>NW_028262336.1:48936666-49305000 GCF_047370975.1 Nipponia nippon | reverse complement strand
GCACTGTCTAAACACAAATCTCGTTTGGGCTTGGCTTCAAATTTGTCTTCAAATTGAGATCTGGATCAGAACCCCAAGTCCTTATGCTTTGTGCTACCTCTGCTTCTAGTGATGATGGTTTATAGTGTACCAGAGTAAACTGGGTTAAAGCATTACATTGCTTGTTGTCTCCATAATATGACTTATTTCAAACTCTTAATGCATTCTGGGTCCTCTAAATCTGTGTTACTGTTTCCAGCTGATGCAAGTGTGGTGTTCCCCAGGGCTCAGTGTTGGGGCCGGTCCTGTTCAAGATCTTCACTGATGATCTGGATGAGGGGATCGAGTGTACCCTCAGTAAGTTTGCAGATGACACCAAGTTGGGTGGAAGTGTCGATCTGCTGGAGTGTAGGAAGGCCCTGCAGAGGGACCTGGACAGGCTGCATCATTGGGCCGGGACCAACTGTATGAGATTCAACAAGGCCAAGTGCCGGCTCCTGCACTTGGGTCACAACAACCCCATGCAACGCTACAGGCTGGGAGAGGAGGGGTTGGAGAGCTGCCTGGCAGAAAAGGACCTGGGGGTGTTGGTTGACAGCTGCCTGAACATGAGCCAGCAGTGTGCTCAGGTGGCCAAGAAGGCCAATGGCTTGTATCAGGAACAGTGTGGCCAGCAGGACCAGGGAGGTGATAGTGCCCCTGTACTCGGCACTGGTGAACCCGCACCTCGAGTACTGTGTTCAGTTTTGGGCCCCTCACTACAAGAAGGACATCGAGGTGCTGGAACATGTCCAAAGAAGGGCAACGAAGCTGGTGAAGGGTCTAGAGCACAAGTCTTATGAGGAGTGGCTGAGGGAGCTGGGGTTGTTTAGCCTGGAGAAGAGGAGGCTGAGGGGAGACCTTGTTGCTCTCTACAGCTACCTGAAAGGAGGTTGTAGCGAGGTGGGGGTCGGTCTCTTCTCCCAAGTAACATGCGATAGGACGAGAGGAAACAGCCTCAAGCTGCGCCAAGGGAAGTTTAGGTTGGATATTAGGAAAAACTTCTTCACCGAAAGGGTAGTCAGGCATTGGAAAAGGCTGCCCAGGGAAGTGGTTGAGTCTCCATCCCTGGAGGTATTTAAAAGACGGGTAGACGTGGTGCTCAAGGACATAGTTTAGTGGTGGACTTGGCAGTGATAGGTTAGTGGTTGGACTCGATGATCTTAAGGGTCTTTTCCAACCTTAGTGATTCTATGATTCTATGAAGTGCCTTGGACAGCTGTTGCATTAGGATGTGTAGGGTATTACCCAAGTCTGCTGCCAGTAAGTGTCTGAGGAAATTGGCATTAGAACGGCTTACCATGAAAGGCACTAAAGTCTCATAGCAATTTGTTATTGGAAGAGTTGAGTACTGAATCAAGACAGTAACAGATAATGTCTGTGATATGTGAGCAACTGAGAAAAATCTGATAGTGCTTGTCATTTTTTTACAGTGTTGAGGTTCTGTGCTTACACCATTATATTGAGTTAATGCCTTCACTGTCTGCTAAGGTACAGTGGTATAAAGGTGCCATCACACATTGTCAGAAAATACCCATGTACATTATTATGCATTTGGCTCACTCTCTAAATGCTTTTAGCCAGGAATAATATAAAAAAAGCAAATAGCTAAAGATTTCATAGAGCTTGGCAGGTTCACGGGTAGAAGGAATGCTGTAGAAGTCCAAAATTCAAGAGGATTTCTATATAACAATTGCCAAAAGAGAAAGTTTTAAAGCATCATTACCTGCTAAACAGGAGCTTTGCCATAAGAGCCATGATGAGACCTTTTCAGCTGCCAAAGCTGCTTCAAGGTGTTAGAGCCTTTTTGTTCACAGAGTACCTATACTATATTTACGTGTCATCTGTAGAAACCGGGAAGTGGAGATTAAAAGGTTGCAAGGGAGGGATTTGTCAGGTTCTTTGTCAGAGCTTTGGATCCAAATTAATTCCTGACATGAATGGCTGTATCAAACAGAAATTTGGTTTTAGAAATTTGATGACCAAAAATTCATATATTGAATTCATTTAAATTTACAGGCTGGCTGTCATTGAGACAGTAGATCTCATCTTACCTCTTCATTTTAAAATCCTGGGATTGCAGGAGCTGAGAGCATAGGAGGAAATACTGCTCTGGGGCTGTTCTTTGTCTGGATTGCTGGCAGCTTTGGTGATGGGCAGGTGGATTGCATATATCTTTTACTTATTATGGGAATGCTACATGCAGTAATTTGTAGAAGGTGACGTCTTTTGCAGAGCTGGAGTGGTTTCAGTAAACTCCTGCTGAAGAATGGGTAGTGCTTGCCTTTTCTGCCTGGTTTCCCAGGAGCTCACTAAGAGCACTGTTGGAAGCTCTATGGCAGGTTATCCAGCAGCTGAAGAAGCATTAATGATTTGGATTTTAAGCATGTGTTTTAGTACTTCCAGATATCCAGCTGAAAAACTGCCACCCTTGTAGTACCATGGAAACTCTAGGCTCAGAGTTTCTGACTTCAGCATTTCTGGAAATCTGTAGAGGTCTTTGGACTTCCAGGCTCCCCAGTCTATGGTGGAAGATTCCTGGACTGTCTGTATCTCCATGGGAATAGCATCTTGGATGAATGACCTGTCTCATTTGAGAGAAAAAAACCCCAAAACATTTTGCCTTTTTTTCCTTCTGATTCGTTTCTCCCCAAGATTCCTGTTCAGCAGGAAATGTCAAAATTTCTAAGTTTTGTTCTAGTAAATGACTTGAGAAGTGAGCTGCAAAAGTTGGCCATTACTAGGAACTGAGCTATAATGTTGCCAGACTTAAAGTGTTCAGCAGTTTCTGTTGCTTGCTTTAGGCTGTTCAAAGTTGCAAGGCATCTATCAGTGGGCAGGTGAAGTGGTGAACTGTGTAATTCATGAATCTAGAAAGTTACAGAAGACACCTCTACTGAATGGCAGATGTTTTTCTTATGCCAGCAGAGGCATCTGTGAAATATTCCTACTGGCTCTAGTGTATGTTCTCTCAGCCTATGGATTTTGCACACCCTTAGACCTAAATAGGTCCTCTGGGCTCATTTATTTCTCTGGGTTTGAGGGTGGATTGCCCAATGCAGTCTGTAGCTCTGCTGACTGCTTCTTGTCTGACTATGGACAGCTTAAAGTTTAAAGCCAGGAAATGCAAAACATCTTTTGTTTCACTGAGAGTGCTCAGCACCTCATGGTAAGATAATAGAACTGCAGCCCTAGCACACTTGGCTGAGGCAACCTGAGATCCATAGTAACTATTTCTGAGAACTCCTGGAGGCTGAGGAAGCTCTGACAGATGAACAAACATGATGTCTATCTTCAAAAAAGCAGGCCAGCCAGTTTAACTTTGTTGTTGGCAATAAGCAGGAAACAGAACATTATCATGACTTTAGGAAGATCTCTGACACTGTCATATCATATTCTCTTAATAGTATCATAAAGAAACTAAGGAAATCTGGAACTACTGTCAAGTGAAAGCAGAACTGCAGACCACACCATATCGAGAGAAAGCTCATTCATTGTTGCACCAGGGTGCAGAGTCAAGTTATTCAGCGGTTTGATACTATTCAGTATTTTCATTGATGACTTGAATGAAAGACTAAGAGTATACTTTGCAGGTACAGAAGTCACACTGAAGGATAGTATTAGAAATCCAAACTACCTTGACAAACTAGGGAAAAGTCCCAGAAAATATATGATGAAGCTGAATGTAAAAATTGCAATGCTTCTGAAACGTAAAGAAATTGTTCCATATTTTGGTAGGAATATTCATTTGAATAAATGAAAGATGGAGCAAGATGTTGGACTGAATAAAGGCAAGATGGGGAAAACTGATGAAGAAAATGACCTCGGGATCTAGTGACCTACGCACTGAACATGAGTCAGCAATTCTCTGAAGTTGTGAACAAGGCGCACATTATAGTGAGATATATAACAGAAAAGAATATGGTCTGAGACACTAAAAATTACAGAAATCACAGAGTTCAGAATATTTAGAAATTAGAAATTCAGATTTTTATGAACTTTTTATACAGCTTCCAATATAATAAAACCCATCTCATTTTCAGAGCTCAGAACATTCAGGAGTTCCTGTGAAACCTTTCTTGTCAGTATGGTCGCTCATGGGCATACGCTTTTGCAGGAGGGAGAACGGTAGTGACTTTATAGCTGCATAGTTTTTAATCTTGCAGTCAAGTGCCCACACAAGAGAATCAAACCTCACTTTGTGTGTAGGGCTATCTCAACGCAATGAACATTACAGCAAACACCAGACGTGTCTGTGGCGTTACCAATGGCAGATGTAGTAGTTCACTGCAAATATGACTTGCCCAGATGCAGAACAACTTTTCAAAATGTGACACTGAGGCTTTGGAGGTCGCAGTACTTGGAGCAAGCTGGACAGCGAGCTTTGAGAGAAACGCAAACTACGCGCATGCAAGATCAGCAAATACTTGAAGACAAAGGACATAATTTAATCTTAATGTTACCTTATTGGCTTCAAGGTTCGGTCTGGTGTGTCCTGGCACAGAGGAAAGGATGGGTGTAAATAGGATATTCCACTGGGGCAGGGACCCTCTGCCCATTGTTTACTCTTTCCTTGCAAAAGCCTCTTTGGGAGCATCAGGGGTTTTTTCCATGGCAATAAAAAGATTAAATTCTCTCTCTTTTGATTCTCTAGTATATTGTAACATTTTGTGTGTGACAGGCTGTTCAAAATCGTGTCTTTTGTTACTCAAACACAAGGAGTCTGGGGAATAAGAGGATTATTATCAGAAAGATTACACTGTGCTTACCTTCTTTTTCTTTTCTCGGATGTGTTAGACATACTTTTATAAGCACATTTCATAAATTTATTCCAAAGCACTTTGTGCTTACTTTCATGTGAATATTTGGAATTTTTAGATTAACCAAATACTAATTATATAAATAAATGATTTAAAATATTATGAAAAATAATTTAAAAGAAGGGGAAAGATATGTAAACCAGTAAGTGAAAATCATGGAAAACATTAAACTCGGTTAACCTCCCAGCAGCCTCTGGGCCATACAGGTTCTATATCCACCAGGTAGAGAAAACAGCAAAGTAAACAGAATAAGGGCACTGTCTTAAGCTACCACTGCTCCTCTGGTGTTGTTCAGACACCAGGTATTCACCTCATGGAAAAACAGAGATTCCTGCATTTTATTTGTATTGTAGGTTCTTTGCAAGAGTTTTTACATCTTCTTCAGTTTCTGCTTCAGTGAGACAACCATACAATTTGAGGTCTTCTGAGGTTCTGAGTATTTGAACTCAAAGAACCCACAGAATATATATCTAAAGAATATATTAAGTGACTGATTGCCCATAGAGATTCTCTACCCTATTAGAAGGATAAATTTCCTGTTCCAGTTAATGACTCCTATCTTTCAGCATAGTTTCCATCTACCGCTTCTTAAATTTCACAACAGATTAATGTTTGATAGTATCAGTACTTCACTATTCTTTTCCATGGGTAGTTCTTTTCTTCTAAGCAATGAAAAGAAACTGCAACCAGGACATTCCAGCCCTGTGTGTACATACTATGGATAGAGTTGTTGCTACATTGCAGATCTTGTTACTTTAAAAAAGCATTTCTGAATATTGCAGAAAATATTCTATTATGTCTTAATGCTTTATTATCAGTATCTCTTTCATGCTGTTAAAGACTGATTACTTTTGGATGCAGTATAGTAATTTTTTTTGGTTTAAGAGCTAAGCTTGAAACCATTGGAAAATGCAATGCAAATGTGTCTAAATTTGTAATGAAAAAGAAAGGTTATGCTTTTGCTGAATTGTTGTATGATTTTAAACCCTTATTTAGCAGCTCTGCCAAGACATGTATACTAGAAGTTAACTGTAATTCCCAAAGGAAAGTTGATTTCCCAAGGTTGTCACAAACATATTTATGAAGGGAAATGTGCAAAGACCAAAGTTTTCCACAGAGTGAGAATTAAATCTATACATTTAAAACTTTTTGTGTGATTGTATTGACATTCTGTTTCACATTATGTGGAGGATTAAGAATATTTGTTTTGGAAAATCGCCTCCAAGGACTTTATTTTTGTGAAAGCAAAGGCATTGTTGGGGTTGAATCAGCATCCTGTACTGGCTGAAGAGTAGAGGTAATATTACATGAGTCATTCAAGATGAATTGCCATGGTTTTAGATAGGAACTCTTGGTTGTTATTGTTAAGAAACTATACTTGCATCCATCACCCTTTGAAAGTAATTGCTTACTTTAAGTAGCTATTAATGCTAATTACATTGCAGGAGCTAACGTGACAGGCTATTTGTTATCCTTGAAGGTATGAAGTAGAAAGTTCAATACGTCAGCTGGTAGCATTTTTCTGAAGTACTTGACAAAGCCACCGATTCCTGTTTTGTCTTCATAATTCTGCAGCTGACTTAGCATTTTATTTCTTAGCATTTTGGCCTGACCTTTGGTGGATGAAGCCTGTTCGAATGTCAGGTAATGAACAGTGGATAGAGCATTTTCAGAGAAAGCATGTATTATGCAACGCCTTTATTATGTTTGATTGCCTGTAAGTTTTTTTTTTTTTTAATTTGTTCTTACTTTTATAGACACAGTAGCTCTCAAGTGCTGTAGGAAAAGATCCAGAATCTGTAGTCCTGGTCCTGAAACGGACAGCAAAATTCCACAAAAGTATTAGGCAGATTCCACAATTTTCCTATTTTCAGCAAGGCTTTTATATAGAAAAGTGCTTAGAGTGTGAAGGTTTACGATGACTGATCTGTTTGCCACAAACCTTATACATTCTGTGGAATGAAATAGCGGTTCCTTTTTCTCCTTCCTTTTCAAGGCTAACTTGCTAAGTGTAGTTATGCATATATTTGCATATATGGTTTAAAGCCAGTCACAGTGTGTCTTAGCAGGACTGACTTGGAGATTGGTGTTTCAGAGCATGTGGGAATGTTTATTGCTTTGAACTCCAGAGGCTGACATGTGCTCTACACGTCACTCAAACAGATGCCACTTCTGGATGGAAGGTTCTCATACAAATACACCAGACAGAGAGAGATATTTAAGAACATTATATTAGTAATGTCAGTATGAATAATATCTGTGACTCTAAAAAGTAATGCTAGGAAATAATCCATATATGAAAAAGCTAAGATAGTCCATAACAGTGAATGCAATCCAAGTTAACCGACTTCTCCAGTTCTCTAAATATCAGAGAGATTCAAAGTCTTATTAAGAAGATTAAAGGCCTTGTGGGAAATAAACACATCTCTAAAACATGGATGCATTCCTTCTTGGCAACTAATGTCATTATTGATGGCAAAGTTTCAAAGCCCTCTGATGACAGAGGTATATGACTGTACTACAGATCATCTGAGACACGATGGAAAAAAAGATTTGAAGAATAGATTTCCACAATGATGCTATTTGCATCTGCAGAAACATGCTTATTTTTCATGTTTATTCAATGGAATATGTGTATATTTACACATATTTATATAAAACCCCCTAATCTTAAAATGCTTCTTTATTAAAATAGCTTGGAATGAAAAATGCAGTTTTGACTTCTTCAGTTTAAACAACCAACACAGGATGGTTCAGCTGGAAAAAATACATGTAGTTCTTCTGATCTAAAACAAAGTAGATGACCTAAGACCACAGACTTGCTTGCTGCAACATGTGTCATATCATTATTGTAGTAACAGTCGATTGAGTGCAGTTGATCCATTAAAGTTTGAAACAGTGGGTTCACTTCTGCAATTGTACAAAGACTTTTTTTTGCCTCAAAAAGCAATTGGTTATGGAATTGGTTATTCGTTTTGGTGCACATATAAAGCATTTATCTTCCCCTCAAAATCTTATTGTATGCTAAGAATAATTCTATGCTCCTTGCACCTTTCTGTGCTGTCCAGCTAACTCAGGTGAAATGTGTGAAATGGGAAAATGCCAGTGCCATGAAAGATCCTTTACTTGTATTATATACCCTTTAAAGCATTATAACTCTGAAAAGTACCCTCCATACATCAAGTCTACACAGACCAATAAATAAATAAACAAAAAAAAGCAAAGCAGAGCTCACCCTTATTGTGCAGACACTTCAAGCGCCCCTGAAACATGCCTTAGGCTAAGAAATGCAAGGGAACCTCTTGACATTAACTCCCTGAAACCAAGCAGAACCACTGAACCTGGTGGCCTTTGAAATGCCCGTACCAAAATCAAAGCTGGCATATTGGTGCTGTCTACCACATGCTGTGAACTGTGAAAATGCTCAGTAAGGGGTTCACACTGTAGTGCACCAGTTAAAAAGTAAAAGCTCCAGAAGCCATGGATTTGTGGTGCAAAGCTAGGGGATTTGCCATGGTCTGGTGTACTGCAAAGTGAGTTGGTGTGCAGTGTCTCTTAATGTTGAACATGGGAAACTGTTCCAACAAGTGTGCTATGAGAACTGTTGAAGAAGGGATTGAACATCCAGCTGCTGCTGCATTTTTATGTATTAATTTGTCATGCATCATCTCCTATTATTTCATGTCATGACATATTCTATTAAGTTATTTTAGGATATAG
The DNA here is from genome assembly GCF_047370975.1 of Nipponia nippon. NCBI lineage: Eukaryota > Metazoa > Chordata > Aves > Pelecaniformes > Threskiornithidae > Nipponia > Nipponia nippon. The sequence goes on along the minus strand of NW_028262336.1, from coordinate 49,296,442 downwards.
GCTGTTACTGCAGCTGGCACTGTATGCCACATTATATCACATCAGGTGGAAGCATAAGGTAAATGCTTGGTTTGAGCTTTTCATTTTTTTCAGCAAATTGAACAGTTAGGGCGAAGTGAACGAGGTGAACGAAGTGAAGAGGGTAAGAAATGAACAAACCATCTTGAGCTTACTGAAATGGTAGAAAACTCAACAGCCTTTGAGGGTTGGATGCCCCCCAGGGTGTCCTTGCCACACCCCAGTGCTCTCACCATGTCCCTGTGGAGCCCATGGCTTTGTCCCAGTACGAGCATATCTCTGCCTCTCTCCCAGGCTCAAGCCTGGTTTCCTTTTCCTGGGAGGCCTCTTGCTTTGGAGAAGAAAAACCAGGCTGTGTTTTGAGCTTTGGAGGCTGAAAACTCAACATGGTCCCTTCCTCTGCCCCACTGCTGGGCACTACAATTCATTTGGATGGGTTCAGTGTCTGGGGGCTTGAGCTTGCTCAGAAGCCTGGAGCATAAGAAGACAGGCAGCCATGCGTCACCCAGATCCTGGTTAGGGAACTACAAAGGGATGAACTTGGGCTTATGCTCCCTGATACCAGGGTATTATCGCTGATTTTGTCCAGAGATGATCTAGTGACTAATACAGGCACAAAGTGGAAAGTAGATTTGGCACTCCACTTCTGCCCCTTCACAGGTCAGGCTCCCTCTTGCCTGAATACTTTGTTCTCCCTGACTTTTGTATTCCTGTCTGCACAGCTGCCTGCTTGCAGGGGCTGCATGAGCGAATACATCTTCCCTTTTCACTTCTCTTCCTGAGAAATGATATTCAGGTCAAATGAGTAACAATTAACCTTCCAGTCCTAGCTGAGAGAGAAAACTGGAATATTCCTGCAATCCCTCTGCCCCTTCCTTTTTGCCCAGAGGTCTGGTCTTTTTTTCAGACTGCAGCAAAACTTTTGGAAGGTTCCAGCTCTTAATATTTACCAAAGACCAAAACAGCAATTTGAGAAATGATGCACCAGGGCTGGTGTTGCTGCTTCTTAGCTGTTCATGGTGAACTCGGTGGTGCAGCCTCCTGCCTTTTTCCCCTTCTACAGCCCTGATGTGTCAGACCTGGCTGAAGTGAGAACTGTCAGACTGTTGTCCTGGCTGAGGAGTTTCTCTTCATGCAAAACAGCTGAAGGAGAGACAGCCCCTGAGAAGGTGGTTTGCTTTATTAATCCTCTGATAAAACATGCTCTAGGTTTTAGCTGCAGTTAAATGCTTCTAGTAAGACTCCTCAACTCATGAACTTTCCAGCATATGTGTCTCCATGTAGGTCTCTGGAGATCAGGCATGAGGTATGTCACTGACTTTATCATCCATGCCGTATGTGAGATGTTTTGCTTGCAGACGATGATGTGGATCTGCCAGTGGCTCCCCAGATACAAGCAAAAGACCTTTTGTTTCCAAGCTGTTAGCAGTCACAACTCTCAGCACTGACATTTTGATTCCTGTGTATTCAGAGGCTATGAATAAATGTAGGCTGGTAATCAGAAGCAATGATGGCCTATAACAGCCTTCCAGTAAGAATGATGGGAGCGAGTTAATTACTTTTTAGATGGACCAGAGCAGGAAAAGGATTGGATGATGTGGATACCTGTGATGGCTGAGGGTTTTGTCACTGTGACGCATGAGTTTCCTTCCAGTGCTGTGTTTTCTGCTTAGAGGAGAAAACAGATTCCCTTCTATTCCCATTTTTCAAACTTTATGAGTGCTCAGTGCAAGTTTAAGTTGTCAGATGCTAATGTCCTCCCATCCTGAGCTCTCACCTAAGTGTGCTGATGCTTCATAGTTAGGTTAATCTGCACAGTTATGCTCAGATGCCACTTCCATTTATATTGGCTACATCACTCTCAAGAGCTAATGGTCTGCTAATGCTGTCCTACAATTCCCTCTGTGAGTCCAGAAAGACAAGCTCCCAGACCATCCTCAGTGAAAAGATCAGAGTAGCTCAGCATAATGTAGCATCAAGAACCACAGGAGATGTCTGCAGATCTAAAAAGATAACATGAATAAGCAGAGTACCAGCGAAGGCCCGTTAAATTGATTGTGACTTTGTAGTGTGATTAAAATCCCTTGGACAAGGGTAATCCATCTGTGCTGATGCAAGATAACTATTCCTGTGAGTTAATGGTGTGTTAAAGAACATGCAACATTTTTGTCGTCTAAGAACATAGGAACATTTCGTTCGGACAAAAGGGCTGTCTCGTCCTGTACTCTGCCTTTGACAGCAACCAGCAATGGTTGTGTAGGACAAGGATAAAGAGGGATGCTGGGCTTGCCCCAGGGGTAAAACCGCCAGTTGTATTGTAGGAAGTGTGGGCATCTCTGATGAAGAAGTATATCTGGGTGAGCCAAGTAGAGAAACAGCTGAGCTGAATTCCATCAATAAAATTGAGACTTTATTCAAGTTAATGGAAACTGTGGATTTCCATGGGGCTGGAATTTCAAAACAAATTTTCACCCTTTGAATTTTTCACAGCAGACGTGTCTGTTTCTATTAAATCTCTCTGAATCAAAAGCTACTTATTTTTATCCCTCTAGGCTCTGTTCCCCTATTAAGAAAATCACCAGTGCCAGTGGTGCCAGGACCCTAAAGGTCTGTAGGCTCAGGCTGTCTGTATATAAAAACAGCCTGCTTTTATTGCAGTCTGACACTGCAAGTGCCATTCAGTTAGCTGATGAACTGATGCTGTATCTCTGACATAAATGTTGAAATATAGCTTCATGCCTATGCACATAAACGTGAAGAAAATAAGGATTCAATGATGCCTGCTTGTATACGAATGCCCAAGTATTGGGGCACTGTATGAACCCTGGCTTTCAGGAAGAACTGGGGAAGCTGAGTCTCTGGTGGGCATGGACCATTTTTGTGAGACCAGGAGGAGGTGGTGAGACTATGAGACAATGTCCCAGTTTACTGCAGCAACTAGTATGGAAACAAGGAGAAACAGTGCTGGAATCTACCAGGCTCTGCTTCCCTTGTTTTAACTGTTTGATACTAGGGGTGGCAGATCCAGAAATCCTACCAGGTGTTTCAAGGCACAACTTGAGACAAAACTGAAAACCAGTCATTCCTGTGCTTTGCTTTACTGTTTGTTTTGCCATGGCAGCTGTGCCAAACCTGGTTCCTGAGACTCAGTTTGCCTGGGAGTGTCTCCTACTATTTCCAGGATCCAGACTGTAAAGTGTTTCCAGTAAACTCTCTGGCAGAGGTTGAGGTGCTTTGTTTAATATAAGCAACATTACATTCAATGGCATCATGAACTGCTTTCCATCTTATCATTTTGCCTGGATTAACATTTGTAACGAAGTTGGTGGCTTCAGTTTCTTCTGAAATGGGTGCTTATCTACACCACCTAACTCTAGCCCTAGATCAGAATCAGGCTTTTGGCCTGATTCTGCAGTGACTGAAACATACATTTAAGGTTAAAATATGCATCAGTCTTTACATATCAAAATCCTCTACAGAAGAGTGGTGACGGGCTGCATTCACATTGGATGGGACAGCTTATTTAATGTGCGTTCACATTATGGGTAGGCTGTCCAGTTCTACCACGCTGTAGCTTTTGCAGACAGTAAAAGCGTAAGTTACTGGTAAGGATGAAAAAGGAATGAGCACATCTAAGAGATGATACATCTAACTCAGCTGACAAATGAAAGGATTCTGCAGCTCTGCAGCGCAACACGCTGATATGAAGGAACAAAAAATGTATGTTCAGTAATTCATATTAGCATCTTTATGCCCAATACCTGTAAGATCAATATTGCAGCAGGCTGAAACATGAACAAAGATGGTTTCTTTTTTATACCATTGAATAAAAAACTTTGTATTTTATCATCTGTATGTCAAAACCAAATTAGCTGCTTATGTGAAAAGGAGTGATTCAGAAGCAATTACTAGTTTTTCACTGTTTCCCTAGTTAGATTAAGGATACTTGGGCCTATCAGAGAAGGCGGCAGTTCTTTTATCTAGCTGTGAAAAAGGTCTTTGGATGTATTTTTTTTCCTTTGGGCATATCAGAACTATTGGTGAATAATGAGGGTCATGCTTTCAGACAATGTCTTTAATAATGTTACATGTCAGAGAGATCTTAAAGTAACTGCGTGTTGACAGGAATAAGTGGAATGGTTCATTACAGGTTGTTACACAATTGTTCTTGGGGAAGGGAGCAGGTAACGATCCTCCAGCGCAAAGGCAGTCGCAGAGCTCTCATTATCATTTTCATAGACTTTTCAAGGTGCCTGTCGCTAGCATAAACAAGAAACAAGCTCGGGGTACCTCCGAAACTGGAATATATAATGTGATAATTTCCCATTGTAATAGACTGAGAAATTAGTTTTCCACTATTCCTTAACTAGCAAAACAAAACAAAACAAAAATCCATTTAGAAGAATAAAAAGATGAATGCCTTGTGTTGGAATAAAGGGCCTTTTACCTTGTTTTGTCTTCTATGGCTTCCATAAATAAATTTTAATTGTTAATACAAACAATAGGCAACATTGTAGTCTAAATACTTATTTGTATCTAAAATTGGGACTCTGAAATGCAACTGCTTGATTCACTCTGAGTCATTTTGAAACCAGGGAATGTTTCTGAATAAAGAGCATCACATTAGCCTCACATAATCAGAATTCAAATCCTAGAATGGCCTAAACCTGCACTTTGGAGCCTGAGAGAGATGTTGAAACACTTGCATGCCCAGGATATCACTGAAAGTGGTAGGCAAGTGAGATGGAGTTTCAACATTGCAGCCAGGGAGGAAATGCTGTATGAAAACAAATGTCTGTATTTCTGAGGACCAGACTTCAGGTTAAATGCATAGCAGCTGCCTCTAGTTTGAAGAAGTCTAAGGAGCTGGGTTTTGTGCTCTGAAGCATAAGGTCTTTTACAACCATTGGTTAAAACTTAGGAAGAGTCTTGGGCCACATTCAGCCCCCGGATAGTCAAATATACACACTCTGACTTCAGTGGGAATTTCATGCTTTTTCCCCAGGAAAAACATATAGTTGCTATTTAATATGCCTTCTGACATTTTAGGCTCTTCTTGCTTAGAAGTAAGAGGATTCACACATCAGGGAGCATTCCCAGCCCCAGCGTGCCCCAGTGACCACTGCCTGCCAAGTTCATTCACTGATCGCCAGGGAGCAATCCACCTTCATGGAGTAGGTAGATTTAATTTTCCAAAATAAAACCTTACAGATTCAAATGTGAGTAGAAATGAAGAGGCATTTATTATTGATGCCTTTTATTAAATATTTATGGGGAGCCATAACTTGCCTGGTATTTTAAGTATAGTATTTAGAGATTTATTTCTTTCTCTCCTCTTTTGGATTACTAACAGAGATGTACTTTCATGGGCTTTGAATTAGCTACCTTGGCTCCATACTAGCATCAACTGCATTTCTCCAGAGAAAGTTTTGGGGTGTGATTCAGCTGGACATTTATGTCCTTTTGTAGCATGATGTGTGGTTCTGATGAGCGCTAATAAGCCTCTGGATACTGCATGTTTCCAGCTGGGCTAGGTCAAGGCTTTCTAAAGATACAGTTCTCCACGTCTTCCTTTCCCAAACAAACTTGACGATAATACCAAGTAACAAAAACCAGTGCAGTAGACAGTTTCAAATTCTTGCAAGCAGTCTCTTTTTTTTAACACTATCCATTAATCTATATGTCCACCACGGTCTGCCGAGTCTGGGAGACACTCGGCTATCCAGATATAGGTGTCTGCTTTAGGGTGAGCTGACCTACTCTTGAGGCTTCAGTTGCCTTGATTAGGTCTCCATGGACCAAAATGTGAACTTAGACACCCAGCTCATATTTAGAAACTATACTCTGTAAGCCAAATCCCATCCAAAGTGTTCCATGTTACCTTTTAGCACTGGATTCTGTTGCCCACACATAGATGTCAGGTGCCATTTGAAATGCCCCTGGGGATCCCACCTGGCACCTAGGGGCCACTCCAGAAAGGTGAAAGACTCTCAGAGGTCCTATTGCATATCACCCAGCCTTTGGTTTTATGGCACTAGGTACCTGCATTCAGATACCTGAATTCTGCTGTTAAATCCTATGTTGATTACATTGCTCTAACAAAATAGCTCCTTGAGATAGATGCTGTTCTTCAATCACTCAAGACAGAATAAATATGTACCCTATATTTGGCAACCTTTTCATAATAAATACCTTACTACTGATTTTTCACAGTTTTTCTTCTGGCTTTTTTAAAATAATGTATTCACTTTGAACATGTTCCTGCCTTTTTTTTTTTTTTTCCCTCTGGTGTTTTCCTTTGCTTTATCTACATTGTGGCTCTTTGTTTTGTAACTAATAACAGGAATATAATTCTAAAATTAGACATAAGCTATCTTTATTTTATATTTTATAACTATTTATTTTTGAAATGTGTTTGGGTTTTGTGCCAATGTTATTACAGCTGTTTACTTAGCATGATGCTTTTCATTCCACTAATAACTGCTCTCCTGCAAGATGAGCTAATTTTGCATAAATGAGTGTGTAATTACAGACTCCTTTCAAAAATAGTGAAAATCCCTTCACTTTCAAAAAATTTATTAAATGATGTTGATTGCTTACATTTTATGCATAAAATTGAATTGAGCTATATGCATTTATTCCTTCAGGGCAGGAGAATGGACAGAAAGCTATTGCAGTTATTCAGTGGTATGAGGTAACATCACAGTTCATTTCAGCCCTTGTATAGAACTGCTTGAAATTTTTTTGGGTAAGGATAATGTCACTTATTTCTCAGGAAATTTTCCTAAGGACATGGAGGTAAATTTTTATTATGGCTGAATTTTACCTAGTCTCTCATGATCTGAGACAATTCCATGTATTGCCTCGAGATCTGAGAACTATCCTCCTAGTTGTGATTTTCATATGCACAATTATCTTCTCTATATCTAAATGAACGTTTAGGTGACTGATACAAGTTTTCTTGATGGGTTGGTATTTGTTGGACTATTTTTGCTAACATATAAAACAAGCCACTGCTACTGTGATGATCAGCTTTGTGCATTACCGGTTGATTCACTCAATCTAAAGCTCGTACTGAAGTTGCAATTTTTTCATGGTACTTAAGAAGACATTTTGAAGAACACCAGAGCTGACAGACTGCCTGGTCCATAGATGTGAGGCTGTTAACTTCAGTCACAAGAGGATTAATTCCCAAATACAGGAGACATGATATCTGCTTGTGTTTGTGGATTTGCCTCTGCTTCCATGAGTGGAGAAGATGTGCTAAGAGTCATATTCAGCTTTCTTGCAATGCCAATGACCATGAAAGGCTGAATTTCAAGTCCTGTGGTATTTTCCTCAAAGTTCATAGAAGAAATTTCTTCAGGAACAACTTCTGCTATACATTGGATTCAAACTCATTTCCTTTAGAAAGAACTCCAAGTTGAATAGAAGATATCTCATCATTAAAAATACGGCTACTTCTTTAATGATCTAATTAGTTTTACCTGCCAGGGCCAGCTTCATTGATTTCAGTCAAAAAGAAACAAAAAAAAGACTTGTCAAGTGACCTACTTCTTAACATATTCGGTAAGATCAAGGTTGGAGCAGCAAAATGTTTTAATGAATAAAATCCCTGTTTGCTAAAAGTAAAGCTATTACTGATTTCTTATTGATCTGAAAAAGAAAGGACAAACTAGGTTAGAGGATATTTCATGTTTTGTCATTAAAAATCAATGAAACCAAGACTGACCTGCTTTCTCTCTCTTGTGTTTACACTTGAAACAGATTAGATCATTAGGGGAACAGTAATGGTCTAATTCTTTAGACCATTCTTAATTCAAATTGTAGAAGTGGATGAACTTGCCCAACTATAAGTAACTAAACGCCTTTATCTACATAACAGGATCTGGAGAAATGGTATGCTGGGAGTCAGACTATCACCACAAACCAGTATTATTAATCTATGTTATCGCTTCACAAGTACTATGTAACATTAGGTTGAATGGGAACATTAGAGTTAAGAAGAAAAAAAGCTTTCAGATCAGACTTCAGTAATAAGTGAAGTCTCCTCTCTTTGTAGAGGGGTAATGTTGTGTGATGTACATCACAGCTTGTGAACTGGTTGTCTAAAGGCCACCTTCAAGGCCCATAGAGCAAATAGCACAGCCAGATATTGCACTGTGGAGTATGATGGTGATGGCTATGTCTATACAGTTAAATAAAAGTGGTAGAAGGAGTGACCCTGAGCACTGGATCCCTATGTGACTGTTACCTCTCACCGTAGCTCTGCTTTGGACCACTCCAGCTGTCTCTTTCTAAGACCAAATTTATGTAGGTGTTGGCAGCATGGCTGTGAGCTAGCTGCTGCTGCTTGGTCTTGATTCCAGGTATTGCTCCTCAACCTTTTTTTGATTGGCAGTAGGAAATGGCTAGTGGGACTTACTTGGAGCCCAGTCCTACCAACCCTTTCTCAGACATACCATGTTCTTGCTTCACTGTCACAGCAGTGTCAATAAAGTGCTTTTCTCAGCAACGATGACTTTTGTGAATAAGGAACTTTTGGGCTAGGCTTATAGACTGGTTAAGGAGATAGCTCGACCGCTGCTGGGATCTGTCTGACCATTCTGGATTCTTTAACCTAGAGGCTGTTTGCCTCAGTGATCTCAGTGCAATAATATATAATAGAGAAATGCATGTTACTCTGTTTGTGATTTTCTAGCCTTTAAATGCATTGTTTTCTATTTTCACCTTGAGCTTTTGTGTACAAGTCCCCTAGCACAGTACTACCATTAGCCTTAGACAGGAGAAGTGTCTTGTCCTACATCAAAGGGCTCTGAAGGGCTGAGGGACATGGCCCACTATTGTATTCCTTTCTGAAGTACAGAAATAGGTTTTATTTTTCTAATTCATGCCTGCAACTTAAGCTTAAAACAATGATGACTCAAGCCACCTTCTTTAGGCAAACAATCAATCAGGCTTTGAATAACTGTTGTGCAGGTGAAATCTAATCTATTTTTGCTGATGTATGCTATCATGTTTTCCACCGTTTATATTCACATGTGTAAAGTACCATCTTTTGTCAGGCTATCCCCTTTAGGCTTTATATGTCACTTTATATGTCCCTAATGGTTTTAGACATTTTGTTAAGTCTTATCTATGTCCATTTCAGTTCAGCTGCAAAATCCTAAAGTAATCTTTTAAAAAAATATGTCTTCATATAACTTCTTCAGAAGCCTGTTCAGTCAATAATTTGATTATGAAGCCTTCACACCCTTTTTGTAACATTGCCACAGCCAGAATTAGACCAACAACTTGGTAATCATAAGGCTGAAGTTTTTGGGTCATATATTATTGGATCAATTTGATAACCTCAGCTTTGCAGAAGTACAACAAAGTGGTCAATGAAAGAGAACTTTCTTGTTCTATACTGAATTTTTACATCAAAGTTTAAGAGACAAACCATAGCTTATTGAAGTCTCCTTGTTATTACTATTATTATTATAAGCTCCACGAAATTCTGATGTGCGTGACTGCAATGTCAGATACAAAATAGGCTAGGCAGATGTCCTGTTCTGCATTTTTTGAAATGTGAGATGCAGTTAGGTTACTTTCCTAGCAGTCTTCTGGGAAATCAGTGCATCTTAAAGTGAGATGGTTAGTGTCATTAGTCAAGTATCTTGAGTTTCTGCTTAAATAAATGCAAAAAGCCCCTTCACAAAACAAAGCCTAGCATTCAAAACACACAGGCTGTAGTTTCTATGGTAAGACAGATAGTTATATAGCAATGGATAATATGAATATCATGCTGGTGCAACAGTACTGCTTAACTCATGGTGTATTTTTCTGGTGCAGGTGTTTGGTAACTGAGGGCTGTTTCCTACATTAAGTACTAGCAATGAAGCTGTCTCACTCGTTGTATGGGAACACTGAGGAACTCACAAGGAATTTGTAAAAAAGAATAGGAACAATTATTTGCAAAAGAAAAGGAGAAATAAGCTGCAAGTAACATGAGAGACAATGCTAGTAATCTACGTAGTAGTACAATAAAACATACGAATGGTACAATAATTGACACCAGAGGTAAACCTCTTCTGCAACTGCTGTCATAGACATGTCCTTCTCCATTTCTTGCAAAGTGCAAAGGATGCTATGTTTATCCTTGGAAAGAAAGACTGTGCGTATTTTTAATTTTTTTACTTGCTGTTCTCCATTGTGCCATTCTCCAGTTCGCTGTTTGCTACCAGCCTGATGATGACCTAGTTCAAGACAGCAGCCTTATTCTCAAAGTGTATTTGATTTCACATTTAAAGTTCATGTGCTAAGTTCCTTCTGGGACTTCAAGTCTTAAAATTAACCCCTTGTGAAAGTATTTTAAGAATTCTGGGCATATTTTATTAGCAATAAAATGACTGTATTTCTACTTCAAAAAAGTGTCTGGATGACACTCTTAGTCATATGGTTTAGTTTTAGGTAGTCCTGAGAGGAGCAGGGAGCTGGATTTGATGATCCTTATGGGTCCCTTCCAACTTGAGATATTCTATGATTCTATGGAATGAATATTACAATACAGTTCACTCCGTGACCATACATTGTTATTTTGCTGTGATTTAAATAGCTGCTCCTCTTGGGACTTCATAGGGGTCTTAAATATGTACACAAATATACATTATATTGAGTTAAGTACAAAGTAGTCATCTCATTCCCATAGAAGATTTTGAAAATTCCCTTCTCAATGTTTAATACCTGTTTGGTGCCCCAAATGTGAACCTATAGGGTCACATACTGGAATCTAGGGTGAGAAGTCTGGTTGTCCTTCTCATGTGAAGACATAATGCAAATCAAATGTAAAGTTAAAAAAAAAAAAAAAAAGAAAGAACCTCACCTTTTTTTGTCATTTTGAGAGAAAAGGCACTAAACTTACTTCACATATTGGTCCTTGTATGGTGCTCTGTCATCCTGCTACTGTTACGGTTCTTACTCTAGGAAGGACAGTGTTTGAGACAGTTCACCATGTTCACCAAAATCTACTGGTGTAGCATGTGCTGGCCTTGGCAACCATGCATGAAGATAGACCAGTTGGGAATGCTACCAAAGTAGAAACATCCAGCACTTGGGGATGGGCTGTAGCAGGGTAGAGATTTCCCTCCCTTCTTGCCCTCAACAATATTGGGGATGTGAAATGTCCCAGGGAACGCTGTGTCTGATTAAGTGTTTGTTTTTCAGCTGTATAATCCCATTTTCAGCTAACTAGTACTGAACTATAAAGCAACTTACTCATCCATTCCTCCAACCCTTCACCTGAAAAAAAGGAAGAAAACCAACTCATCACCTTTTAATCCTAAAAAATAACCTGTCCATAACACTCTGTCCTCCTGCCCTCTCTATAAAGCAGTGTGATGAGTTTACAAGCTCACACTGCAGCTAGAAACTATATCCTATACACGAGTAGGGAAAAGCAGGTAAGGTAATTTGTCTGCAGGGCAGAGCCAGGGAGCAGTGCCAGTGAAAAATCTGATCCTGGGCAGAGAGGAGAGCAGGGCGGTGGGAGGCTGCGTCTGCACAGGGAATTGTCTTGGCTGCCCCAGCAGGAGCTGCTGGAGACCCTGGCTGGAGCCAGGTCTTCAGCCCTGAGCCCAGCCAGCCTGGAGAAACAGACTAGCCAGGTTTATAGTGCTTTTATCACAAACATATTCCTGTATCTTTAGAGCAGTTTACTCATGACCTCCAAAACAGCTTGGTAAAGATCTCCATTTCCTGCTCTCACCTTTTGATGTCCCTAGCCCTGGAGGGCGATTTCTCTTTATCCCCTGAATAGTTTTTCCCATCCTGTTCCTGATGGCTCTAGGTCCAAACGATCCCTGACCGATGAATTCTGTATGTCAGGCTAGACAGGTGGGATGGTTTGCCTCCTGTGATGGCTGTGAAATGCCACAATGCCACAAACCCAAGGTGACTGTATGAGTGACGCTGACTGTATGAGTGACACTGCCTGTTTGGACAGAGCACTAATGCTGCCATAAAGGAAGACACCAGAGACACAAAACAGTCTTCCTTTGCATTTATTTAGTTTTGAGAAATGTACAGTGTACAGCACTTAAAATGAACATCGTGGAGGCAGAAGCTGGGAAATAAATGGGCACAGAACAGGATAAAAATAAAGCACAGATCTTGTGTTGGGTTTATTTCTCACCTACGCGACAATGAAAACCACAGCATGCACTGGTGCCAGGTGCTCCAGAACTAGACAATTCGTTTCAGAGCTGCAGAGGCCCTTTGGCTTACCCCAACAGGCTGCATTTGTCATCACTCATCCACAGGAAGGGTGGTATCCAATTCCTCTGTTTTTTAGGATCCTTTGGCCTCCCTCTTATCTTGCCAGGAAAGAGCATGGGCTGACTGGAGATGAGGTTTATGACTGATTTCTAAATAAGCTAATTCTCTTTTGTCAAGCAGTGATACCAGCCAACTGCGAAGTTATTAGAAGAATGTTGACAAAAGCATTTGAACAATATTTCATTTTTATATTTACATAGCATGGAACAAAGGGAGTAGCAATTAATAAAATCATAGATAAGTTATTATTTCAGCTTACATCATGATCAAAAAAAGTCTATATACTTCTTGTTAATTCTCTTACGTCTGTGTGATCCTTGTGGCTAATTGGTGCCAGTGACCATGTAACATTCCCTTGTCAAGCCATGCCATCCCACTATCTGGGAGATTTCCTACATTTTCACTGCCATTATGGCCCCTTTATGAGCTTGATTTCTTCATTATTTACCAGCATTAGCATTCATTATAGTAAAACATCATTTTGCCTTTGCATAAACAACAGTAGACGTATATATCATTTTTGTTACTGATGGTAGTTGAAAATCTGCAAAAACCCTGAAGTCACATCAGTTTTGACTTTCATTATCCCATTGAAATTCTGTGGTTTCCTTTTCATTCTCACTCTAGGGAAAAACTACTCCATCAAATGGTGGCTCTCAACAACAAAAACTGTGCAAGAGTTCTACACATTTTATTTTCTACATTTAAAGTCTGGGGGGGCTTGAAATCGGCTTTTGACGTAAGTCAGGTTCTCATTTAGACAACTATGCTTTGAATCAGTCTTTTTCTGGGGAAAGATTTGTGGTCTAAAATGGGATGCTGTTTTTCTGGGTTCTGATGATGCTGGAATCTCCTTTTTATGGCCATCCAAACTTTTCTTGAGAACATCTGTGGCTGTTTTCCTCTGAGAAGTTAGTTGCTCAGGAACAGATTTTAAACTAAGAACATAACGCACCCCAAAAAACCTACTATGAAACGTAGTTTAGTGAAGTTTTAGTATTACTAATCTTTGTGGCTATTATAGCACGTTATGAGTTTCCTGAAAAACAAGGACACAGGGCAAGAGAGCCTCTCTAGGCAGCATTTAGCAGCTTATAGGCTGTGTTTCCTAGTGTACACTCGGAATGTGTACTTTATAAATTATTGTAATCTCCAACTCTTCATTAACTGCATACCATTGACCATAATTTTTATTTGACTTATGAAGATGGAACAGGTGTTATCCAAACTTCTCTTAAGTGGATCATCTAAGCCAAGTCTTCTAGGTGGTTTAATTTTTACCAGATAAAAAATATTAGACCATTTTTATGTCTCTTTTGTAGGTATGCTGATTTTTTTTTCTTAATATGATGCTGACTCCATCAGGACTGAAGTCAATTACGTTTTTGATGTAATTGTAATTGATGCATGCTCAGAAAAGCATGGGATTAACATTCTGAACATGCTGTTTGCAAAAGGAGATGCAAGCACCTTCACAGGCAGGAAAATGCTCACTGGCTCGGCTGCAAACGGGATCTCACACCACAAATAAATTACTAGAGTGATCTTTTCTAGCAACTGTTGGGACTTTGTCCGTTGTTGCACACATTTTTGAGTCTCCATTAACTCCTCATGGGAAAATGCGACGTTTGAATGGGAATTGTTTAGCAATGCCAGTCACTGAAAATCATAAGTGGAGGTAGGTAGGTATGTGCCAAAACCAGTTCCATTATTTGTTGCAACTTGCGTGACAAGTTTGTGTCAGACATAAGCCTCTCCCATGTTCCCAGCATGTACATGACATTGAAGAGATGAGTAAAGGAACAATAACTTTACAGTTCACACCACCAGTTGCACAAGGCAGCACTTCTTTCCTAGACTCTTCAAAATCTTGTTTTTTAATGTGTGCTGCCAACAATAAGTGAATACTCTTTCAGTTTTACTTTCAGCAATTGGCTCTTGTGCCTCTATGGAATTTGTACACAGAGGAATTCACTTTATAGGTCACGCAGTCAGTAGACAAGCAAGCATGTCCTATCCCTCTTAATTCTCCATGGTCAACTAGAACAGAGCAAGATTTACAAATGAATCTTTTGTGTTTTATTGTCAGGCACTGATGCTGTTATTCAAAATACATACACTGGTTTGCAAACCAACAACTGGGAATTTCATGCAGTTTGAAGTGTTGACTATAATGCACCACATCTTTGTTACCTAACCCTGTACTTGGCCAGGTTAGGTTTTGATTTGCACTTTTGTTTCCGCCTCCCTTTATTTTCTTGTGTTTATTTAGACAAGATGAAGATCAAGCAGTTTAAGTCTCAATGATTAAATTAATACAGATTTTTTTTTTTTTTAACAAACTTACACAAGAAACAGCCTCACCCAAGGCTTTTGATAGTCCCAGGGAGTTCTGCCTATGAATATTTCTATCTATGTTCAGAGGCATAGATTTGGATGAAGGCCTTACAGCACCATGTGAATCAGGGCTTAGATGTGTTTTCCTGTGCTAGTGTTTGGTAGGCACATGAGATAACAGGAACGACATAACGTGTAGTCTGGGGAATGCATGGTAGTGGATGTAGCTGAAAGGCAAGTTTTAAGGTAAAAGTGTCCTTTTCTGACCACCAAGGTCGGGGCCTAATTTTTCTTTTTCTCCAACTTTTTATCTTCTTTTTCAAAATTTGTACTCCCTTTGGACCTTGTTTCCTCCACCCTAGCACCCACTTCCCATTAGTCTTTCTTGAGATATCAGAAAGCTTTGGTTGCTCACAGGGCACAACGTCCTGATGAGCAAAGGCACTGACTGCATACCAATGCTTGACTCCCTAATACTGGGGAGAGATTCAGTTATGCAGATGTGCTCCTCACACTTGTAGAGCAGAGGTGTCTAATGGTGAGTGGGTGGGAAGAAGACACCACTCTGGTGGAGGGAGAGAGGCATCTCTGACAGAGGATGAAACTTGCTGGAGGCAGTTTTAGGAACCAGCTGAAGAACAGGGAGTGTTTCTAATGGTTCTCCAGAAGGAGGTGGGATTACCTCCAGCTCAGCTGTGACCACAACTAAGGAGATTATGGAGGCTACCTGTCTTCCCTTTCCAAATCAGTCCCTTTGAGTCAGTCCCAGCCCTTTGGCTGGAGGCTTACGTTGCTGCGGTTTCAACCCTACTTCTTCACTGGGGAAAGCTTCCATACCTGCTCTGGGTCCAGCACGTGAAGGGCAGGACCTCTCCAGATGGCGATGCACCCTGGGTGTGAATTGATGACAGCAGGATGAGAGACAGCTGCACTGACTGCTGATCTGACTCACATCCTACCCAGCTCATATTAAAGACCTCAAAGTCAAACGTTTGAATGACCTTTCATCTTCACAGTTTGCTTGTAAAGCGTGATCCCTTCCATTAGTGAGCACTGATGAGAACCGTGCTCTCTCTTTTCCCTCCAGGTGTGCACCCACTTACGTAGCTGACATAAAAGACAGACTGCTACAATAACTTTGGTGACAATGAGAGCCATGAGTTAATCCCAGCTGCAACCAAAAGAAATGAGTGAAACTTGCCATTTTTAAGAAAAGGGGTTTTTTTTTGTTTTCCTTCACTTTTTGTTATATATATATATTTCTCCAGAATGCTGTTTGTCAAGTTTGCCTTGTTCAAATCCTTCCAAATCTGGAACATCGATGCTAACCACACATCCGTATACATTTTAAAGCACTTAGATGAGTTGATGAGGAAGAGTGAGTGCACTTTTTATTCCAGTACAAGTGGCACTCATCTATAATAATAAGCAGGGAAGAGAATTATCAGAAGTATGCCTTTCTGTTGGTACAAGTATACTAATCGCTTCTCAGTCTGGGATAATTCTAAGCCCTATTTTAGCAGCATTTCTTATCAAAATTGCTTCAACATTTTAATTAAACAGCATTTGTTTAATCTCCAAGTCTTTTAAATTGGTGAAACACTCCTTAATGAGTGTTTTTCTGGCTCAGAAGATCCCCATTGGAATTGTTTCAAGGATGCAGACCTGGCAAGCAGGAAGGCAGGAGGCTGGATTCCCCCCCCGCCTCCAGGGGTTTTGGAGCCACAGTGTCTGACAGTAGGGGCAGGTTCTGAACCTGCCAGGGGGAACCGCTCCTCACAGCCATGCCTGCTGCTTACTTCTCTCTCCCTTTTTCTGCTAAGGTAAATTATCTCCATATATATTTATGTTCAACACTCCCTTACCCTGAATTTCTTGCTGTTGCAAACAAAGTCCAAGCAAGCTGCTAGCACTTGTGGCAGCATTAACACTTAGACTCTTGACATTGTGGCAAAGCACCTAGTTTTACACTGTTCAGAGAGATATCTGACTGCTCTAAGAACTACTATTCAAACAAAAGAAATATGACATTGCTTTTCCCCTGATGTACAGCCACAAGTAAAGGAAGTGATCCAGTTCATAACCTGCTAAGCCCAGGCACTTTTTCAGTAATGTAAAATAATGGTGCTGTTGGAATATGGATATATTCACATTAAACACATGGTTGTATTCTGTTTTCTTTACTTCTCTCACTTACAGTGAGAACTGCAATTTGATTGTAACATGTTGATACACTTTGCCTGAGATACCTTGGTTAGTGATCAGTCATCCCACTGAAAAAGGGCTGCATGCATTATATTCATCTAGGAACCTTGCTACCCTAACAGGATTAAGGGTTGTGGTGCCAGGCCTTTGGGAGGAAAGTCTGGAGACAAGGTGTGAATGCATTTAATAAAGAAGACAAGCTACCAGACATAGGTTTTTCATTCTGCATAGTACATGAGATTTGTTCTCGAGTGTGTAGTGAAGGACACCATCTTCTAGCTTCTTTAGTATTTTTCCTGTGTATTGCTTTATATTGCATTGCAATAGATTGCATTATTTATCATTCCTTTAGGAAATGACATGTTGGATTTCATTTGGTATGGTCCACTGAAAGCTGTATCTGATGGGCGACAGATCTCACATTCACAAAAGGCCTCTAGGTTTTAAAAGTTGACTACTGTATTCAGGTTCAGAAGACAGATTACTCTTAGTATAAGTCCAAAGGCATCAAGATGAGTCACCTCTTTCTTTTAAATTCCTTGTTTATGTACTGTATCTTGCTGCTGTCACATTGACGTTTATATTCCTGCCACGTTTTGAAAGGGCTTTAAGGAGATACCTTACCATGGTTGGGCAGGCCAAGTTCTCTGCTGCTTGGTGCTCTGCTTCCAAAGGCAATCTCTGGGCATCGCATAATGGGCTTGTTGAAACACATTCTCTGCAGCTGCTTGTGTATTTCTTTACAAATTACTCTATGTTGTTGCATAGAAACAGTGTTTTTTAATCATTCTTTCTGTTTTCCCAGAAAACATTAGACAGAATCAGATGTAGATGTTATAAAGAAGGAAGTGAAACACCACAGAACTAGTTAACATTCAAACATTTACGGCTACTGTAGCGAATGACATTACAGAGAGCACAGGAATGCTTGCTAAATTACTTTATATACAAAGAAACAAAATAGAGGCATTATCTTGAGAATCCTTACCATAAAGATATATTGTTTGGATGAATCGTGTGGAACAAACATCGCCTCTGACATTTGCATTGCTAGTGTGATTTTCAGAGGGATATTTCAGTTCTTTTGTTTTCCCTCTGATTTCTCTAGTGGCCATTCCTTAGGCTGCGTCTTGGTCTAATGGATAATGTAAAGCCCATGATTCTTCAAAAGCAGGAAGTGATGCCTTGCAGCCTGTAACCATTTTTGCCGCATCAGTCTCCAAAAGGCCATATGCGTCTGCGCACAGTAGAGTGACTCGTGCTAAACAGATGATCTGAATCCGCCTGCTGTTCAGGGCTCACTCTCTTGCTTTTAACTTTTCTTGGCCTCCCATTTTCTCTCACAGAGCAAAATCTAATCAGAACTTCCATCTTGACTCCAAGGAGATCACAAAGCAACAGTTTATAGGACAAAAAAATTTACAGCTAGATTTCGATTATCCATCTATTTTCAGGTTAGCTTAAACTAATTTTTAAAGACAACAGATTCTTAGCTTTGACTTCACAAGGAAATATAGCCTATAAGGTAATATGCCATATCCACACATATGCACATGCTTGTGTGCCTGTCAGTGCCCCAGTAACTCTTGAACATTTTTTGCCAATTTCAACCAGGTTGACAAAAATTGGAAAATGCAAATATACTACATTCCTGAAAATTTCATGCAATTCTGTAGTCTGTAGGAGGGGGGGAACAGACCCTATCAGTGCTATTATTCCACAACAGACTCCAAGATGCCTTTCTACAGTTCACCCCAAAGCAAATAATTTGGGGGATAGTGAGTATTTTGCTGCAACTCCTGCTTTTCACATGAATGGCATAAATACAATCTCCTTCTCCAGCCATTCCCTCTTGCTCTTTTTGTTGCATGTATAAGACAATTTTTCATGTTTCTAAACAGATTCTTGTTATTGACTCTCATTTTTTACTGATCTTCACAATATTTTCTTTGTTCAGCCTAGGCAGATGGCAAATTTATTGGTATCTTCTGAGAACTGCCTTCTTCTAAGATGTCTGCCACCTCTTCTGCTCAGAGACTTTGGATCTCCCTTCACTTAACATAAAAGGAGGAAGGTAGCATTTTTGAAAAGGTCAGCATCCATGCAGATCTGGAAACGGTTGTGTTATTTATCAATCTCCATTGGAAAAGATACTTCACATTATTACTGGAACAGGCTGCCCAGGGAAGTGATTGAGTCCCCATCCCTGGAGGTATTTAAAAGACAGGTAGATGTGGTGCTTAGAGACATGGTTTAGTGGTGGACTTGGCAGTGCTAGGTTAACAGTTGGACTCGATGATCTTAAGGGTCTTTTCCAACCTTAATGATTCTATGATTCTATAATTCTATTCTGTTCTATGATTATCAGGAATAATGGCCAAAAATGCATCCAAACATACAGCCAGGTGACCTCAGAAAGCTCTGCACTGTCAGGGAAAGGGCGGATAACCACGGTGGTAAGTCTGCCATATGTTTGGGAGCAGCAAAACCTGTGGCAAGCAAGAGAGAAATACTTGGGAAATAATGCCTCTATGAAAGGCAAATGAATTAGTGGATTGGTATGATTAAATCCTACCTCTGCCGCATAAAAAAGTAGGAAGTCTTGAGAGATTGCAAAAAGTGTTAAAATAAGAGTGAGAAAACTTCACTGCTTGAGAACAGACTGAGCTGCCACTACTGTGGTGCTCAGGGAGCCAGTCCTGCCCAGTGGTGACCCCTCACAAATGCCTCCTTTTCTTTTCTTTTCTTTTCTTTTCTTTTCTTTTCTTTTCTTTTCTTTTCTTTTCTTTTCTTTTCTTTTCTTTTCTTTTCTTTTCTTTTCTTTTCTTTTCTTTTCTTTTCTTTTCTTTTCTTTTCTTTTCTTTTCTTTTCTTTTCTTTTCTTTTCTTTTCTTTTCTTTTCTTTTCTTTTCTTTTCTTTTCTTTTCTTTTCTTTTCTTCTCTTCTCTTCTCTTCTCTTCTCTTCTCTTCTCTTCTCTTCTCTTCTCTTCTCTTCTCTTCTCTTCTCTTCTCTTCTCTTCTCTTCTCTTCTCTTTTCTTTTCTTTTCTTTTCTTTTCTTTTTTCTTTTCTTTTCTTCTCTTCTCTTCTCTTCTCTTCTCTTCTCTTTTCTTTTCTTTTCTTTTCTTTTCTTTTCTTTTCTTTTTCTTTTCTTTTCTTCTCTTCTCTTCTCTTCTCTTCTCTTCTCTTCTCTTCTCTTCTCTTCTCTTCTCTTCTCTTCTCTTCTCTTCTCTTCTCTTCTCTTCTCTTCTCTTCTCTTCTCTTCTCTTCTCTTCTCTTCTCTTCTCTTCTCTTCTCTTCTCTTCTCTTCTCTTCCTTCCCTTCCTTCCTTCCCTTCCCTTCCTTCCCTTCCTTCCCTTCCTTCCTTCCCTTCCCTTCCTTCCCTTCCTTCCTTCCCTTCCTTCCTTCCTTCCCTTCCTTCCTTCCTTCCCTTCCTTCCCTTCCTTCCCTTCCCTTCCCTTCCTTCCCTTCCTTCCTTCCCTTCCTTCCCTTCCTTCCTTCCTTCCCTTCCCTTCCTTCCTTCCCTTCCTTCCCTTCCCTTCCTTCCCTTCCCTTCCTTCCCTTCCCTTCCCTTCCTTCCCTTCCCTTCCCTTCCCTTCCCTTCCCTTCCTTCCTTCCCTTCCTTCCCTTCCCTTCCCTTCCCTTTCCTTTTGCTTTTCCTTGCTTTTCCTTTCCTTTTGCTTTTCCTTGCTTTTCCTTGCTTTTCTTTTCTTTTTGCTTTTCTTTTCTTTTTGCTTTTCTTTTCTTTTCTTTTCTTTTCTTTTCTTTTCTTTTCTTTTCTTTTCTTTTCTTTTCTTTTCTTTTCTTTTCTTTTCTTTTCTTTTCTTTTCTTTTCTTTTCTTTTCTTTTCTTTTCTTTTCTTTTCTTTTCTTTTCTTTTCTTTTCTTTTCTTTTCTTTTCTTTTCTTTTCTTTTCTTTTCTTTTCTTTTCTTTTCTTTTCTTTTCTTTTCTTTTCTTTTCTTTTCTTTTCTTTTCTTTTCTTTTCTTTTCTTTTCTTTTCTTTTCTTTTCTTTTCTTTTCTTTTCTTTTCTTTTCTTTTCTTTTCTTTTCTTTTCTTTTCTTTTCTTTTCTTTTCTTCTTTCTCTTTTATTTTTACATGTTAGCTTCAAAGGAGTAGGAATACAGGTGGAAAGTAGCAACATCCCCTGCTCTACACCCAAAAAGAAGGGATATAACTTTTCTCCTGTTGTTTTTTGCTTCTCTCTCTTTCTTTGGATTAGTGATGTTTTTGTTTTGATTAAATAATGAGGAACGCAGCCAACCGTTCTGTGGACAAATACATAAGCAGCATGTGTATCTCTTTGAGATATTCCCAATATTCAAGCAAATCCAGAACAAATTAGACAACTCTGTGTAATTCTGTGCCTTTGAATTAACATAGCGTGGACCAGGACTCTTCCCACACAAGGCCTGGCATACGCAGATACGGCTCCCTCTCCCTCAGTCTACCATTTCTAAAATGGAAGAACAGCTACCCCTGGACACAGGCAGTCCCCGTTGGTTTCAATAAGAACTGCCTGGGTACATCACTGGGAAGCATCTGGCCACTAGTGAGAATGCAGGGACATAGTAAAACAGATTGTTCCTGTTTTCCTAACTAACAGACTCAGTAGCCCAAATGTGCAGAGTCTTCCAATTTGTTAAACATCTCACGAAGCCATTTTCTCAGAATATGAACTAACATCTCTCAAAAATAATCTTGTCTGTTTCTGTGAGCTGTTGCAAAGAGTGAATGAAGGTAGTTCAGTTATCTTGAGTGGAAAAGCACTTGCCATTATGCCCAAATTTGATTAGATGGAAAATCCAGACAGTGAATTGACATGCATTTTATTTTAGCATATGAGTTTATCAAAGAAGAAACAGTCTGTGTGTGTTGGAAGAATGCAAAAGACCATTTGCCATGTCTGACTATTCATATAAGAACAGTCAGTTTAGCTGCTATGCTCAAGCAGTACCATCTGTCAGATCAGCTATGAGGCATGTGTTTATATCACAATAAAGATCTGATGATATCTTCTGTTTAATCTTAAACAAAATGGGGAGATAAAATGGTGATTTGGCTTGTCATTTACATCTAAATGCTACCAGACCTTGATTTGGGGACTCTGTTCTGGGACACCTCAATTTCCATCTATTTCCCCAGGCAAAAAAAAAGGCAACCCATCACAATCCTTTCCAGCTTCCTCATCATGCCCCAGAACAAGTATATGTCTCGGGCATTCTCCATTTTGAGTAGCAGCTTCTGAACTCAGCTTTCCTTTGTGTGGTGAGAGCTAGGAGCTGATGGGAGCAGCAGGACCAGCCTTCCCTGTGGTTTCTGGCACTGCTTGGGATGTGGTGGTGCTCAACTTCTGACATATAACCCCAAGCTTTCAAAGGCATGCTTTGATTTTCAGACCTAATATTATTTGCCTACATGAGTGGCATAGTCTGAGTTTAATTTGATTTGTTAATGAATACATATTTACAAAAATGTCAAGATATTTTTCTTTTCTTCTCCTTTTGCCTCCAGGAGAGAGCTCATTTATTTCATAAGAAGCTGAAAAATTTTGTCCCTAAGGTTTTTCCCTAGCAGAGGAGGAGTCCTAAATGAGAGCTGGACTAGTACCATGTGCTAAAATCATCACTAGGTTCATACTCTGTAAATAAAGACCAGAATTGCATGCTGCAATAACCTATGCCTGGTGAAACATCTTCTTAGGGCCATAAACTTACACAAATTAATTATCCCCTAGGCTTTTGGGCCTCTTCCACGTCTGGCTCTTGAATTCAGTTGCTGCAAAGGACAAAGGCAAAGCTGCATCTGCTCATATATAGAGAAATGGCTCCAGTGTGGCTGGAAGGGTGGGGCATGCACTAGGGCACTGGCACATGAAATAGGTAAGATCCTAAACAGATTTCCTGTGTTGAGGATCATTAGGTCTTTCTGTGCCTCAATTTGATGCCTATGTAACTGAGCTAAGAGTGCTTCCATGCCTTATTATTCAGTAAAGTACTACAAAGTACCTTGAAGAAGGATGAAAAACGAATGTTTTCTGTGAGGATATGATCTTAAATAAATCATCAAATCTTTTAGAAAATCTTTTTGGCTACAGTGACACTGTTCAGTGACAATGTCTTTAAGGTGACAATGCGTGACATGAACAGATAGTTTGGGGTATGCGAGGGAGCCACCCATTACCTGGTGTGCCAGACAGACCACCTGCTTTTCCTGGCCCCTTTTCTCCCCTTTGGTCTTTGCCTTGGGGCAGTCCATCTGGCTGGCATAGATGCAGATGGTATGACCCTTTCCCATGAAAGCCATGGGCCACTGCAGCTGTGCCCAAGGTCACCGTGGGCAGGCCTCCAGTGCTCCCAGTAGAATCACCACTAGTTTCCATGCTGGTGTTCACTCTCATGGGACTATCAAATAGCACCAGTTGGCAAACTTTTCCATGATAATGCTGAATACACAGGCTAATCACGTCCCTGTTTCTACAACTCCATCTGTTTCCCTGTAAGTAACATGGTTCCTGCTTGCTCTCTCTAGCAGGCAACTTCCTTCTCAAGCCTTTTGAAGAGGTTGTATGTCTCAGTCGCAATATTTTGTACAAAGCATATTGGAACAAGCTAACCTTTAAGAGAATTTTGTTGACCTGCATTAAGTTCTTTTATAACTAAATCTGGCACACTCCAGCTACAGGTTCTGAGTCATCTCTTAACATCATAGCAAGGAACTAGAGACCTCCAGCCCTTTAAAATTGCAAAAACATTTTGCAAGACTATATCTTCTGTGTTGATTGAGTTGTAGCTACCTTGGGAAAAGTCTCTGAAGCCTTGAAAAGAAACAATTTCTTGTCAGCTCAACGTGACACTATAAAAAGACTATTAGGAAATGATTTCATTAGAAAGGAAAAGAAGTCTTTACTGAAACTTTAAGATGTGCCAAATCCCTATTGACAAGACCTTTCACTTACCTCAAATGAGATAAATGAAAATACCAATGTCATATTAAGTAAGCAACTAAACTGAAACAGTGAGTTTGAAGAGTCAAAGGACCCATTGGGAAAAGCAGAGCATCTCTTCAATGGGCTGCAAAAATGAAGAACATTCTTCAAATGGCTCCTTTATCAGGATGTGAAAAGGCCAAGCCTTTATGCTGCTATAATTTATGGATATGTCCTGTTTGTAGGACAAAGTGAAATAGAAAAACTTAATCATATTTCTGCTGGAGGAAGAAAAGACTCAGCCTCTCTTATGTGTAAAAACTCAAATTAATTTTAACTTGATTGCCTTCTGTATCACTACCAAGTATGAAAAAGTAGTCAGAGGTGCACAGTGTAACTTTGGAAACATGCTTGCCAAAGACAATAGCAGCAGGAGCTCAAAAAGCACATCTAAAATTAGGACATGGCCCTGTGTTTCTTAGCATCCTGCAAACTGGAAAGTATAAAGCCTGAATCCTCAAGCTCTTCCCTCCTGTGGGGGGTTTCAAGTAATTGCAATCTGGTCTTTTCAGTCTTTCTTTCCGTTTTGGCTATCATACATATAGTATCATCATGATTATTGAAGACATCATCATGCACTAAAAATGTTACATTTGACAAGTGCTCCAATTAATGCATCAAATGTTATGCTTAGTTCAAATTCCCTGAACTTATGAAGTTCACTTAAAAGAAAAGTCCTTCTTCTGGGCAATGCTCCCAGCTTCCATAGCACTCTCATGATTACTTTAATGGAGAGGGGAAATAATGAGCACCCCTGTCCCCAGCTGCAATTTCTGAGGACTTATCATTAAGCCACTTTTAGAATCAAGAGAATATATTTCTAGATTTATTTTTGTGCAACAGTACTGACTTCTGGTGGGTGCTTAATCTAATTCTAAACTCATTACCCTGTCTGATATCCCAAAGAATGAATGAGTCTACTGGATTGTCTGAAGAACATAGTCAGAATTAACTTGGAGAACCACGACACTGTTGTGCTGTAGTAAAAGTTCACACATTTTTCCTGTTGGTACCAAGTTTTAAATTATGACTTTGCCAATATTTTTGCAATATTTTTAAAAAAAATTTTTCCGTTGTATTCTTATATTAGAAATGTGTGGTGGATTTGGCCTTGGCTGGCTGCCAGATGCCCACCCAGCCACTGTATTACTCCCCCTCCTCAACAAGATGGGGGAAGAAAATAAGATGAAAAAGCTCGTGGGTTGAGATAAAGATAGAGAGATCGCTTACCAATTACTGTCACAAGCAAAACAGACTCGACTTGGGGAAGATTAATTTCATTTATTGCCAGCTAAAAATGGGTAGCGAGTAGGATAGTGAGAAACAAAAAGAAAACTAAAACCCCCTCCTCCCACTTCTTCCCAGGCTCAACTTCACTCCTTCATTTCAGACTCTTCTACCTCCTTCTCCCTGAGTGGTGCAGTGGAAAGGGGGTTGTGGTCAGTTCATAGCACTTTGTCTCTGCTGCTCCTTCTGCTTCATGCTGTTCCCCTGCTCCACCATGGGGTCCCTCCCATGGGGTACAGTCCTTCATGAACTGCTCCAATATGGGTCCTTCCCACAGGTTGCAGTTCTTCAAGAACTGCTCCAGCATGGGTCCTTTCCACGGGATGCAATCCTTCAGAAATAGATTGCTCCAGCGTGGGTCCCCCATAGGACAGAGATCTTGCCAGAAAACCTGCTCCAGCATGGGTTCTCCACAGGCTGCAGGGCACGTCCACCTGCTCTGGTGTGGGGTCCTCCATGGGCTGCAGGGTGGATATCTGCTCCACCGTGGTCCTCCATGGACTGTAGGGAGACAGCCTGCCTCACCATGGTCATCTCCATGGGCTGCAGGGGACTCTCTGCTATGGCATCTGGAGCACCTACTTCCCCTCCTTCACTGACCTTGGTGTCTGCAGGGCTGTTTCTCCCCCATTTTTTCTCTCTCCTCATTCTCACAGATGCTGTGCAGCATTTTTTACCCTTTCCTAAATATGTTATCACAGAGGCACCACCAGCATTGCTGATTGGCTCAGCTGTGTCCTGTGGTGGGTCCATCTTGCAGTCGACTGGAACTAGCTGTGTCCAACACAGGTGCAGCTCCTGGTCTTTTCTCACAGAGGTCACCCCTGCACCCACCCTACTACCAACACCTTGCCATGTAAACACAATACAATATGTAAAGTTAATCTGAGAATCTTACTGGATACTTAAGATACACTGTACTGAAAAGGTGATGCTGTCCATACAAGCTTCTCCTTAATGTCAGTAGAACATATCACTAATTTTCCCTTCACTTATTTCTCGTTATTTATTTATATAGAATTTTGTTATTAAGAACCATATTATTGTCTCTGTACTCTTAGCAAGCAGTCACTTGTGGTTTGGAAGGGAGCTGAACCCACACCGAATGACATTCACATAAGAACTAACAGTGGGGAGCTGGTATATGCCTCCTATTGAAAGATAGCTACAGCTGATACTGGTGATTGATAGGTGTAAGAAAAATAGATGGGTGCTTTGTGGCCTTTTTTCCTGCAGATGCTTGCAATTAACTGGGCTTCACTCAGTTGTATCTAGCCATACCTCAGAAACATGTATTCTGTTTCTGATGGGTATTGAAAATATTTAATTCTGGGGTTCATAGGTGTTATGCTGCCAAAAGGGAGTTATCTTGACATCATGAGTGTCAGTGTTCCCAGACCCAAACAGGCCTTTGTAGAGGAGTGGGAAATGTGTGCCCCAATTTTCCAGCCTTTCCCAGTGCTTGCTGAATGAAAGGCCATCTGTGAGTTTGCCTATTCCCTCTATTCAACTCACTGATCAGAAGAAGGTGGGACCTTTTTACTTGTCGTCTCATTCAGACTTGGCTTTTTTAGTAGATGAGCCTTAGGGATAAAAGGAATCAGTTTGCTTTATTCTGTCAAAGTGAAGGTTAAGAGAAGTGTTTGCAATTTTGAAAACAAAACACAGGGCAATGAAATGAATTATTAACAGTGCCCTTGTATTTTGACTCATAATCTTTCCACTCCTGTCACGTTTCCCTTTTGAGATATCATTTATCAGGTGGACTGAGGGTAAACCTTCCTTGCATCCTCTCCATCTGTGTAAGCTGCTGAAAACCTTTTGCTTTAGTCTTTGATCTTTATTTATTTCCCTCATTCCCTTCTTCAGCTCTCTCTTCTGTCTCTACTCCCCCACCTCCTTTTTCAATCAATAGAAATACAGGTGTATTTTTGGTTTAATAAAAACTGGGAACTGGGGAATACATCCCTTGCTGCCTAAACTCAGCTGCCCTGCCTGGCTCATTCTGAACATACATGTCAAAACAGGTGAGTTTCACTGATCTAGTTTTTCCAGTGTTATCTCAAGCTAATGCAATGTGGGGTTTTCCCATTCCACCATACCAGTCTTGCTATAAGATAGTGCAGTGGATTTTCACTCACCCAGTTCATCCCAGACTCACTCCGGTTCAGCCCAGATAGCGTGCTAAGTCTTGTGCTAATGCAGCAAGGCTTTGCTTTGTCTAGCTGCACTAATCTTATGGACTACAATCCTTTGTGAATAATATAAATAAGAAAACAAATAACTATACAAAGACATCTGTGCATTGAGCCTGAGAGCTCTACCTCCTCCCATATTTTCACTTGGCATATACAACACAATGATTTGTCACAGAGTTTGATTTCAATCCCTTCTTTTACTGTTCTAGAAGTACTAGGCGAGCATTTGTTCCTCATACATTCAAAGCCTACTATTTTTCTGATCTTAATTTATGTCCACTGTGCAGAATGCATCTGACTAGAGCAAACAGTTATTTATATTCCAATTATGATCAAAGAGGCACAGCAGAGTCTCTTCTAT
This sequence comes from Nipponia nippon, assembly GCF_047370975.1. Lineage (NCBI taxonomy): Eukaryota > Metazoa > Chordata > Aves > Pelecaniformes > Threskiornithidae > Nipponia > Nipponia nippon. Next base: position 49,268,738 of record NW_028262336.1, on the reverse strand, counting down.
TGACTGCCTCTAACATAGCTGTATAGATTGTCACTAAAAACAGCATTTCAGCAGCTATCAGACAAGCTGCTTCGTATTCTTATGAGCTTCTTGCTACAAGTAAAAATCCTTTGGAAAAAGGACTGCATATGGAAAAAGCATTGGAAGCAATGATTTTATTTTTTATTGCTCTGCTTGAATAGAAATTGGATTCATGTCTACTTTTTGGGTCTTTCCAGATGCTTTAAAGTAATGAGCAGGGGTGGAGGTCAAGATGTTGCTATTGCTCCTTTTTCTGATGTGGAGCTCAAATTCACCCTACTGATGTCTCTGTGTCTGTGGCAACAAACATAATGAGGCTGGGCCTTTCTCTGCCTCTGGGACCAATGGAAGGGCACAGCTTGTGCTCGTGTGCTAAACTCTCGTCTCCTCCAAAACACAGTGGCTTCATCTATATGGTTTGCTGGGTACAGTGTGGGTATGAGCTCTGCTGGGTCCTTGCTCTCCTGTGAAGGGTGCTTGGGTGCCTGGTCTGGGTGGGAGCTAGCTGGCACAGGTTAAATCTTTGTCAGCACATAAGCATGCTAACAATTAAATGGGATGGGTGCTTCAAGCCATGCTATGGATATAGCCCTTGGGGCTTGCAATGGCTCCAGGATTTTTCATGGATATTGGCAGGGGAAGAAGGACTGGGAGTGCAAGCTGCCCAAAAGGAGTAGCCTGGCTAACATGGAGACAACAGCACGCGCTGGGTAAGTAGCACTGAACGAGTGACCTAGTCCTCCTGTGACCACAGATTAAAGCTTATTGAAAAGCTTTCCTTGCCTACTCTAGTTCACTTTGACTATTCTCTTACTGGAGAGGACAATAAGTGATACAAGGGCTGCAGGAAACCTCAGCACCTCATGAGTCTACTGGCGGAGCCGGGATGTGATAATGTGGCCTCACCATGTTGGTGCGAAGGGTAGTGAAGAGGCTGGTCATGAGAGGACAGGGTTACACTTTGCTGCTCAATCAACCTTTCTCATTCCTGCGTCTCCGAGCGGTGATGGGCTGCCGGCCGGGTTCGTTTGCCCTGGGGAAGTAGCTCATTTAATGCACAGAGATCTGCACAGCCCTTTCTCTAGCGGGGTTGTGTAAGTGAATGTTTAATTTTCTTTGTTTGGAAATATGAATGTGTGTCCCCAGCTACCTTGGTGGTTAGCTTCCTCTATAATTAACAAGTGTTTATGCTTTCCCCATGGGGTACAAGTACAAGTCAATCTTGAATTCATTTCCAGTATATGCACTATATTTTTGTCAAGGCTCAAATACTTCCTAATGTAGTACACTCCATCTCTTTCCTAAAATCAATGTTTCAAAACACAATTAACAGTGCTGTAATAGATCTCAAAATATCACAAAAGAACTGTGAGCTAGAGGGCTCCAAGATACCACTAACAGTCTAGATAAGACTATGTTAGCTCTACTGTTGGAGAAAGAAGTTGAATTTTCCCTCTTTCACTCAGATAGCAAGTTCCAAATATTGTATGCTATAGAAATCATTTACATAATTACAACTGTCATTGACCTACACTGCTTTTCCACATTGTTGAAAGAAAATATATTTACCTTAAAGGTTTAAAATAGCTTTTCTTTCCCTTCTAAAAGGACTATTTTTCTGTTTTATATGAATGCAACTAACTTTAAATGCTTCAGAAATTTTAACTTTATCTTCTTAAACTTTTATGACCTTTAATAAGTAAAAATCCATGCAAAAATAGATGGTACCGATTGCAGAAAGTATGTCTGTCATCCGTCTAAAAGACGTGGTAGTACATTTAATCTGATGACATTATAGACTCTTTGCTTTCCAATCTCTTCCATGAGCTCTACATCACAGGTCTGTTGGCAAGCCTAATAAAAAAAATGCTAGTTTGATGGAGAGAGCAAAGTCACTGGAAAGCTCCTTCTAGGCCATGGGGAAATGCCTATCATCTGCTGCTTGTTTCTTTTAGAAAGGGGCATAGGGCACCTCAGGATCTACATAGTGAAATACCTGTCCAGGATCACTCACTGGGTGCTAAAAGGAGAACTGGAATCCTACAGTTCTGAATAGCAGAAATATGTGTACTTTGTTGATGAAACCAATCTGTCTTCTGATGACGATGATCTTTTCAACTCTTAAATCCATATTTGGGCATTTCTGGTAGCAGGCTGCCTTGACTTTAAGAAAAAAGAAAAAGGCACTTCTTACCTCCCTTTTCCTTCTGCAGAAGCTGCAGGATATGCAGAGCTCTGGCATCTGTTTAAAAAATGAATTGTGGTGAGAAAGCTTTGTGCATATTTTTGATAGATTTGCTAAGCACTCCTGCCAATGTAATAAACCTCCAAAATAATCCTGACAATTCACCGAAGAGGCCAAGAGTCTGAATCATTATTGATTTTCTTCTTTAAGTAACATTCATGAAAATTTTTTTAATTTGCTGTGAGCAATGAAATGGAATCACCACGTTGCAAAGGCAGAAACCTCTCACTGCTATAGCTGGGTTTTTACTAAAGGCAAAAGAAGAACTACAACAATCCATTGATTTCAGCAAGCTGTTAGGAAAACTTGTGATCATTGTAGTCAGGTACGTTAATGCCAGGCAGTTCATATATTTTCTCACCTTCACTGCATCAACATTTGAAACACAAGCTTCTAGCCCAGCTCTGAAAAAACATGAAGTTGACTAACTCAGGAAGTTGTGCCTGTGCATGCAAATATTTGCAAATGCAATTTAGGAACACTACATTTAATTTGTACATATGGGAAGGAACGACCACATATATGAATAGCTTACAATTCTAAAGCTGATATTTTAATAACTTAGCTATGGAACTAAATGTATGTCTTTGTGTCTATGTTGGACAAGTTTCTACCTTAACATCTTGTTCAATGCATACTTACAAGGGGTTCTGCTCCTGCTAAGAAGCCCCTGTGTGCCACTGCAATCCAGATGAATCGCTATAACTTGGTACAGGTCTTGCCTGCATCAGTGCTGCCCGTAAACTTTTGCTTGGGAATTTCAGTCAGCCATAGGAAAAGCTAGTAAGGAGTTCACAAGTCAGGTACCAGTCACATCAAGAACTGATGCAAACAAAGCATACTCACTGCCAACAGAAATGCCACTGTCAGGTCGCCTTCTAAGCATTGGGTCTTTTTTTTCCCCTGGATGTTTTAAACTGTTTTGCAGTTCCTCAAGGGCCTGAACCTTTGCGATGCCCACGGGTTCCTCTTTGCAACTCTGCAGCCCTTGCCCTGTAGTACTGCTGGCTGCCTTTCACTTGCAGCTGTGTGGGCTGTCACCTGGGCATGCCGAAGCTGCTGCGGCAGCGCTTTCCTGCTGCTGCTTTTGTGCTGATGTTCTTGTTGCCTTGCACTTGCACAGCCTGAAGTGTTGCTATGTCTCTTTTGTCAGCTTTCTCATGGAAAGTGATTGCCACCAGGATGAGAATCTCTTTCTCCTTTTGTTTTTTGTTTTTCCCTGAAAGTAACTTTAATCACTGGAGTCTACTGCACGACCCTGCAAAGAAATCTTTATGCACTTAAGCCTGTCTCAACACTTTTTAAGATACACAAATGGAATAAATTTTCTTTCACAATCCCTAATTAACCGGTGGAGTCCTTAGACAAAGTATTGTTTAGATCAAGAGTTTGAAAGTAAATATAGAAGACAGATAAAAAATAATGCTGTCCATGAGGCACTCAGTTTGAAAACAAGATTTTTAAAAGAAAGAAGCAGCTCACAAACATGAAGCAAGAACTGTCAGTGCAGTCTTAGGCAGGGGTTTCCTTTGTGAATTTTTTTCTATTCCTGTTGATTATGAAGTTTCTCTGAAGACTTTGCTCCTGGCTAGTACAACAGACAGAACACCAAAATAGGACACTCATTTGGTAGGGAGTGTTGCTATAGAAAACAATTAGTGATGAGACTGAATTGCAAAGTTCAAAATGGGATCCAAATCTAGAGAACATGGCGATTTATGTGGACACAGGGACCTCATTAATTACATTCACTGTAATTGCAGAGGTGAACATTCTAATAAGCAGATGAAGTTGCCCTTGTCTCTTGAGTCCAAAGAGTATCGAAGCATTTTTACAAAGAGGGCTAACTTTGCCAGATGTCAAGAGAAACCTTGTTCATATCAGCAATTAAAAGCAGCTGTTAAGAAACCCTTGTAAGTAATGTGAGACCAGTCTTAAAATCTCTTTTCCAAAATACAGAAGGGCTTTTATCCTGGGCCTCACACTGCAAGTAGAAGTGTTGATAATATGAGGAGAATTATAAAGGTATAATAAGATATTAAAACAGTGGGAAAAGAGGGATACAGTCCTTTTTTCTAACCTGTTTTGTCTGGATTGGATGCTACAATGCTGAAACTTCTTTTTACAGATTCCCTCTGCATCAAATGAAAGCTAGGTGGCAAGTAGCTCAGCTTATTTATGAGATGGGTGCCTACCTCCTCCTTTCAGTGATTAAGTCCTTCATGTGAATGTGGTCCTGAAGGCCTCCTGTGAAGTGTGGAGTGCTTTCAATTACCCACGACATCAGCAGGGATTGACAATACTGAACATCTCACAGGAGCAATTTCTATTGCACCAGTTCTCAAAGTTACAGAGCACAGAAAGTGCTGACAGAGAACTGTGAGGTTCTGACAGCTAGGATGATTACGTACCAACATTTGAGTGTGCAACAGCTTAGGCCTACTTGTTTTTACTAAATAACATGACAGAAATGGATAAAAAGCACTGTCTCTACAAAGTGACCCATTTATGTTACAAGGGAGAGCTGCCTAGCTTTGGGGTAATATATATTTATGTGGAGTTTTGCATATCAGCAAAAGTAAAGTAGTCGTAAGAATGACATTCTGTAATTCTGATGGGAATCCAGAATAGGAGGTATAAACAGACAAAAATCTGTTTCTGGTTGAAATATGGAGACTAGATGAGCAAAATGCAAACCAAGGTTGAATCTTTTTGAAAAGACAAGTTAGAATTCTGCAAATTACTAGAGTGAAAATAGCATAGCGAATTATTTCTAAGGAAGCTAGATCTTTAGTGGTTATAATAGTTAATAAAAGGTAATTTGGCACCATCACATTCTGAAGCTTTAGCAGTAATATGGGCTTTCCAGTAATAAAGCACAGCCGATAATAAGCATTGATGTTACAGCTGCTGTCTTCCATTTCTATCCAATTCATCTGTCTCAGTGCCTGAAGCTGTTCAGCAAGACCAAGGGAAAAAACATTAGCCTCTTTATTATTTATAGCTCATTTTTTTCCCTGATAACACTGCAATACCATAAACACTGTTTCCATGGAAACTCAAACAAGACAAAATTACCATGGGTACTGTGGTTTATACCTCTAGGAATACAGGTATCTAAAGTTTCAAACTGTCCCTGCATGACAAAGGAATGCAGAAGTGATTGATATTTTTAATTACTGGCTAATATTGGCCGAGTTGGGGAATTTCTTGAATTGCAGTGTGGTGTGCTGCAATCATGTTATCCAATTACATCTCGTGCTTCTCACTGACTTTATTTACTTTGAAAGCTGTTCTTTTAAAAATGCAATTAGAAGGAGTTCCTTTTTTCTATAGACTTTGGTGATACTAAATGGTACATTACATTTATGTGATATGGAGTAATAGCATTTCAGGAGAAACCAAACGTGTCTTTGTGGGTTTTGTAATGCAGATGGATAAATCTGAGGCTGTATGAAAAATACAAAAAAATTAAGCGATCTGAACTGTAAAGGTCATCCACAGGTTACGTAAGGCATAACTGAAAAGGAAAATATTTCCTTTGAGTTAATAGCTGGCTGGAAGAGTGAAGACCCACATAGAAAGTTCAAAGGCCCTTTACCCCCTGTTGAATTACTTAACCAAACTATGGGCTCAATAATTCTATAGTAGAACATAAAGATATAAAAATGGGCCAGAAAAGCAGCTTTAGCAATACCATAATGTAGTAGGTAAGGAGTTCTTCTCTTATTCCTTGCAGAACGTTACACAATTCCAAGACATTTTCCAGTTATGTGAGAACAAAATTTCTGAAGAACTGGGTGATCCACTCAGATCACTCATATGAAAGAAAGAGGTACTTTTCTCTCATTTCTCCTAAAAAGGGACTCAGTGCCCTTTAGCAGGTAAAACAAACAAGCTTTGATTCAAAAAGCAGAGCATGAAGAAGGATGTCTCTCTCACTTGGTGGATTAGGCGCTCACCTAGAAGCTGTTAACAGCTGCTGCACTGGACCTTTAATTATTTATGCAAGGTGGAAGATTATTAAAAAGGGAGGCTCAGAGCGAGACCCCTCCCCTATCAATAACAAGCCTGGTGTTCTGGGCACTGCTTTGTGAAATGAAGCCAAACCCACTCCTGCAAAGATGAGTTAAAGGAAAGTCCCCTGGTGAAGGGGTGAATGAGAGCTGAGGCATTTTGGAGGAAGTCTGGGACAGAGCTAAGGAAGTGAGGCAGCAGCAGTTTTGTGAATCCAGTCTGTCCTTTCCTTCATTTTCTTAACAAGTGCTTAAAACCAAAACATTTGCTTTTGGGGTTTAATGGAACATGTCATCAGACTTGAACAGAATTTTTAACACTGCCTGTTTTGGCAAGAATCTGAATTTGTTTGTTTGTTTTCATCTGAGCCAAATCTATTTTGCAATCATTTGCTTTGCTTTCAGATCAGTTATTGACAAATCCTATCTGCAGAATAATTCCATGAATGTTTCTGCCTCTCAGCCAGAATGGCTGCTGCTTTCTGCTCAACAAAACTGGCATAGCTCTTCCCTCCTTGGGGCAGAAAGCTGTCTTTTCTTGCATCTCAGGAAAGGAACCTCTTGAGTTTAAAAGTCTTTTTTGCAGGACAGCACAGGAGAACTTCACTAGGTTACTGGATGGGCTAGTAAAACATTTTTCTGTCTAGATTAACAAGATCCAATAAAATTACTGCTCTATTCTAATGCCACACTACGGCATTATACTGGCAAAGAACTGAGATATATTCTTTGTTCTCCAACTGTATAAACAAAGAGGAGTCTATCCATCTGAACAGTTCTTGCTTCATACAGTTGCCCTTGCACATTGCTGCACTTCTTTTTAGATATCCTTTTTTCCTTTTGTTTTATGCAAAACGCTTCCCATTCTGTTGTGTCTTTTGGAACCAAGTCTCTCTAGAAGCAAGGTTGGGATCCAGTTGCCTAAACAGGGGAGGTTAGCATCATGTTAGATGCTCTGGGCTATCTGAGACATCCTCATTGGATTGGCAGATATTCTACAGGACTTAGGGGAAACTTTCTAGAATAGCAATTGAGTCTGTGGTGTTTGCATGGTGCTAGACCTGTCTGCAGTGTGATGTGTGCCAAGCTTTCCGAGTCTCTCACTAACAGAAAGGAACAGGCTGTTTGCTCAAAGAAGAAAAGAAGTAATGAATCTGTGGACTGTAAAATCCTGTGATGACCTCAAAAAATCTATTTATTGTAGATAAAAACTGCAGTACCACTTCAAAGTCTTTGGGAGGACTCCTAAGAAATACTTGTGTAATTCCCACACTGGGGCTGCTCTAAACTAGTAAATAAATGTGCCCGGGACTGTTCTCTGGCACTGGTGCCAACTGGCATGCAAAAATTTCTGTCCACACTGCTGAAGCTTTTCAGCTGCCTCCAAAAAGTAGCTACACGCAAACTGTTCATTGACAGTGTGTGCAGGTGTGTGCTGTCTACCCAGCTGTGCCCGTGAATGGTTTGGCAGACTGCTAGCTGGGGCAGTCCAAAACGATGCCAGGGACTGTTCTAATAATTGAGATGATTTAGTTCAGCTCCCCAGAAGTATTCACTACAACTGTGTTGCTTACTGGTGTAGATGTAGCCTGTGACTTCACCAGTCCATTCCTATGTTCAATCAGAAAATAATTCAGGAGGAAAGGGACCTCTGGAGCCCACATGGTCCAACCCCTTGCTCAAAGCAGAGTCACCTTCGAGATTAGAGCAGTGTGCTTGGGGCCTTCTCCATCTGACTTCCGAAACTCTCTGAGGATGGAGATTTCACAGCCTGTCTGGGCAACCTGTCCCAGTGCTTGACCACTCACTGTGAACATTTTTGTCCTTGTATCCAAGCAGATATAGGCCACATCTTACTCATGCATCCTACTGATTCTTTGGGATGTCTCTCTCCAGGCAACTTCTTCTGGTGCATTTTGCAGTGTGCAGGCACAGGCGTGAGTTACTGCAGCTTCATGTTATCCTCCATTAAGTGACACAAAGGAATGGGTTGTGCGTGTGCTCTCAGCAAGACCCAAGAGGCTTAATCACCCCTGAAGGTGCATCGCGTAGTGGCGAACAAAGCAAAGAGCTGGGGACTCCCTGGGCCTCTCTGTTTCCTTCTGGTGCCCCATTTTTATGTGTTTTTTTTTTTTTTTTTTTTTTTTCCCTTGTAGTCCTTTGCATTGCATATCTTTGGCAATTTTTGGCTTCTCAGGCATGGGGAAGGAGATTGGCTGTGGCTTAGGGGAAAGGAGGTCTTTCTGAAACAAATAACCTAAGTAATTAAGCAGGGTGGACATGGGTCTGCAACAGCGTGGGAGAGAGAGGTCTCTGTAGCTAGCATTTCCTGTTCCGCTAACAAGCTGTGGCAGGTTATTCCAGCAAGCCTTGAATTCTGTTTTTTTTCCAATTCTTGTTTTTAATTTCGTGTGCTTTAATGTCATCTAGCTACCACATCATGAGCTGGGTACCTCCAAGGTGTCTTCCATTACATTCTGTGAAAACATGCCATTCCTAGGTATTATTTCCTTAGCAAATGTTAGCCTGGCTTCGGTTATTATTTCTTTTAGCGGAAGGAATTTCATAAGCATCAGGCTGTGCTATAAAACAGTGTATTTTTTTCGGCAAGCCAGGGCAGAGGATTTTAATCACTAATTCATTTAATTACATTGGAAAACAGACTAGCAATGGAGATTTCAGCCCAGCCTCTTGGTTTCAGCTGTAACAAGTTCCTCTAATTCCTCCCACTCACACATGACATCCACCCCCGCGCCAGCAGCCCCAACAGGGCCCTGCGAGTGGTGAGGAGGAGGCCGTGCCGAGGTGGGGCTGGGGGCTGGGGGCTGGAGGCTGGAGGCTGGGGGCTGGGGGCTGGGGGGTGAGGCCGAGGCCGAGGCCGGGGCCAGGCATGGGGCTGGGGTTGCCGGGATCGGGCATGGGGCTGGGGCTGGGGCTGGGGCTGCCGGGATTGGGCAGGGCCCGGGCTTGGGCTGGTGTTGAAATGCAGCACTCAATAGCAGGCCCCCATGCCCGTGGCGCCATCGGGGCCTGGCATGGCCTTGAAGAGCTGCTCTCTGTGCGCCATCTTCTTCAATGGTCTCTTCCTCTGCCTCAGGTCTCCTCACAGGTATATGTAGTGCCGAGCCACCTCCAAAGAAACAGCCGTGTCCATAGAAACTAAAAGGAAGTGAAAGAAAAACTCTTACGTGAAACTCATGTGTTAGTGAAACCCCAGCTTGCCTTTGCTTTGTTTGTGGTGCATCGTGCTCCCACTCCCTCTGTTTATCTTTTAATATAAATGGTGGTTTCTTCGGGTTCATACTAATACAGTTTAACATATCTCTGTGGAAAGGATTTAAATGATTTTATATCCATAGGGAAGGTCTAAGACTAGCTCCGTTGCTTGTTTTTTGTTCTCTTTTTGACTGCATAGCAAAGCTTTATGTTACAAGATTAAATCATACTGGAGATTATGATATGTCCTTGTGTTAGCCTTTCTTATTCAGATTAAATGAAATACTACATGACTAGGGATTGCTTTGTTTTCCAGAAGTTGCTTTTCGTTTATATTGTGTTCCCTCTCACTTGCGATATTTCAGTACTTTGGTATTTAGATATGCTGAATGATGCGATGTTTCCTATGGGAGGGTGAAGATGAGGGTGGGAAAGTAAAAATGTGAAAGACATATTTTGAGATATTCCAAGAAATTATAATCACAGACAAAACAAAATAGAAATTATTTTCTGTAGCATTGGTTTTATTTAATGCCACCATGTTCATATGGCACATACTGCTCACGCTGCATTTGCATATGCATAAATATCTAATAATACTGGTTGCTAGAGAATCAGGCCTCTTATTTAGGTAAAAGTAGATGCAGCTAAATATGAAGTGATGCACCTGAGTAAGCCCTCCCCCAGAAATTTACATAAAAAAAGATTTGAGTAAATAATTTCCGCTCTTGAGTGAGATCATAGGGTTGTGACAGATGAGTCTGAGAAAATATCAGCTCAGTACTAAGTAGTGGTCAAAACAAAGAACCTGAAGTTTGGAATTCTTAGGAGAGGAACAGATAATAGAACAACCTCATTATATCATTATGAAAATGCAAGGTTTACTTCTGTCTTGAATACTGCATAGAGTTCTGGGCTTTAGTAAACTAAGTCCTTCCAGCATGCAAAAGAGGTAACTGAGGAAGGGTGTGATACAAGTCTATAAAATCACCATTGCCATATGCTTTTCAGTGCAAAATCTAGGAGGCCTCAGGTTAAGCTAGGGGGAGCATTATTCAAATAAAGCAACTGATACATCTCTCTGGGCAACAGATAGTAGACTTGGAGAACCCCTTGCCAAGGGATGCTATCAGTTGGAACAGTTTGCATTGGTTCAAAATGAACTGAGGATTAATAAGTGTACAGCTATCATACACAGCTCAGGAAATGTCTGGGCTGAAAGTAGTTGGAGGTTGGTGGATTAGGAGGAATTATGATATGTGCTTGACCTGTTCCTACTCTCCCACAGGCATTTGTTTTGACTACTGTGGAAGATAAGATATAGAGTTAGGTAAGTCTTGGGCCTGTTTGATAGAGGCATTATTATCTTCTTAGTTATGGATCTTGTGAACTGTTCATAGTTGATTTTCTCAGACATAATTATATGGCAGTGTGGATGAACGGGACTACTTTGGGCACAGTACCTTGAGTTTATGAAGAACACAGTTCCATTGTTTTCTGAATGTGATTGAAAATGATATTTTCTTTACTCCTGACTAAATTTTGTCTCACCTGTCTTTTGCCTCTGTTACAGCTACTTTTCTGAGACCTGAAATGAATTTTTGAGATGCTTTCTCTATAAAAAAGAAATTAGCTTTATATTCAGGTCAGCATTGCTGTCGGGGAAAAGCTGTCCTGAGGTTATTGTTTTTCCATAATTGCCTCTCTCCTGGTTGTTTTTGCACAACTTCCCTCCCAGCTCCCCCTTATTCAGGATCCTTGAGGTGGGTAAAGGTCCCTTAAATTCTATGTGCAGAGTGGACCCCTCTTTATCCCATTCCACCCTACTGTGGATACCTTGAGTCTGGGGGGGCTCAACCTAGCTGCCTTGTATTGCCTTGCATACATTATCACTGTTGGCCTGTGTGTTTAGCATGAGATGAGTCAAAGAGGCTGAGTAGTGCTGCCATTACCTGTTGTACAGCTCTAGGTAGTTAGTATGCATGGTGAATGGGAAGCCTTCCTGCTTCAGTGACCCCTGATGCACCTAGGGTAGAAAAACTTCTCGTATGAGCTGTGTAAAAGGCAGTGCTTTTTTTATCTGGGGTCTGTGGATCCCTGGAGGTGTGTGCAAAATTGCAGAGGAATGTCACTCACAGCACAGGGAGTAATGACATTTTCAGAAAATGTGTAGGGCTACAGTTTCCAGGCAGGTTGAAAATCATTGGACAGTCTGTGTTTGGAAGAGAGTTTCCCTCAGCACAGTCAGGCAGGTGCACTTGTAGAATTCTTTTGCAGGAAATTCTGAAGCAGTCCTTCATCCTGTCTTACCCTCTAAGTACTGCTTTGCAGGCAAATGTGAAAAGGACCAGAAAAAGAGTGTACGGTAAAGAACAAGTGGAAATCTTTGTTAAAAATGGAAATGTACATCTTGTTGATCTATGCTCCTTCAGGGTATGTTTAATGATGTCTGGTTATTCGAACTTCAAGAGAGTAGTATTTGGAATAAAACATGTTTTATATTCATTATCATGACATCTCTCCTCCCTTCTCTGCTTCCCCTGTTAAGGCTGTATGCACTTTGTTTAATAATAGAAATTCTGATAGGTTTTCTGGGAGAACAAACCCACTGAAAGCACAGTTCATTCATAGCTATAACTGCTTTCTATGTGCAGTGCTTTTTATTAATTTTTTGAAGCAGCAGTCAATTATAGAGTCCTCAGCTTTTTTTCCTTTTTGTTGAAGGGCCAGTGCAAGGCAGTGCATTAAGCATCCCCTCCAACAATAAAGATATCTGAGCCGCTCCATCAGAAGGGTTCTGTATCCAATTATTTGAAAGCTCCTTGCAGATATGATTCTGTGGAGTAAATGGAAAACACACTTCAGTCATTCTCTGCACTGATAGTAATTTAATAAAAATAAAAAGCTATTGATTTTTTTGGTAACTGTGTTAAAAGGCCACTGTAATCTTGGCTTCAGTTCACTCTTGGCAGAGCGTTCACCAGCAAGTAGATTTTTTACTTTTCTTGGGGCGCCATTTATTAAATGCCGTCTTAATGTGTACAGATGATTAGTTTAGCTGAAGTCGGGGAAGATTTATAATACTTCCCTGTTATTTAACTTCTCTTAGTCAATTCAGATGTTAGCAGCATTTGCAGAGATTTATCTGCTGTACTTTGTGATTTTGTTTCTTCCATTTCTTAAGCCAAGTGTGTCTCTGAGCTTACTGAGCCAGGACTTTGTGAGCAGGAGCTACTTTTGACAGATATAGAAAATAGCATCCTGTCTGCTGACTCTTATTGAAATAACCGCTCTGTGATGCTAACACCTATCTTAAGTGACAGAGGAATGTCACTTAAGATGTATTGTAAATCTCAGCTTGAATAAGGAGTTAAATCAGTAAAGGTGGACTCATGTTAAATGATTTTATCTGCCTAAAAGTGTGGATCTACTCTAACCTAGCTGTTTAAAGATATGCCTTCTTGAAAACCATTCATACCACCTATTCCCTTTGGAAGTTCCTGTTTATCTGCATTGACCATAGCTAGAGTCTAAGCAATTCTTTAAGTGAGAGGTGAATTTCAGACGATAAGGACTGGATTATATGCATTCATTCCATTTTAGGTGCACTTGTGTCTCCCCAAAACAATGTTTTCTGTGATGCTGAAGCATAAGAATTTGAAATCCGTTTGTCAAGTATGATTAATACTGATACAGTCCAAGAACCTAACTGCTAACATATATGCAGGGGCACATCTTCACCTATAATTCTTTTAAACAATCAGAGCTGTTGGTCAGGATCTGAGAGTCCATCTCTATTTCCATCCAAAATGTATTTTCCAAAGCTAAAATTAGAGAGGGAGTCAGCTTGCAGATTAAGATACTTAAATTTAAATGTCCACATATAGGTGATCTAGGTGTTTAAACTCCCATTATAGATCATGAGAATTTAGCTGCTACAGTCGGTGGAAAGCGGTTCAGTAACTGTGTACTTCAGAGAGGGCTAAATTATTCTCCAGGCTCCACTGACCAGATCTGCATGGCTGTAATGGGAGCCTACATACCTAACTCTCTTGTAAATACATATGCTGTGATTCTGTTCTGTATCTAGCAATGTTTTACACATCTGTCACATGCACATGGAGCTGGCAGGTAACATAGGACATGCATCATTCTGTAAAGACAGTTGGAGAAGAGGTGGATGTCCCAGCGTACCACAAATAGCAACAGCTACCTATGGTTAGGCAACTGAGTCATACCCCTACACTGCAACTCCTAAATTTAAACAGCTGCAGGCTGGGGTTGAATCCAACCCCTACTTATTTTGGAGGAAAGGAAGTTTTCATTGGGGATGCAATTAAGTTGCATAAATATAGCTGTGCACTAATGTGTGAGATGATTGGTATCCTATCCATATGACATCCGTCTTGGTTTTCCCCTGCAGAAGGTGCAGGTCTCCTAGCCCCAACCAGATAAGTGTCTTGGGTAATAGATTCATGGAGTGACAGCATGGTTTGAGTTGGAAGGGACCTTAAAGATCATAAATCATAGAATCGTTAAGGTTGGAAAAGACCCTTAAGATCATCGAGTCCAACTGTTAACCTATCACTAATTCTCTCTCCATCATTCTTATAACCCCCATTTAAGTATTGAAATGCAGCATTAAGGTCGCTGGGAGCCTTCTGCAGACTAAACAACTCCAAATCTCTCAGCCTTTCATTATAGGAGAGGTGTTCCAGCCCTCTGATCATTTTTTGTGGCCCTCCTCTGGGCCCACTCTAACACCTCCACGTGTTTCTTGTGCTGGGGACCCCAGAGCTGGACGCAGTATTCCAGGTGGGGTCTCACCAGAGCAGAGTAGAAGGGCCTCCCTTGACCTGCTGGCCACGTTTCTTTGGATGCAGCCCAGGATATGATTGGCTTTCTGGGCTGCAAGAGCACATTGCTGGCTCATGTCCAGCTTTTCATCCACCATTATCCCTAAGTCCTTCTCTGCAGGGCTGCTCTCAATCCGTTCGTCTCCTGTCTGTATTGATACTGGTGATTGCCCCAAACCAGGTGTAGCACCTTGCACTTGGCCTTGTTGAACTTCATGAGGTTCGCATGGGCCCACTTCTCAAGCCTGTCAAGGTCCCTCTGGATGGCATCCTGTCCCTCTAGTATATCAATAGCACCACTCAGGTTGCTGTCATCTGCAAGCTTGCTGAGTGTGCAGTCTTCAAATAATTATCTTCTTGCAGTACCTCGAATAATTACAGAATCATAGAGTTGTTTAGGTTGGAAAAGACCTTTAAGATCATCAAGTCCAACCACTAACATAACACTTCCAAGTCCACCACTAAACCATGTCCCGAAGCACCACATCTACCCAGCTTTTAAATACTTCCAGGGATGGGGACTCAACCGCTTCCCTGGGTAGCCTCTTCCAGTGCCTGACTACCCTTTCAGTGAAGAAGTTTTCCCTAATATCCAATCTAAACCTCCCCTGGCACAGCTTGAGGCCGTTTCCTCTCGTTCTATCACTTGTCACTTGGGAGAAGAGACTGACCCCCACCTCGCTACAACCTCCTTTCAGGTAGCTGTAGAGAGCAATAAGGCCTCCCCTCAGCCTCCTCTTCTCCAGGCTCAACGACCCCAGCTCCCTCAGCCGCTCCTCATAAGACTTGTGCTCTAGACCTTTCACCAGCTTCGTTGCCCTTCTTTGGACACGCTCCAGCACCTCGATGTCCTTCTTGTAGTGAGGGGCCCAAAACTGAACACAGTACTTGAGGTGCGGGTTCACCAGTGCCAAGGACAGGGGGACGATCACTTCCCTGGTCCTGCTGGCCACACTATTCCTGATACAAGCCAGGATGCCATTGGCCTTCTTGGCCTCCTGAGCACACTGCTGGCTCATGTTCAGGCGGCTGTCAACCAACAGCCCCAGGTCCTTTTCCACCAGGCAGCTTTCCAGGTACTCTTCCCCAAGCCTATAGCATTGCATGGGCTTGGGGAAGACTTGCACCATAGTGTTGTGACCCTGGTGGAGGACCTGGCACTTGGCCTTGTTGAACCTCATACAGTTGGCCTCAGCCCATCGATCCAGCCTGTCCAGATCCCTCTGTAGGGCCTTCCTACCCTCCAGCAGATCAACACTCCTGCCCAGCTTGGTGTCACCTGCAAACTTACTGAGGGTGCACTCAATCCCCTCATCCAGATCATTGATAAAGATATTAAACAGAAGTGGCCCCAATACTGAGCCCTGAGGAACACACTTGTGACCGGTCACCAACTCTTTGGGCCCTTCCATCCAGCCAGTTTTTTACCCGGTGAAGAATACACCTGTCCAAGCCATGAGCAGCCAGTTTCTGGAGGAGAATGCTGTGGGAAGCGGTGTCAAAGGCTTTACTAAAGTCCAGGTAGAGAACATCCACTGCCTTTCCCTCATCCACTAAGCGGGTCACCTTGTCATAGAAGGAGACCAGGTTAGTGAAGCAGGACCTGCCTTTCATAAACCCATGCTGACTGGGCCTGAATCCCTGGTTGTCCCATACGTGCCACATGATGGCACTCAGGGTGATCTGCTCCATAACCTTCTCTGGCACCGAGGTCAGGCTGACAAGCCTGTAATTTCCCCGATACTCCTTCAGGCCCTTTTTGTAGATGGGCGTCACATTTGCTATTTTCCAGTCAACTGGGACCTCCCTGGTTTGCCAGGATTGCTGACAGATGATGGAAAGTGTCTTGGTGAGCACCTCCGCCAGCTCCCTCAGTACCCTTGGGTGGATCCCATCCAGCCCCACAGACTTGTGTGTTATCTATTTCTTGTTCTCCCTTCCTAATACAATATAACCTGCTGAATTCCTCCTGCAGCTCCTCCACCTGCTGCCTAAGTGACTCCACCAGAGCACACCTTGCACAGGTGGAGCTTACACCCTCCTCCACTTAGGAACATGGGGTACAGACTTTACAGCCCTCCATCTGGACAGCAGCTTTCCTGATAGGAAGCTGTACTGGTTTTAGCTGGGATGGAATTAAATTGCTTCATAGTAGCTAGTATGTGGCTATGTTTTGGATTTGTGATGAGAACAGTGTTCATAACACCCAAATGTTTTAGTTATCGCTGAGCAGTGCTTACACAGTGCCAAGGCCTTTTCTGCTCCTCACCCCACCCCACCAGCGAGCAGGCTGGGGGTGCAGAAGAAGTTGGGAGGGGACACAGCAGGGACAGCTGACCCCAACTGACCAAAGGGATGTCCCATACCATATGACATCATGCTCAGCAATATAAAGCTGGGGGAAGAAGAAGGAAGTGGGGAACATGCGGAGTTATGGTGTTTGTCTTCCCAAGTAACGGTTACGTGTGATAGAGCCCTGCTTTCCTGGAGATGGCTGAACACCTGCCTGCCGACTGGAAGCAATGAATGAATTCCTTGGTTTGCTTTGCTTGTGTGAACAGCTTTTGCTTTACCTATTAAACTCTCTTTATCTCAACCCACGAGTTTTCTCACTCTTACCCTTCTGATTCTCTCCCCCATCCCACCAGACAGTGAGTGAGTGAGAAGCTCTGTGGTGCTTGGTTGCCAGCCGGGGTTAAACCACCACAGAAGCTCTGTCCAGGTGGCAGCCTCCACTCATCCCAGGCTAGCGTGGCTAGGTAGATGGTTCCTGGTTGCTGCAGAGCACAGCCCTTGCCTGGTCTCTGCCACCATGCTTCCAACAATCTCAAAGCACTGCCTAATAAGTCCTTCCAAATCCCTGGAGACCTCAAGCTGCCTTAGGGAATCTTAAATGTCACAACAATGTTCATGTGATTCAGTTAATCGCATCCTGGTTTGACACTAATTTCAGCAGGAAGAAAAGGTATTCCTATCAGGAAAGACCTTGTATTTTAAGAACCGCTACTTTGTGTGATTTTACCGGCAATAATCTTCATTCTGAGGTTTTCTGAACCATCACGTTAACACTAGGAACATTTGTTACCAAAGCAACACAGTAAGGCAGACTTACAACAATATGATGCACTTTGCCTGTCCTTGACAGATGGATTTTGGCTGTACAGCTCCAGTGGCAGAAGTAAAGACATTTGGAGTAAACCCTTGGCCTACAAATCCCATCTATTTCAGTGGGGCCAGAATTTCATTTTTTTCTGCAAGGGAAGTGGACAAACTAATTTGGTGTTTGTGCCAGGTGAGATCCTGGCTTGGGGTGTAGTAAAATAATGCAGATATGATAAAAAATGGGAAAATGATAGTAATGCTAGACCCCACCTCATGATTAAGAGGATAACAATCCTACTGTAAATGAAGAAGAAAGGAAGACAAGATCAGTAGTTAGCTGGATTTCTCAACACTTCATGTTAGAATTGGGAATAGTGACAAGTCTCAGCACTGCTGTGCACAGCTCCTGCAGAGGGCGGGTATGTAGTCACTTCTACTGCTTAGAAAGTGAAGAAATAGCTCTGGTTATAATAGCTGATTCACAGTTGACATTTCTATCTGTCTTCTGGCCCATGTGTAAGGAAGTGCATATACCAGCTTGTTGGGGAACTGCATTGTTCACTGAGGCATAATGAAGTCTCTCAACTGTAACTAAAAATGTGCCAGTAAATCCTGCACAGTAGCTATAAAATTGCTTCATGTTGATATTGAAGCCAGCAGCAAATGGCAAAGGTCACACCTACAGCGTCACACGAAAGATATGAAGCCAGATCTTCCAAACTGGGTGTACTTCAGTGCTGCCAGTGCCCTCATAGGGTAGTTCAGACACATCTCACCACTCAACTCTCCAGAGAGTCTCAAGCAAAGGGAGAGGCACATCTAGCAACATTCATGTTAGGTACACAGTTCATCTCAAGGGCAATGCTGTTCTGAGCAACGTCACTCATAGGTTTGGTTCAGCTAAATGCACCAACATCAGGGAAGAGTCACAGGACGACATCAGCCTTATGCTCAGACCCGCTGTAAGTTGATGATTTTGTGTATACATCCTGACCAATCAATGATAGCGCCACGCAGTTCTTCAGATGAGAATCACAGAATCACAGAACCACAGAATCACAGAATGGTTGAGGTTGGAAGGGACCTCTGGTGGTCATCTTGACCAACCCCCCTGCTCAAACAGGGCCATCGAGAGCCAGTTACCCAGGACCATGCCCAGATGGCTTTTGAATATCTCCAAGGTGGGAGACTCCACAACTTCTCTGGGAAACCTGCGCCAGTGCTCGGTCACCCTCATAGTAGAAAAGTGTTGCCTGATGTTCAGAGGGAAGCTCCTGTGTTTCAGTCTGTGCCCATTGTCTCTGATCCTGGCACAGGGGACTTTCTTCTGCGAAGCCGCTTTCCAGCTGGGTGGTCCACAGCATATATTGGTGCATGGGGTTGTTCTTACTCAAGCGTCAGGCTTTGCACTTCCCTTGTTGAACTTATGAGGCGCCCTGAACTCCACCATCTCATGGTCACTGCAGCCAAGGCTGCCTTTGACCTTCACATTCCCAACAAGCCCCTTGTCGTTGGTGAGTGTGAGGTCCAACAGAGTACCTCTCTTCATTGGCTTCTCTATTACTTGGAGGAGGAAGTTATCGTCAATGCACTCCAGGAACCTCCTGGATTGTTTTTGACCTGCTGTGTTGCCCCTCTAGCAGATTTTGGGGTGGTTGAAGTCCCCCATGAGGGCCAGGGCCTGTGAAAATGAGGCTGAATGAATGACTTGCAGTAGGCTAGTAATCTATGATTGCAGAAGGTGTCCTTCCTGACCGTATGCTAGGAAGTGGTACAGGCTCTTAAGGAACAGGACACTGATTTCAATTGCCTCATTGTGGTCAGGAAGCATCTGGTCATCTCTAGATGGAAGCTGGCACCACTATCTTTCTGTCCAGCTGTGGCACAGCAGTGTGGTACTAAAAAGCCTGCTGTGACAATTGCTGTGAGGAGTTATGGAAAACCCTGTGTGTATCAATCCTGAACTGACACCACCAATAAAGGCCCTAATATATACCTCATTCCAGAAATGTGGCATGCCCAATATTATAAGGTCATCAAAAATCACATCCCGTGTTCTCTGAGAGAAGTCATGACTACTGTAATCATGAGGAGTACCTTTCCATCTTGTATTTGGGAAATCAGTGATCACACTCTGTAATTTATGCATGCTGACAGAGGACACATTTACCATGCATATTATGTCTGTGTGTTTCAGAAGCTGGCCATTTTCCTCCAGAAACTTCTGAATGCCCCTTTCCAACCATGTTATTGATATCAGTGAAACAAAAGAATATATACATTTCTATGAGGGTGTATTTATCCTATGCTGACTACTGCATCCCCAATGAATAGTTCAGGTACAGCCCAGTTCCAGTGAGTTGTTCATCGATTTTCCCAGAGTTTCATCCCTCTTCTACTAGTGAGGCAGCTGTTATGACACACTGAGGTGAGGCCAAAAGCTAACTGCTACGGGTGTTGCTAGAGATGCCCCACTAGGATCAGATGGACACAGTCAAAAAGGACCAAAAAGATGAATATTATGTGATCTGACAGTAAAATAATATGAATGCTAGCCCTCAGATCGTGTAGTCTCAGCATTTCTGGGGAAAACAAAACAAAACAAAACAAAACAAACACAGGGGGTGAATTTGGTACCAGATTCTAAAATAGTGTAATATTTGGCAGATACAGTCATTCATTATCAGATCATACTCTGGCCCTGCTACTATCAAACATATGTATCATGATAGCTATCTTTTACTTCCTGTTGCATTGCCAGAAAAACAGTGAAGGCTTTCATAACCTAATATAGCAATGGTCAAATTATGAACTTCCTACTCAGGTCAGTCAAAAGCCTACCACTTTTTGTAAAGAGCTCTCCTGTTTTCATCCCTAAAAGTACATTAAAAAGTAGTAAGAAGTGCTTAGAACCTTTCCTCCAGCCTTTTAAATAGAAAGTGAAGCTTTCTTTTAATTCTTCTATGTCTGCTGGCTGTTTACTTCATTGAGGCAGGGTATAATTTTTATGAATGATGACATGTAACCCAGTTTTCTAGGAATACTTTGGATTTGCCATATAATCTCAGTGTCCCTGGATAACTGATAGAAAGAAATGGTATGACAGCCTTTTTTTTTTTTTTTTTTTTGCCTTGCTACTGTGGTAGAAGCTGTCAAACTGCTAATGAGGAATATACTTTCCATCAGCCTATAACCGTGAAAAGAAAACCCTCCCAATTACTGTTCAAAATCACTGCCTTCCTTTGCTTTAACCTAATTTCCTTAGTACTATAGTCTTTTTGTGCAGTGTATTTTTCTAGCATGTTCCCAGCTAGGAAGGAGTTCTTGTGGCTCACCCTGGCCTTCTTTCTTGTTCAGTGTTTTTCTCAACAATTTTCTCCTGGTTGCAGCCAGTAATCAGCCAGCAGCACCCTGCTTTGGTCTATTCCCCTGGCGCTTTCATTGCGTATACCTATTATGTTACCAAGGGACTTTTAGAATAAAAAAAGTTACATTATTGTTCAGGATTCTTTCAAGTTCTACTCAATAGCTGTTAGCTGTCACTAGGATAGTTTGCTACTGCATTACTTATGACCCAAAAGTAAATGCTGTAGTTTGATAACCAGTAACCAAAAGCATAATAAAAATATGTAATAAAAATATTTGCTTTGTCTAGAGGATCTCATTTTTATTTAAAAAAATGATTATTCTCTGGTGAATATCATTTTTTCACTGGTAATGAAACTACTTGTGTTCATTTCATACCTTTCTCCTCAGAGTGAGTAGGCAGCAGTATAGACACATCTGATGAGATTCAGCTTACCTAACTTTAGATCTCAGAAATGTAGTTAACTAAATCTAAGGTAGCCCTTCACAGCTCCCATCAAGTCTTTGGTAAGAAACAGGCATTTCTGGGGCATGACTCATCTGACTTATTTTAGACTTCTCCTTTGGGATGAGGTGAATCACATCTAAGTGGCCCTTCCTCTGCACTGATTATAAAAGATGCTTAAGGTGACCAGCTCAGTCAAATCCCATCTGTCCTGTCCACACCGAGCTTCATGGGTGATCGGCACAATTGCAATTCAACACTAACTCAACATCTGAACTTGGCATTTGACCTCTGGCATCCAAAATGAAAGAACAGAGGAAAGTTTTGCTTTCTCTTTTTGGTTTTGAATACACAGAAGAGACAATTAACTCTAATATGGGCAATTATACCTTTAAACATAAATTATAAGCTCTTTTAGGTGCATTAGGCAGCTATACATCCTTCAGGAATCATAGGGAACTGCAAATGATAATTAGCTTTTATGATCAAGTCACATATTTGTAGGTCAATGTTAGAACTGTAAATGTACTAAATGCTTTCCCTTGAAAAGGATAACAGAAGCTTTGTCAGATGCAGTGAAACAAACAAGGGACTGTTTTGAGGGTGCTTGATAGGGATGATAGGGAAAAGGACGTTTCCTGCTGGCCCCCAGGTGGGGTTTGCACCAGGGAAGACGTTACTGGGAAAGTCAGATACAGAAAGTTCTGAAACAATCTTGTTTTTTCCAGTGAAATTTAATGGCTATTTGAGCATCAAGAAAGCAAGCAGACAGAAAATGCCTGTAGTCCACCTGCTGCTTTTCAGCAGCAAAAGACGTAAGAGTGAATTATATCTTCTTTAGTACAGACACCCAACAAGTGCCTTTCGTGAACTTTTACCTGCCTTTGGAGCTGAAAGAAAAAATGTAATCTGCATTTCTGTGAAGTAAAACATTTGTGTGCAATCATGAAGTCCTTTTTTTTTTGGGGGGGGGCAAACCATAAGTGGAAGGAGTGTCTTCCAAATTGTGTGTGAATACCGTTAGCTCAGAGACTATTGTGACAGACTTCTTGAAGCACAAAGACCATATCAGAGAACTTCACAGTACAGAGGACATATCAGTGCTTGGTGTATCCTGTAAATGTTTCTCAAAATGCTTGAAGAGTCTTCTTGGAGCAGAGCAGTACCAAGTCTAGAGGGTTTATTATAAAATCTCCTAGCCCTAGGCACTGACATATGGGTCAGTTTACTGAAAGAAACTCATCTCTACACATAGACAGGTTATAGATGTGCCAAATTCATTCGGAAAAGGATCAGTGCCAGTGAAAGTGCCTGCAGTTGTCCCACATGGGCTTAAGTCCCTGTCCTGGTGTTGCCACGTTCAGTGGCTGGTCTATGAAAGAGCGACACTTCATGGGGGCCTACATTCTCCTTCATCTGGTCAAGTACATTTCTTCTGTGGACAGCCCTATTGGGAAAATTAACACACCTAAGACACCCTCAGGACTACTACTGTCTTGCCTCCATATTGCTTCTCCTGCCTCCACTTCCCTCTCTACAGAAATTTTCACTAATTTCTTCAAAGAGAAGACTTAAGAAAGTCACTACAGCTACTCTCTTGCCTTTGATTTCTCTTTCTTCCTACTACTCCTTCCTTCTTTCCTCCTGTCACAAATATAAACCTCTCATTTGCTTTTCTCCATTTTGCTTCCATGTTATCTCCCAGTGTCTTCAGGTGCCTTTCTTGCACTCTGTATGACTGATTACAGAGTATTTCCCCATTTTCCACACTTAAGAAGCCCACCGACAACCCTCACCTACTTTTCTAACCCCTTTCCAGACTTTCCTTTCTCTTGGTTCCTAAGCTCATTGTTACTGTAAATTCTCTTCTGACTTCATCCCATTTCCAATCTCTCCTCCATCCCTGACATATATCTAAAACTTCTCTCACCAAGGCCTTTGATGACTGCAGCTGCATCTCAGATCCGAACGGTGGGCTTATCTTTTTCAAATTATCAGGCACCTGCAGCATGTTTAACTAGGCTTTTCTACCTGAATTCTTGCCCTTCTTCCCCAGGGACTCTGTTCTCTTGGGGCTTTTCTCCTGACTCTCTAATCATGTATTTTGGGAAACAATTCCTTTAACCTCCTCTGGGTTTTTGATAGCTGTTTTATGTCCCTATCCACATGCATTGTCTTTGGATAATTTTGTCAGAAAAAAAACTCAGCTCCAGTCTCTAAGAAGACACAGAGAGAGAAAAAGATTTTCTCTTGTCCAAACTAAAATCCTGGTTTCCTCTTTGGTACTCCCTTCTGAATGTTCAGTGATCCACTCTACTTACCTGTGACTAAAGGCAAACTCATTTTCTCTGAGCCACTTGGCACATTTGTGTCCTGTTTGTTCAGTCTTTAGTCAGTGGGGTTATGGCTGATGACTGGAGTGCTGCAGCAGTATGACAATTCAAATAGCAAATATCTGTAGAGTTGAACTGGATGGAAATAAATCAATATTGAAATGAATGTCACATTACCTGGGAGAACACTTACATAAAGAATATTTATTGGCGTTACAAAATCTGCATTTGAGTCAATTGTTCCATCTAGCTGAGCCAACATCTTTAACACTTCAAAAAACAAGCTTAAAGAGAACAGGTTTTGGTGACGTCGGATGAAAACATTATATGCAAGTATTGACTGAAAGTATTGGATGACATGCATGCTAGGTTATGAATACAATTTGGAAACCAAACCATTGCTAATAATTTGTTTTGTTTTGGTTTTGCTAATCTCCTGATAAATAGTAAGGGTTTGTAATCTCCTAATAAATAGTAAGGGTTTGTAAAGGACGTGTGTTTGTCAAAATAAATTTCTATCTAGGTTTTCATTGCAAAATCAGTAATGTGAAAACATTTCCACATGATCAAGTAATTGTGAGGGAATAAACCAGCATATGGGCTTGCAATGATCCTGCTGATTAAACCTTGTCTGTATCTGTCTCTATTGATCCTTTGTCTTTTCAATTACTTAATACTCCATGAAAATGTTCACAGCTGGGCTCCTGTGTTTTCTTAAGAAGTTAGAAACAAGACTGACAGATTTATGTCCATATTCACCCCTGCAGGAAAGTACTGGAAGAACTGTATTATGCCATCTTACTCTTCTGTGAGTTTCTATTATTCACCATGTAAGAACAACTTCTCTTTAATGTCCCATCTGTAGAAAGGTGGCACATTTTTCTTCATTGCCACCTTTTGATTTCCAATGTATGTTGGAAATAGTTGTTGGGTGAAGGAATGCTGACTAGTTTGATGTTACGGAAGAAAAACTTCCACTATTTCCCATTCAATAAAGTACATGGGTTTTTTTTTATAGATGGTCTGTTGGTTCCTCAAGTCTTTTTATGTAACATGAGGGAAAACTTTGTTGCTTGAATTTGTATAACTGCCTGGCTTCTGTCTTCAAAAGGACTGATTCCCTTACATTTGAGACACTTTTAATTGGATAATGTAACCCAGTGTAGTAACATAGAAAAGCAAACTTCCATGTTGATGGTTTGAAATTAGAATCATAAAACCATAGAATAATTTAGGTTGCAAAAGACCTTTAAGATCATCAAGTCCAACCGCTAACATAACACTTCCAAGTCCACCACTAAACCATGTCCCGAAGCACCACATCTACCCAGCTTGTAAATACCTCCAGGGATGGGGACTCAACCACTTCCCTGGGTAGCCTCTTCCAGTGCCTGACTACCCTTTCAGTGAAGAAGTTTTCCCTAATATCCAATCTAAACCTCCCCTGGCACAGCTTGAGGCCGTTTCCTCTCGTCCTATCTCTTCTTACTTGGGAGAAGAGACTGACCCCCACCTCGCTACAACCTCCTTTCAGGTAGCTGTAGAGAGCAATAAGGTCTCCTTTTCTCCAGGCTAAACAACCCCAGCTCCCTCAGCCGCTCCTCATAAGACTTATTCTCTAGACCTTTCACCAGTTTTGTTGCCCTTCTTTGGACACGCTCCAGCACCTCAATGTCCTTCTTGTAGTGAGGGGCCCAAAACTGAACACAGTACTTGAGGTGCGGGTTCACCAGTGCCAAGGACAGGGGGACGATCACTTCCCTGGTCCTGCTGGCCACACTATTCCTGATACAAGCCAGGATGCCATTGGCCTTCTTGGCCACCTGAGCACACTGCTGGCTCATGTTCAGGCGGCTGTCAACCAACAGCCCCAGGTCCTTTTCCACCAGGCAGCTTTCCAGGTACTCTTCCCCAAGCCTATAGCATTGCATGGGCTTGGGGAAGACTTGCACCATAGTGTTGTGACCCTGGTGGAGGACCTGGCACTTGGCCTTGTTGAACCTCATACAGTTGGCCTCAGCCCATCGATCCAGCCTGTCCAGATCCCTCTGTAGGGCCTTCCTACCCTCCAGCAGATCAACACTCCTGCCCAGCTTGGTGTCACCTGCAAACTTACTGAGGGTGCACTCAATCCCCTCATCCAGATCATTGATAAAGATATTAAACAGAAGTGGCCCCAATACTGAGCCCTGAGGAACACACTTGTGACCGGTCACCAACTCTTTGGGCCCTTCCATCCAGCCAGTTTTTTACCCGGTGAAGAATACACCTGTCCAAGCCATGAGCAGCCAGTTTCTGGAGGAGAATGCTGTGGGAAGCGGTGTCAAAGGCTTTACTAAAGTCCAGGTAGAGAACATCCACTGCCTTTCCCTCATCCACTAAGCGGGTCACCTTGTCATAGAAGGAGACCAGGTTAGTGAAGCAGGACCTGCCTTTCATAAACCCATGCTGACTGGGCGTGATCACTTGGTTGTCCTATTAAATTGTTTATTCATTAGAAACATAATAAGCCCATTTGGTAGCTAGTACTTCATCAGAATATTAAATGCTGGATGTAAGAGAAAATAGCACTTAGCTTAATCATGTGTTTCAAACTAGTTTTAATAGCATATTATTTTTTATATCATTCAATAGTGTATACTATTATTGTCCTTTGAACCACTGGATATCCTTGTTTCTCTGATTCAAATCATGTGAAAATCTTTATCTGGAATAATAACTATTAACTAAGGTTTTAAAAAGTTCTATCACCTTTAATTAACTTGATGTCATAATTCACTTCTGTATGCAGGAAAAAGCTCAGTTCTTTGTATTAAGATTGCTGGGGCAATGCTCTCAGGGCCAAAACTTCAGCTAGAGTAAATTATGTGGTTTGAAGGAATTATGCAGATACTTACCATTTGAGGGTCTAGTTTTTGGCTTCCGTCTTACAGAGTCTGCTTTCTGCAGGTTTCCTGACATTCACCTTTGTCAAGAGCTGGTGAGGAATGAAAGCACTCAGATGATCTTATATTTGTGTTTATAAGGCTTTCCAAAGGGTAGCTTAATGTCCATAGTAAATATCATCCATAGTCTAATAATGTCAAATGATTCAATTAATATATATTGATAAAAAGGTAGGCAAAACTTGTAAACTTGTGCGTACCTGTGGGGAGATCTTTAGCTGATGTAGTTCCCACTGTCCCCACTAGTGTTAACCAATTGTAGACCATCTGAAGATCTGAATGCTAATACTATATTTATGTTGAAATTAAAAGTAAATCTGCTACAAATATCAATTTTGAGCATCATGCTGTTCTGAAGTTGCTATGCTTTTCAGTGTTTTTGTGTTCCAATCAGTGCATTAGAGTCATTAATCTAACAGTTGAAAGCTGCAAGGCACAGAGGAAACATCCTTTCACCGTTTTGCTCTTGACTTTTACCACCCTTTATCTCTCAAGGTCCTAAATGTAGAACAATTTTCTTGTGAAATCAGGCAAAATCATGGCAGAATCATCAGACCTCATGTGTGGTTTTTTTTTTTTTTTTTGATCTGGTAGTGATATTTTGAAGAGCTGGTAACCATAGCAACAAAATAGGTTTTAAAGGCTGCAAACAGTTCAACAGTCTGTTGAACTGACAAAATGGCATGCTGCAGACAAAACAGCAAAATGAATTGTATGCCTTTTGGGACTGTTGCATGAAGGCATGGACTCTTCCTTCTTTGGGACACTTTTGACCTAGCATATGGAAATTATTTTTTTTCTCCAGATGTGGGTATAAAATAAAGTGTCTCTAAATACTAAAATTATTGCTACTGCAAATGGCATTATAGATCATATTGAGTCCTAGTTTTGTATTGCTGCAACCTCTGCCATGGATATGGCATGGATATGTCCAAACTGTGTGCTGGGGGGTGCTAGGGGGCCACTCTAAGGACAGGTTTCTGTCACACCTGGCAGTAGCACTGCAAGCAGGGTGCCCTGGGGGCTGCCCCTGGGTTGTGCTGGTGAGCTCAGTACATGCCAGAGCACCCTGAGCATGGGGCAAGGCAGCTTGGGTGCCATCATAGAGCCAGGACAGCAGGCACTGCGGCAGCCTTGAGGTCCTCAGTGGCTGGGGTGGAGGACCAGGGACCCAGGACAGTGCTGCTGACACGGCTCCTGAAAGGCTCAGTTAGGGACACCCAATACGCCTTGTACTCTTTGGTTGTCTGTTACTGGAGGAGCTGGGTACAAGCCTCTATTTTATTTTTTTTTCATTCTGCAATACATTCAACTGTGTTATGAATGTAGGTGATCAATTAAAAACCTGCTTCCTTGAGTGAGCATGATCCTGGGATTTTCTGGTCTGCAAATCTCTGTGATTGCTTTTTTTACTTGACTGTCAGTATTTCAGGGAAGGTCATAACTCTAGCTATACTTTTTCCTAATTCTTTGTCCTGGCTAATATTCTTTTTTTTTTTTCTAATCTCCTAACTAAAATCCAGTATTTTCACCATATTTCTCTTTTCCCTTCTGGAGGATTAACTCCTTCTTTCTGACTCTGGTTCATCAGTGAAGGCTGTCTTGGGAGCACAGAGGAGGGTTTAAGTGCTATGTTGCTGAACCTATTTAGTTTCCAGTGAACTAGCCTGTGGTAAATGTAGTGTTGCAGTTGGAAGTTTTTTAGTAAAAATCTGTTGGGTGCATTGCTTTCATCCCCATAAGGAAACTCATTGTCTTTTATTTTATCTCTCAGCCTAAGGATCAGATCCACTTCCAGCCTGCAGAAACCAAAAGGGAGGTGGTGGTACAAGGAAATTAATATTATACCTACATCGTCAATTAATCCTCTTGAGCTTTTCTTAAGTCCACTCTTCCCCTGTACACATCTGTACTTGGAAGCATTCATGGAAAGGCAGGTTTAGATTGACCTCTGAAACATTCTTGAGGGTAAGAGACCGAGTGTCCCACCAGATTCTTGTTCACCTGTGATGAGTAGACAAGGCCTAGTCTGGTTGAGCACATGACAATCCAGGCTCCCAGCAGGTATTCTGAGCTCAGCCCTCCTTCAGCCTGTTCGGGATGCAGCAGACCCAAGTTCAAGTTGGACAATACCCAACAGCCTGGCTGGAAAGTGCCCAGGCCATGTGACTGGCATGCTTACATATATTCCTGAAGCTGTTGTTTGTGTTTCATTGCAGATGGAGCTACGATTTTCCAATAGCTGTTCCCTATATGTGGGAAGTATCCGGAGCAAGAAGCAAAAGCCCAGTGAATTCTAGCATTTTGGAATAAAGATAAGCCCTGCAGTAAAACAACAAAAGCAGAGGTATCTAGCAAAGAACTGACCACTTAATACCACTTTTCTATCATTTATTTTCTTGAAAGCAAGAAGGAAGAACTGGAGAAAAGAAGAAGCAAGGACGAATGGCATTTGAACATCACTAAGAAATTCTGATCTAAGATGGTAAATTAGAGAAGGCATCTATAAGTACTTAAAGTTAGAGGAATACAGAGTCCTAATTCAACTATTTCCCCTTGAGTTCTTAGATTCAACAGTTCATTTAAACAGCAGATTGAAATAATCCCTGTGTTTGTCTTTGTGTGTGCATAGCTCTATATTTGGAGTTGTCCAAATATAGTACAAAAATGTGGGTAGGTAACTCAGTCACTAAACTACAGGACGAAAGCATTTAAAACATATCTACGATATTACAGAAATAGTAAAAAAATGACTTTTTTCTTGTCCAGCCCCATCATATATTTGTGTGTGTTTGTGTATATATATATATATATACACCCCTGCACACATATAGGGGCAGGTAGTTTTGCTTGAGTTTGGGGTCAAGTTCCCCAAGCCAAGTGACTCTGTGCCCATAAAGCCTCCAAAGGTCTGTGCCAGGACTATTCCTTCCCGCCCTGTAGCCCACTGCGTGTGCTTCCCCAGGCGTGCATCTCCATTCCAAACTCCAGACATGAGTGTAGCCATAGACTCAGTGCTCAGTTGAAAAAAATTTAAGCTGGAGCATAAACTTGAGACCCATGCTAACAACATGACATAGCAGCAAATGCGATCCATGTAAATACATTCCTCTTGCATTCATAACACCACAATTCTTTTGTACTTTTCTGCTCCTTTAGCTTCAACTCCGTTTGCAATTGCTTTATAGCAACCTTTTCCCATGCAGCCTGGTCCGTACAGAATACCCTGCTGTCGTGATTGTACTGATGAAGTTAAAGCTGTTCTCAGAAGATAGATCAATTGCCTGTCACCTATTCATAATTAGTTCTTGAGGTCACAACAACTGCCTGCAAGCATATGGAGAACGCTAGTGGGCATAAACAAGAGGTGGGTTGTAACAGTCACTGACAGAGCAATACATCTCTGTTCTGGTGTCAGCAGATGGATCATTCATTACAGTCTGAAGAAAGTCCTGCGAAATTGTGTGGAGCAAACTGAGTGTATAGCAAAGCAAATGGATGCAGCAGTGCCAGATGGACATATGTATTTCTCAGAATTCTCTTTTTTTTTTTTAATATAACAAAACAGATGGCTATAGTTATCTTGTCTTTAGTACATTACAAACACTTTGCTTCCAGCCTGTTCTGACTTCCCTGTCAGTACCAACTGGCAGTAGAAATCACCTCAGTTGACTTTAAACCCATAACAGTTAGGTACGAAGTTTAAGCTGGCTGAAGATCAGGCTTGGCTCCTATGGACAATCTAAGTGCATCTGCAGAGGAAGCCTAATCTTGCCTTTTCCAGATAGCTATCTTAAAAAGGGATGGATTGCTATCCTGAATAACCTCTTTCTCTTTGCTGAATATATAGGGAATCTAAACATTGGCTTAAGACGATATGACTAATTTTTAGATGGCTGATTAAAGAGGATAGGAATACTGTCTTAAAGACCCATGGGAAGACTCCCATGCATTACTGTTTTCATATATAGCTTGCAGTTAGGAAAGGCAGAGCTTAACTGTTCTGGGTCTTTTAAAAAGGATGTAGGTATCTTATTTATTTGGGAGATCATAACTGTTTAACAGCCCTGTTCTGGACTCTTAAGTGTATCTCTCTTTTGCACCTGGAGGTGCTGGTCCATTATTATCCCAGTAAGAAAGGCACTCAGACTCCATAAGGTATCATTTAAAATGTTATTTATTAGCGCTAATGCTGTAAGGAGAGAATAGTATAGATAATTTTACATCCCTTTAGATGCTGGGAACTCCAGTTTGTGCAGCACTGAAGGGGCCTCTGATCCATGTGCAACACGCAGTGCAGACCTTGTCCATGCAAGAGGTTGTCCTATTTTGATCATTTGAGCTATTATAAAATTTTCTTACAAGAAAATAACTCTATTCGTCATTTCTGCTGTCAAACTTGGGAACTTCTTTCTGTACTTTTGGATAAAGATGAGGTCAGGCTGGTGGCATAATCCCTGGTACCAAGTGGAAGCTGCCTGCAGGCTCCTGTTACAGCAAGCTGGCTGAGTTTATCCTGCGGCCAAGAGATTTGTGCAGCAAGCTGGCTGAGTTTATCCTGCGGCCAAGAGATTTGTGCAGCACGACACAGCCTGAAGGCCAGGCTGGACTTGCAGAACAGCGCAACACAGCACAGCATGGGCCTGGACCTGCTCAGGTTAACTGTTATGTGGATCACTAACTCCTCGATGTACAATGGTCTTCTACTCAGGACCACCATAATAATCTTCAGAGCATCTTCTGCAGAGCTCGTGCAAGCAGTATCTGTATCTGGTTTTTGCAGAAGCTTTGTAAAGTTTGTTAACTGGGCATGTATGTTGTATCAGGGCACTTCTGCTAAAATTCCTTGTTCCTCTATTGTATGTCCTGGACTCTTTACTGAACAGCTGCCCTTCTGCAACAACTTAGTGCACACTAAACTTCTGAGGCACTAGCAAAGCCCTATGCATGGTGCCTTTGTGAAGGAAGCTTAAACCATTGCAATATAGAATTGACAGCGGGAACTGATGCACAGAGCAGAGATCCAGGCTGGTTGTTTTAGCCCAGCATAGGAAAGGTATATTCTAATATAACCTTTATGTCAGACTTACTGCCAGGAAATGAGTTCTGCACTGAGCTGTGTACGCCTGTTTTTATGAGAGTCTCAATGTGACTTTTTGAGTCAAACTGACATCTCTTCCTGGAAGGCAGGTTCCATTTTAGATGCTTTTGTGTCTCACACACTCCAAATTACAGATGTGCACCCTTAAAATTTGTGAATGAATGGCTCTGGGACTTTTGAAATGCTACTTTCTTACCTAACTAATTCAATGAATAAACAGTTTTGCTCCCAGTGAAAGATCAGATAGATAGTATTATTGTACATGATAGTATTTGTACCTTGGAGACAATCGTTATGGCAGATGCTGAACAAACATACAGATATTCCCTGCTCCAAAGAGTACTGCTATGGTATTTAGTTAGGAGACAGAAATTCTTCTGAAAGGACAAGTCTCTTCTCTTACAGAGGCTTATTGTCTGAAGAGCTGCTTTTCGGAAGAGCAACTTGAAGAAAAACATCCTGAGGGCCTCAGGATATTTCTAATTGTAGACAGAGCTGTTTCTGCTCACTGCAGAGCAAACAAGAAGGCCACATCAGTGCCTCTGGAGGGCCCTTGTGAGACTGATGATGGGGCAAGGCCAGGAAACACTGCAGCCAGGGGCCTTCACCTGTTACCTAGACTCCTGTCAAGGAGAAGACAGTGCTGCACCTATGTTTTCCAGATGATGTGGCATCCCCTTGCGAAGTGTGATGGGTGGGATGCCAGCAAGGACGTCAAGCTGGTCCTAAGTAAAAATGAAAAAAACCACCTGGACGTAAGTGTTGCCTTCAGAACTTGGGGTTCTGCTATTGCATCTTTCTGCAGTGGGAGCGGGCTTGACAGGACACCACGCAGCTTTCTGTTGGCAACTTGAGGGATTGCTAAACATATGAAGAAGATGTAGTGTGGATCAAACAGCTTGAATTAGAGATGAAAGGTCTCAGCAGCAGTAGGAGAGGCCTGCACAGTGTCATCTTATGAAATCAGAAGGTCCAGGGTACAGTACAGCCATGCATGCATGCATGGAGGACTGTAAACCACTCACAGTATGGTCTGTATGGTCACGACACTTGCCTTTTGATTTCAAATGACCTGCCTGTATCACCCTATTCAAGCTGAAGGTTCAGGGCCACAGCCAAGGGAACCCATGCCCTTATATGCAATTAGGTCATATCATGGGCCTTGAAAGTCAATTTATGGGAAATAGATCAGGCTTTCCCTTCTCCTATTAGACAGTTTTAATGGAAAAAGAAGACTAGGGTTTAAATGGTACCATTTATTTACTTGGAAGAGAATCTTGGTGCACCCAGAGTGGGAAATGCATTTGCACAAAAGGATTTTCATTTGTTATTGGCTTAAGGCTAATTTCTCTTCTTCTAAGATCTCCCCTGCCAAGGCTTGTTAGTAAGTAGAGGGCTGAGGTGAACACAGGTATAGTCTGCCCATGCTGCTGAGTTGCTGGAGTGCAGTAGTCCATGCAAGGCAATAGCATGTGTAATTACTATTTAGCAGGTCTGCAGCTGAGGACCGTGGCATTTGTCTCAAAGCCCTGGGCATCACCTGCCCTTATAACATGTTTATGACTTCTCATCTGGTAGGTATTTTTTTCCTGTCCTTGGCTTCAGATCCTTGATTGTACCTTGGTAATCAGTTTTGCCTTGAAACATTATGCTGGAATATGTGTACTTCAGTCTCTTGTAAGTCTAACCAGAAAGCAAGCATGATTTTAGGGTTGCTCAAAGACAGCTTGGCAATGATTATGCAGGGAAACATTAGAGAGAACTCTTAAGTTTTTGTTTCAGTTACGGTGATTCTTTTCTCTTTACTTTCAGCCATCCCTACCTTGATGTCTGGTAGGCTAATAAAGTTCATCTCCCCAAAGTCACCTATTAATTTCTAATTTCATTGCTTGGTAGAATCTCAGATATATTTAGTCCTCTCTATGCTTTATCCCGACACTTGGTCATTTCCTCCTCCTTTTCTCTATGCATTTATTAAATTGCAATTTTTTCTATGTAGTCCCTCTTTTTTCCTAGCCTTGGTGTTCAGATAATACAACCTTCTCTTCTCAGTGGGTTGATGAGCTTTCTTGCCACACTGATTGTATCTGATCAGGCAGTCAAGAATTTTTTGTTGTTTATGGAAGTTTCAAATTTTTCTAAGGCTGCTTTTCAAGTGCTTCCAGTCTCTCAAGCTTTCTTTTACAAGATCAAGGTCCTGCAATTTTGTATCTGGCTGTTTTCCATACAAGTTGCCTTCAAAGGTCGTCTTTTGTTTCTATTCATTTTAATTAAGAAATAATAATTTTCAGCTGTAAATTGAGTACATGCTCAGATTGCTGAAGTAAACATATTACAACACAGAGCCAGAAAGCAAAGCCTTTAAATCATCCCCATTTGCTGTGATTTCATTTCCTTTTTTTTTTTTTTTTTTTTTTGCTTAGAACTTGTATCTAACCCATTTATCTGTTCATTCAGATGTTGTGAATGGCAGAGCAGAAGTCCACAGTTTGTGTTTGCTGTAGTTTGAGTCTAACTTTAAAATATTGATTCAGTGTACAAAGTATTGATTCAACCTTGATCTGGTCATTACAGAGCATTAGACAGAGTCCTTGACTTTATCACACCCAGCTATAGACTTGGCCTAGATGAACTGCTGAATTTTTCAAATTTTCCAGGTGCTGCTCCTGGAAAACGGCTGAATACAAGCTTCGTCTGAGAAAAGGGGCCAGTTAAATAATTTAATACCTAACAGATGGACTTTGTTAAATACAGAAGTTGTTGCTATTCTGTGGACAATGCCTTTCAGAATTGGGGAAGGGTCTGTGAAAAGGATACATTGGGGATTTCTTTGGCTATAGGATATTGAGAGCAACTTACCAATTATAGTTCGTGTGTAAGTGATGTGAAATTGGATGAATTTTCTTTTTGAATCTGAAATTTCCAAAACTTCAAAGAGGTGATCGGCTGTGACTGAGATTTTGGACAGAAAAATTACAGTAATTACAAGTGACGTACTTGTTTAACCTTATAACATAAGCAGAAAAAGGTTGTTAAGTCCTTGGAATAATTCAAATGGAATGAGGAAAAACGTTTTATATAACCAAGAATGAATTTGTTACTCCAAGCACTAGCATTTATTATGGAAATTCTTGGTACTTACGTACCATGCAAATTTACAAAGGTGCTTACAAATACATGCACTCATGTACAACGCATAACAGTAACAGTTGCAAGCTAATGAAGATCAGCTTAGGTCAGACACCGAAACCTAGTAAAAACTGTTAAAGTACATCTTAATAAAAATAAACAACACTATTCTCAGCTGTGTTAGGATTTAATAAAATGAACATAGATTTGTATAATAGGCCTTTATCTTGGATACTAAAAAAAATATTTGGACAAGAGACTATTTGACTCATTCTGTGACAACACTAAAAATGTGCTATCAGAAGGAGTTTCCTCCTGCCAGACCTGGGTGCACTGAAGTCCAAGCTGTACCTCTTTTCAAATGTGTATCTGTTGCTAAGTTTGTGGATGGCTATTTTTGACACAGCTTTTCATTATTTGAAACTGTTCATTAGTGATACACAGTGCCTACTTAACAGCTTTTTATTGCTTTCAAATAACCTGTATATTGAGCAAACTCAATTACATAAACATCTTGGGTTTTCTTTTTACCTTAAAAAGAATTTGGTAGGAAAATGACCATTTTTTCCAATAGCATACTTATCTCTATGCACATTTCTTAGATAGCCACAGACTTCTTGAAATTACATGGTTGTTAAGGATATTTGGGAAAAGGCAGCTACCACATTTCCCCAGCTAGCTCACATTGCATTGTGTACCTGAGTGTCTTTAAAACATTGCCTATTCCTCTGCTGATAATACTCTCGTATCCTCAGGAGTAACTTTCTATTGGGTACAGCAATACCATGGTTTTCATATTGCTTTACCTCAGTCTATGCAAATCTGATTGCTGGACCGAGTACTTCCTTGTGTAGGTTTGATTTCACACATCTGGATCTACCTGTACTGAATTATATAAAATCTTTTCCTTGGAGACTAATAAATGACTTTACTTCCGTGTGGTGAAGGAACAGAAATTTTCTCTTATTCCTCCCACTTACTGCTGTGGCTTATTTGGAAACTCAAAACTCACAGAGATCTTATTTCAACTGTTTCAAACCTTTTCTACAATACATGTCATTAATTTACATTATTGCCTTTTTGCCCACATTCAATTTATTATAAGGGGCTGGCCTCAGTATGAACCTTGAGAGATTGCCATCCAGGAGCATTAAAGAGATTTAAATCCCTTAATGTTCAATGCTTTAAAAACTATTTTATGATATGGCAATTAAAGGTGACATGCTGCAACTCTTTAATCCTGAGTAGCTGCCTAGAGTAACAGAATCCCATGGAGTACATTACAGATACGGCTCAGCAGAAAATCGGCAGTATGTCCTATTTCTCCTCTTGCCCTTTCCTCATTCCCTGAAAAATGCAACTTTCAAAAGACAAAGAAAACAATACAGATTATTGCTGGGTTGAAAGATGCTATTTTGTTGGGAGGAGGGAAAGTTGTAAACATTTTAGAAAAAAACAATGGCCATCCAAAGTGGGCAATTCCTGCTGCAGAAAATGTAACTTCTGGGGATGGGGGGCTCTCCTTCATGGACATTTTCCAGAGAAAGGGCTTGAAAGCTACAAACTCAGGCAGTACTGCTAGAGATGTCATGATCAGTCTTAATGTTCAGGTGTCCTTTCTGACCTCTCTTTATAGTCCACTGGAGCTATTTGTGGCTATGGTCACTGCATTCTCAGTCTTGGGAGGGTGAATGGCAACTACAGCATTTGGGGGACAAGAGAAAATGGAATAGCTTTGGCACACTTGCTACTTTGTTCTCTACACCTTTGAGAATTCCTTAATGTTTCTCCTGTACCACTCAACCCACAGCTCTGATTAAATGGAATAAAATTATGAAGGAAAATGTACTCTGGGCAAACCTGCATGCCAAATCCACCTTTAGTGGAAAGAAATGCAATTTCTGAGAAGTCAGGAGAGCTGCACCCTCATACATTACAGATATATTTGATGAGCTTGCACTCCCCTTCTGTTTAATCAAACAGATGGATTAAGAAGAGGCTTTACATGTAGGGAAAGGGAGAAGACAGAAGTGGTTCCTGTTAGTGCTCACCTGGGAAATGCTAGCCCCTCTAAAGGTACCACTCAGCCATGGCCCTTCTTGGCTTCTCTGTGGCCAACAAAAGTGGCACAAAACAGACACCATTGCAGATCTGAATATTCCCCATATATTCACTCATATCCATTGCCTGAATTAAACTACAGCAATTATCTTTAAGACCGCCTATATACAGTTAGGAGGTGAGCAGCTGACAAAGCTAATGGACTGAAGGAGACACAAATGAATCTTCCTATTTCTAAAGTTCTTTTATATACTGTCTGCTAACCTCTAAATATTAAAGATTTATCACAGTTATAAATTCCGGCTCTCTTTAATCACCATCCAGGAATACTATAGCTATTGTAAAGTGGCCTTAGCTGAGCCCTAAACAAGCAGCTCTTTCAGAGATGCTCTTTGCAGGCAAAGCATATGTCTGGCCATTTTTTTTGACTGAAGTGCATATTATGTATATTTTTTATGTATCTCTTATCTTTGCCTTGCCTCATGCTGGAAGGCTCTTTAAGAAAACAATCTAAAAAAACCCTCTATATAGGATGAACCAACACACCTCACTGTGAATTGCAGAATATGTGTGTATCTTTGGTTCATCTCATGCGCTAGATAACGCAGCGGTATGGCTTTGTTCTCTTCAAAAACAGAAGGCCCTTTCAGAAAGCACTTCATTGATAGGAAAAGTTGTTCCTATTTTTTTAAATGTAAGGGGGCCAAAAAGTGTTACATTTTCTGTGCTGCTGGCATCTCCTCTGTTGTCTGGGGGATCAGCTGATAATCAGCATGCCTATCTTGCACCTTATCTCTGGCTCCAGTGGAATGTCTTGCAAGGCAAAAGCTGAAATCTTGAATTTTGCAGTTGGAGAAAACAAGACATTCACTCACAGATTGAGATAAAAGTGATGGATGTGAATAATAATGAAGTCCACATCACATCTAGCCTTTTTCCTCAAGCTAGAGATTCCTTGTCAGACACGCTGCCTGAGACGCTGATCTCATAGTATCACACAGCTGAAGCAAAGATTGCATTTGGTTACTGCTCAAACAGGAGATCTCAGGGGTAAAAACCCACACTGGTGTAGAAGCAGAGGCACCAGGTGTTACTCTTCCCAAATCAGCTGTGGTCTGGGAAGAGTTCAAGGGAACAAACACACCACGGGGGCAATTTCATTTGCAGCTCAAGTAAGAAACCCGAGGTCTCAGGGCAGAGGTCTGCATTAAAACATAATCTTTAGTAAAACCTGTTTAAGAGGTGATCCTTCCAGTTTCTGATTTCTGTGGCAGTTTGTAACTCCCCCAGTTATGTCACTGCAATCATTAGTGGGGCTTCTATAAACTACATTAAGCAGTGTTGCACAGGTGGGAATGAGAGGGCAAGGCAGGAGCAGCTTAAAGAGATTTTGCAAACAGAGTTATTTTCCCCTCAGGGACTTTATACTTATGGGTATAGTCTTTATCACATGTTGCAAGAAGTAGCAAGATCTAATGGGGATAGTGTTGGTTGCAGGGTACCTTCTTCCCTTCTCCACAGAGAAGGGTAGAAGAATTTGGTAATAGAGAAAGGGCTCTGTAGTATCATGGGGAGGTGGCAAATTTTAATAAAAATCGTATCTTTAAAGAATTTATTTCCTGCTTTTATGAAAGCATCTAAAAAAGTTACACTGAAGTCTACAACATTTTATAGGAAGGGTGAGATTCCATTTCCAAATATTTAATTAATTTCCTGAATTTAGCTGTTTCTATGTGGGTGTCCATGTTGGAGCTAGGGACTTTACTCACTTCTTCACACAAAGGGGCCTGATACCAGTTGAGATGCCCTTGGTTACCTCTCCTTGCCTCGTGCTGCTGGTCCAAACGGATCTGGGGGTCCTTCGGTTATGCCCAGCAGCCCTGTACATGCGTCTTTGATACATTGCAGCACATTTCTAAGCACTTTTAAGGCAAAGCTGTTGGATAAGATGATTGGAGCACTTGTCCACTATACAGGAATGCTGGGTTCAACGTCGTCTTGAGTCTTTGGAGAAGGAAATAAAATTCAGCCCCAAATAGCCCAAGAATTGAGAAAGGGCCATCTCATTGCTTCACTACCCCAGGCAGATCCTGCTAATGACCCATTCAGCATGGAGTCGCTTCACACTCACCAGTGAGAAAATGTCAACAAGAGCAAAGCTGTGAAGCCTTGTGATCAAGGACTTTGCCTGGAAGGGATTTAAATGTGTCTCCAATTCTTGGTCTGAAAATTCTTTCAACAATTTGTTCCTTAATTGTTTATAGTAAAAATAAAAAGGCACACAGGCGATGCACTCTAAAAAGTAATATCTGTTATTTATGTGCACATGTTCTTTTCCTCACTCTCTGGTCTGGTGAATTCCTGATTTGTTCATGTAAAGTAAAAAAAAACCAAACCAAAAAAAAACAGGAGCAAGAGAAGGTGAGTGTGTGAGGGTGTGCGTATGTACTTTAACATCCCTTTCCTGCCATTCTCAAAGACCCGTGCTTAGCATACTCAACAGAAAGGTAGGTGACTTGGATGTAAACACTCTAAGGCTAATGAGGAAGCTCAACCAAGTCCCTACTCTCTGGAAAATTGCTCCATCAGTAGAGCTGCAATAAGAACAAGAAATCATTAACATTGTCTTCAGGGGTAATATTTCAAACATCTCGATATTGCCATGGTTTCTGGTTTTAGCTGAGATCAGAAAAGAACATCTTTTCTTGGTAGAACGTAAGTGCAATGAGTTAAATGAAATCACACAAAAAGGTTTTCTGTAAGGGAATTATACTCTACAAGATTTTCTGCAAAGGACTGTTTCAAATATCTTGAGCTGGCATTTTCCTCATCTCTGCTTAGTTTTACAGTAATTAATCTATTCTAAGTCCCCAAATAGTGTAAGATTCTGTCCAAGGATTTTACTAAAATGCAGTGCGGGGGACAGCTCTGCACTGAAGTAGCACCTATTTTGCAACAAATCTGGATTTCTCCCTTAAAACAGTAGAACAGACAAATGCATTTAATGGAAAACAACTGAGAAACTTCTAAACTTTATTTATCTAAACTTTATTTATTTTATTAAATTCATTTATCATGAATGTGAAGCCAAAGAGTCATTTTAGCATCCAGTTTTCAAAATTTTACTCTTTGCACAATTAATCCGTAAGCTAATGTTACTAGAATGCTGACCATAATAATTACAGAGCTGTACTACAGGTGAATCAGCTAGGTGTACCAATTCATCTACCAGAAGGTACTCTTACATCAGAGGAGGGCTTCATCCTACCTTTAAGAAAAGAAGAGATATTAACATTACTAGTTTAATCAGCCTAACAGTGGTTAAAAATATCTTTTCAAGGTTTCCTTGAACAGATCTGTGAATGGGTGATATATTTGAAGACTAAAATTTGTGAGAGCATAAGTGATCTACACATACAAAGCTAACTAGCTATCATTAGAATAGAGTATCTAGTATTTTCTGTTGTTCTCGTGTTGGAACAAACCAAAACTAGACTTCCGTGTTTCAGTGCAAACTGTAATGTCATAACCTTGAGAAATATGCAAGGACTCAGCAAATCAATCAACAGAATTATACTCTTCTTTTAATATACCTCTCTCTCCTCCTTGGTGATAGCATAGAAGGGACAGTTTGTATTAGTGTTTAATCAGTAGGTTCTCTGACTTGGTCTTGAAATGTCAGCTCTTAATCTCCCTTACCTTGAAAAAGGGAGATATTGGGATTTGATGTGATAGCTTTGTCTGAGAGGTATAGTCCTTCTGTCAATATTCACCTCACAGAGAGGCTTGCTCATAACCCAGAGTGCCGTGCATTTCCACCAACCTAGCAGCAGACTCCATTTCATGTGACTCAATGGCAAATTCAGAAGTTTTCTCTGTGCATTTTCTTCAGCTTTAAACGCGTGAATTTGCAGCCATTTAATTTAAACCTGGGTTTCAAAAAAGGAATAGCAATAAAAGACTAGTTGGGACAGTGGGTATATTCAGGAAAGTTGCGTGAAGGATTTATTAATGATGTCTGTGCTAAAAGTTATCAAATCACAAAGGTGAATTGAAAAACATATTTTTAAGGTTCTATTAAAAAAAAATGTACCCAAGTATTTTTCTCTCTGCCTTAACATATCTTAATATAGAGAGGGCAGTTAAGTACTTGATTTCATGGAGGTGGTCACATAAGAAAGGAGAAATCTGCCAATCTTTAATGACTTTATTGTGAGCTCTGTGGTGAAAGTGGGAAAGAGATGAAAAGTGAGTAGGTTGGTATATTAAGTGATTATTCTTCACATCAACAGAGAAAGTAGTGGTTTCATGCATTTTGAATCCAAATACTAGTGCCTCTGGCTGCTTTATAACTTGCTTATATTGCAGTAATTCCTAAACTAATTTCTTCAAGGCTCATCTGCAGTCTTAGCTGGTCGTTCTGTCACAGTGAACTTTTCAGGCTGGAAAAATGGCAGCAAATACAGATCACTGATTTTTCATTTGATAAATTGGATCAGAGGTTGTGTTGTAGTGACTATGTCTTGCTAAGGAGGACTTACAAACCAATCCTGTTTTCCATGAGTTCAAGCTATACTAAACCTCTGTCCCCAACTGTGTATTTATAATTATCTAAAGTGGTTTTAAGCATAACAGTAGTTAAAAGAGTGAGTGCTCTATCCAAAGTCAAGTCACTGAAGTCAAGGAAAGATTCACAGATTATGTCCAGAGTGCAAGTGACTTTGTGGGTACCTAGCACAACCATGGCCCCTCAGACATCTGTGCTGGAAGACTGCCAGGGTGCCCTGCTGCTGCTTTCTTTTCTCTGCACTTTGCTTTTCTCCCAGGGAATCAGAGTAAGGGATTAAAGGTGGAGTTAAGGTGCACAGTATTTTGTCCAATTAGACTTTCTGGATGAGAAGTGCCCTCAAATCTCTTAGCATGAATCTATCCCTGATGATTTCAGCAAACTTTGTGGATGACTGTAGACCAGCACTGAAGATCAAGTTTGAACAAACAACATGAAATTAGTGTAGGTAACGCAAATGAGATTATTTTGCATAATACTTAATAGCAAACAATATCACCTGCATCTGACTTTCTATGGTATTACAAAAATGTTTTTCAAGGTTGAGTCTTCTTCATGTTTTTCTCATTCTCTTTATACTCAGGTAGACAATTTTA
Organism: Nipponia nippon; assembly: GCF_047370975.1. Classification (NCBI taxonomy): domain Eukaryota; kingdom Metazoa; phylum Chordata; class Aves; order Pelecaniformes; family Threskiornithidae; genus Nipponia; species Nipponia nippon. Next base: position 49,226,739 of record NW_028262336.1, on the reverse strand, counting down.
AAATTATTTCAGATCAGAGTGCTTTGTATTTTTTCTCACATGCTGATAGCAACAATGACTTCAGGTCCCACACCTACTTAATCTGGAGGTCATTAAATCTAGATAAAAATGTGAAATAGTTAAAAAGCACATCCCTCCTTACACTTAGCGTATGTTAGGTAGAGTGCAGATAACACACGCCGCCTTCTGTATTGGTTTATATTTTTATGTTAACCCAGGGTAACAGAAATGACCTAATTTTCTGCAGAACATTTCTGTACTCAAATTCTTCAGAGTAACCATTACCTCCCTCTGCCTTCCCCTTTCTGTTAAGCATCATGCAAGCTTCAGCTATCAATGTCATGGTAGTGAAGGGAGAATATATGGACTCAACAACAGGTAGGACCTACTGCCACCAGCAGAGCCCAAGGTGACTTCAGACCATGAAGGACATCTCCTGGAGGATGGAGGATAGAGCACAGTAGACACACATGGTCCTGCTGCAGGGCTGTTACTGGGAGCATGAGGTGTCCAAAAACTGGAGTTAATAGATTAAGAAGTTAAAACTAGACAGCTCAGTAAGACCTATGCAGAATACCCCATCATGGGAACCTAGCTTCACCACATCTCTCTTCTGAGCATTGCATGGACTTTCTGACATGCTGTCTGCTGTTGGGACGCAGCAGCCAGCGACTGGAAGGGGCGGACCATATCCTCTCTGTCCAGTTGGAGGCTTTGATCTGGGAGTGTCATGCAAATGAACAAATTAGCAAGTAATTTTTGCCTCCTGTAATTTCAGTTAGTGCGCAGGTGTGGTTTGTGAACTCCCAGAGCCAGATCTCATCACACTCAAGAAAAGCAGCATTACTTTTAGAGTGAGGCTGGAATCACTAATTCAGTTATGAAGTATGGAGTAAACTTCTTAAAGTAAACTCCAGATTGAATGAATGTAGCCTTTCATACAAAACAAAGATGCTTAATTGCTTACAAGATGGCAGCCTTGAAAAATAAAGCTCTCTTGGTGTTAGATCCTTATATCCTCTTAGGGGGAGAAATTCTGTGATTAGTAATGACATGACATGGGAACACCAATTATTTTTTATTGGCAAGGTACCAAAAAGAGGAATTTCAGACATTTTCAGATAAAGAATCATAGAATCACAGAATCTTTGAGGCTGGAAGGGCACCTCTGGAGATTGTATTGTCCAACTGTTTGCTCAGGGTTTCAGCTGGGTCAGCTATGGCAAATTGCTCAGGACTGCATCCAGTCGGGTTTTGAATGTCTCCAAAGATGGAGACTTCATCACCTCTCTGGGCAACCTATTCCAGTGTTTGACCAGCTTCACAGTAAAAAAGTGTTTTCTTGTGTTCAGATGCAATTTTATGTGTGTTCAGTTTGTGCTCATTGCCTCTTGTCCGGTCACTGGGCACCACTGGGCGGAATCTGGCTCCCTCTTCTTCATTCCCTCCGACCAGGTATTTATACACATTGATAAGATCTCCCTAAAACTTTTCTTCTGCAGGCTGAGCGATCCCAGCTCTCTCAGACTCTTCTCATATGTCAGATACTCCAGTCCATTCACCACTTTCATGGCCCTTTGTTGGACTCACTCCAGTAGCTCCATGTCTTGTACTGGGGAGCCCAGAGCTGGACCCAGCACTCCAGGTGTGTCTCACCAATGCCTTCCCCAGAGTAGAGGGGAAGGATTCCCTCCCTCAACCTGCTGACTATGCTCTGCCTAATGCAGCCCAGGAGGCTGTGGACTTTCTTTGCTGTGAAGGCACATTTCTGGATCATGGTCAGCCTGTTGTTCCCAAGGACCTCCAGGTCCTTCTCTGCAGTGCTGCTACCTAGCCTGTTGTCCCTAGCCTGTACTGATGCTTGGGATTATTCCTCACCACATGCAGGACTTTTTGAATTTCCCCTTGTTGAGTTTCATGACATTCCTTTCAGTCCAATTCTCCAGCCTGTACAGGTCCCTCTGAATGGCAGCACACCCAACTGGTACATTAACCACTTGTCCCAGTTTTTTATCATCTGCAAACTTGCTGAGGGTGCACTCTGTCCAAACATCCAGGTCATTAATGAAGATGTTAGACAATATTGGCCCCAGTATTGGGAAAAAATATGGAGAAGGCATACAAGGCCCTTGCAGATGTGAAATGGAAGATGGGTGGTGGAATAGTTAGTATTGACCTTCAAAGGAAAATACAGACTGAGAACAACTGCTCTGAGTGTAACTACACAACGTCAACCAGTTAAAGAAAAGTTAGCTGTGATGCAGAGGAGCAAGGGGAAAGAAATGCAGTTGTTGTTAGAGTTCAGGTCACATACACTGAGCCAATAATTTCCGTATATCACGTGTGAGATGCTTCTGCCAAGTGAGAACGTATCATTGATTTTACCCACACAGAGTAATGGCAGAAATGAGAAGCAGCACCATAAATCTCTACCAAACACTGTAAGTGAGCTCTGTTCATCACCTTTTTCTCCACTCTCTATCAAGGCAGGTGGGGCAAGAGTCCTCAAAAGAGAAAAAAGTGGTGCAAGAGTACTAAAAGAGACAGCACTAGGAAAAGGTGAAAGGGAGTTGGGTAGTTTGCCTGCAAGAGAGGATATGATGCCCTACATAACTGCAAACAAGTTGTAGGTGCTAAACAAGTGAATAGTGGACTTTGTGGTGGATACTGGCAGCAACTTTTTCTTTGTGCCACTCTCTGCTCCATGGTGGCTCTATATGAGCAGTGAGAGGGAGTCAGAAATGCCACTTGCCTGCTCAGTGGGGATCACATTGACCCTCAATCTCAAGGGAGCAAAAGCTGGGGAGTATATGCTGCCTGCTGATAGACAGCTCGGGTATGCAACGCTGTGGGCAAGGAGGGATGGGGATGGGGAGACAGCTGGCCTTTGGAGAGTCTGGCCTTCTACTTGTTTCTGAAAGGAGCTTCCCCTGCTATGGCAGTGATTGCTCTACAACCACTCTGTGACTCAAATCTCTGGGATAAAACATACTGCAAAGGGAGTAGAAGCTTGCACATTTGCTTTGATGATCGATAAGACAGTGAAAAGTGAGAGAGAAGTACCCCAGCCTAATCTGGGGTAGGGAGGCTGGCCCTCAAAGGATCATCTACAGGTTAACAGGGGAGAAGATTTCAGTGTATTATTTCTCCTGTGCTGTGTCTCCTTTGAAAATTTTTGCCCTCCATCAGCATGTTTTCTGTCTTTATAAGGCTTTTCTTCCTCATGGCTTCTCTGTTGTGTAGGGCTGGAGCTGGGACATGACATGCTGCGTGTTGTAGGGTGTTGGTTTCCATGTGGATCCCCCAGTGTTGGTGTGGTCTCACCCCACAGCTGTTCTCAGATGCAGAATAGTTCCTGGGTCTCAGGAAAGAGAGTGACTTTTCTCACCACAAGTGGATTTACTCACTCTTCCCCAGAGATTTCTCCTCTGGATTGCTTATCTTTTTTCTGACTTTCCCTGATCTTATGATGGTGAAAGCTCTGGGGAACATTTCTTCAGCTATTTTTTTTCTTCAAATAATCTGATGTGACCTTCTCATATAAGAAAGTGAAGATTCTGCTTCCTGTTTTAGTTCCTCATAAATGTATTTGGACACTCATTTAAATGTCACTGCAATTTATATTACACATATCTACTCAAAGACAATCCTTTCATGCAGTCAAATGGTCTCATGGGGGGAAAAGGTAGCAACATCATGCAGGGGAGGGAGGATGAGAAAGGACAGAAATAATTTCAGTGCTTAGGACAGGAACCTTAGGGTTAGACATCTTTAAGATGGAGCAGATGTTTTTGTGAAGGTTGGAAGGGAATGGGCAGAGGAAGAAGATACTGACAGGTACACAGACTGGGCACAGTAATACTTGTGATAGAAACCAGGAGGCAAAGAACAGCTGAAAAGACAGAGTGCTGAGAAAATAAAGCATACAAAACCCTAAGAAAGGAGAGATACATTTACCCATCCCCAAAATTCCACCCTATATGTTATTCATTCTTTCTGTAAATATGGTGCTGTCAGGGTGCATTGCTTCAGTGGTCACTTATATCCCTTAATGTCAATCTCAGACAATCAGGCAGCAAAAGCCGAAGGCATGCAAACATTGAAGCTCCTGTTAGAAGAAAGGTCATCCTACCCCATTTTCACACCTTTCCTCACAAGGGAGGCCTTGAGCAGGTGGGAAAATGGTGCCAAGCAGGGTATGCAATGGCAAAAAATCCACACTGGCAACGTGAGGACTTAGATGAGGTCTCTACGCTTGTGCTACAGAAAGGGACCAAGCCTGCACACCCTGCCAGAGGTTGGCTGAGTGTGGTGCAGACAGAATGACAGCTCCCAAGCACCAGCAGAGGCTCTCAAGGGAAGAGACACAAGTTCCTTGGGCATCTTTCAGACCCAAATCAGAGGCAAGTGCCTTGAGTAACCTCTCTGTGTAGATGCTGGGGTACCTCTCTCCCAAATCCAAGTCTGAGAACAGCCTGACATACATGAGGATATCAGAGGCAGTCCCCAGGATGCTGTCTGGCAGGTAGTAATGACCGTACCCCAGAGAACCCTTCCTGGTGTCTCTGGCCATCCACCATAGAACCACCTCAGCTCAGCAGCTCCTCTGTTTGGTGTGGAAGAACACAAAAAGTGTGGACAAGTGATATTACAGCACATCAACTGATGTTCCTGCTGCTGCTAATACTAATGGAGCTGAATGAGCAGAGGAAACAATTTAAAATACGAGGGGTTAGATAGCCCAGAGCAGATACTCCCCCAAATACTACCATTTTAAGGCTGATATAAGGGGTTTTACTCACATAAGTATTCCCAAGTATTAAAATGGGATTGCTCACATGAATACATCAGCCTTTTTGCATTTTTTTTTTGTTTATAAGGTTTTAATGTGACTATTGTTATCTTTTCTTACAAAGGTAAACAGATTTTTACTGTGGTATTCCTTATTGTTACCTTGTTCTAGTTAGGTTTTATAAATACTGCTTTACATAGATAATGTTTTTGATAATTTTTTTGCCTGTCTTACTGTATCATTGTTAATTTCTGCATTTCATTCAAACTGATGAGAAAGTTTTTGTTGCAATTCATTTTATTGACTATATTGGAATGAGTCCCAAATATCTCTCATGCACAATTTCCTCTTATATCAGTAAATTCTCATTCTTTTGATCACTTTGTATCACTTCTTGTTTTCTCAAATCCAGTGTATTTTCTTTCTTGCTTTTATCTTTTTCTTTTGTAGATGTTGCTGACCTTCATTCAAATTCTGTTCTCATAATCAGGTAATATAACCACAAGCTTTAAGCTTCTTCCCAGCTTTATCCTTTCTTGCATATGATGGATGAGCTCCATTTAAGCTATAGCCACCAGTGCCTCCGTTTAGGTCCATGCACTGGAGATAATGGGGAGCCTTGCTGTGGCTAAGGGAAGTGAGATACAAGGGAATGAGGGAAGATGAAAAGAAGAACTGCAGTAAGAGAGTTTGGCAAACTTTTTTTCACACGACAATGATTGTGATCTGTTCGCTCTCTTGTATTTAAGAATCATCTGGAAGTGGACTTTGCCACAGTGCTTGCTCAAGCTCTGAGTTTCCTTTGAATTAGTGGCTATGACTCTCAGCCTTATTATTACTGTGTACTGTGTCACTGATAATCCAAATCACGTGTGTTCTGTCTGCTCTTTAGTTCAAAGGCTCATTAAATCCACAAAGGGCTTTCAAGATGGATGTGTGTGTTTCCAGTGTGCCTATATATTCATGTAAGCAAGCCTCTGTTTGCAAATTCATGTCCAGAGAATGTAAGTAGCCCTGTCTTCAAAAATTTTTAGTCACAATTTGCTGTGCAATGCGCTTTCAAAAGCATAAAAAAGTGAACAATTTATTGAATGAACATTTACAGATATTGTTCTGCAGTATTTGCCCATGTTTAAAGTGTTTGTAGAAGTATGATACATGATACACAGAATTTTGTGTACAAATAATGCAAACATTGCCCAAAAAAGACTCCAGACAGCACAGCACAGTATGAATGTTATATCTGACTCAGCTGAATCCTAGCGTTTAAGTCATTACGATTAAGTAATGGATGGCTTTCGGGAAATTAATTGATGGGCTCAGACTTACTCCTGCTGGACAGTTATCACCATCATACAAATGAAATCATTATCCTGTTGCTTTACAAGCTCAGGAGAGAGGTAATGATAGGTAAAGCAGCTGAACTACATCTTGTCTTTAAAACAAGGTGGCAGCTAATTAACAGGATGCTATTGTGGTAACTTTTATTCCCACTGCCCTTGCATGACTTCTTCAGGGTGAAAAACATATAAAATAGAACTCCTAAGGTATCTGAACTTTCTTATAAGTGAAATTACAGATACAAAAGCTCCAGGCAGGTTCCTCTAATTCCTACATGAAGCTGCTGGTTTTACTGTCAGAATTTTATACAAAATGTTTTCTAAATCCTTTACTAATGACTGGAAAATGAGTTCTTACTTAAAAGAAACCTGACCCTTGAAAAACAATGAGATGATTAAACAAAAGTAAAATAACAGTGTGCAAAAATGCAGCATTAATTAAATAACTTATCTGGGGGGAAAGACATCTTAAGATATTTTTCATCAGCTCAAAACTGTTTAAGAAAAATGTATTCTACTAAGAAGAGTTCAGCTATTTTCAGTACCTAAAGCCAAAGATATATATTATACAACTGAAAGGTCAGGAGTTGCCTTAAGATATTGTCTACTCTATCAGCCCCTTGGAAGGCAGGATCAAGATGTATCATTCTTGACCATTGTTTGTCTAACCTGTTCTTGAAACTCTCTGATGATGGAGATACCATTTATCCATCCAATGGTACATCCCAGTGTTTAATTAACCTTGCTTTTCTCCTTTTTCCTCAGGTCTGCCTGGACTCTTCTAGGCATCAGGTTAAGTTGTGTCTTGTCTTACAGGCTATGTGTTTGGGAAGCAGTTTATTTCCTTCTTCTTTGCACCAGCTTTTCATATACTTTTATATTTTTCTCATACACCTTGTTCAACGTTCTCTTCCTAGTGCCAAGAAGCCCAAGTTTGTTCAGTTCTTCCTTGAAGGTCATGTTTTCTAGACTTCTGAAGGCTTTTGTTAATTTATATGATAACCACTGCTTCCTTTTTTACCCCCCAAAACCTTGTCCTGTGATAACACATCTGATTTGCTTGACAAGATTTATCCTTGACAAACTTATTGCCTCAGTCATAACCCATGTACTTATTCTTTACATGAGAAGAGATCAACTCTTCAGCTTTCTCCTCTCTAAAGTATAAACCAGATGTGAAGATTCTTATTAAATCATAATGATTAACATTTTTTTCATCCTTATTATTATGTCAGTCTTCAAGGAACTGAGAAAACAAGAATATGGCATGGGATGTGGGGTTTAAACATTCTTCTGAGACCAGTCAACTCAAGTATACAGTATGTGTGTCATTCAAACCTGTAAGAATTCCTGAAGTCTCCATCTGTCTCTGGTGAGCTTGTCTTAGAAGAGACAGTGGTTGTACCATGAGACACAAAGGTTCTGAGCATCCGTGTCAAGGAAAGGTCAAACAGAACTCACTTCTGGCTGGCCACTGCAAGGCAAAAAGTTATTGCTAACCCAATGGCTCTTTGGTCAGCACAGCACTGATGAATCATCAGAGAGCCAGCAGAGATCAACAACAGTGTGGAACCATGTAACCAGATATTGATAAAGCAAGCCAAGTAACAGAACAATGAAATAGATTGGTCTTATTCATAATAGCCCAAGAATTACTTGGAAACTCATAATACAAGTAAGACAAGAATTATCCAAGCATCCTGATCATTTCAGTTTCATATAGTAGTTTCCCCTCCAAAGATTGTTTTCCCATTGGGAAGCTGTCCTCATGGGTTTTTATAAAACCACCTCCCTTGCCTTTCATAGTGTTTCTGCTTCCACACATTTTCATAGCCTTCTTCCCAGATATCTCTCCTGAGAATGTAAGTAGGAAAAACAGAGCAACAATAAAGCCAGCAAGAATTCTTACTCCCCCATGAAAAACAAAGAATAACAACAGATGTAGAAGATCCCTCTCACTTCCCTGCAGAATAAAACTAACAAACATGAAGTTGCATGAGGGACTGCTCTCCTCAGTTCCTCTTAAGAAGACAAAATGCACAAAACATTAGTAATAAAGTCTTGTTTTGTCACTTAATACATTCTCAAAAACATGCTATTGTTGCTAAGAATCATATAGAATAAAAGTAATATGGCAAGAAACAGACCTTGTGGGTTTTGGCACAATTTCATCCTTGAGAAGTCTCCTTCAGGGAGGTCCCGAGCAGACATTCACGCAAAGAATAGGAGTGCTGGAGATGGAATATCACATCTGTTGCGGAATTTATACCCTATGTAGCAATACTGGCAAGGAGGCACAAAGAGGGAAATATGCAGCGCAAATGTGGAAGTTTCATGTGGGATTTAGGGGAAGAGGGAATTCAGGTGTTACTTCAGGCCTCCTAGGGATGCATGCTGGCTGGCAATCATGTATTGCTGTAGGACAGGAACATCAAGCTCTGAGATTTGCCTATGCAAGTAAAAGACTGGCTTGATGTAGAAATAAGGATTTTGCTGCAGTGGTGAAATGAGGCCCCTGTAATCCTCATCTCCCCTTTCACCAGTCCACCACTAGATTAATTCTCATGTCTTTTGCTGCCAGGTTTACAAATTACCTCATTAGTTCCTGTGAGTCTGCATTCTTCCACTCAGTGTGTGAAAACAAATAAGCAAAGACAAAAGCAAAGACAAAAATCACAGCAGGCTGGAATTCCCACACTAAGTATTTGTCAGGCAACACAATGGTAGGGTATAAGGAATTCATGCAACAGCAACAAAAAAAGTCTTGGTCAAAATAATAATATTTGATTTATGCCAGCCACAGAAAGGAATATCTGGTTTGATTAGTTATTGGAACAATATATTGATAATCACATAATCTTATAATCACATTTCCCTGGAGCCCATACACTCAAACTTTACTTATAGGCACTCTATGCATATTCTGCTACTGTTAAGTTGACATTAAAATATTTTCTTCTTTTTTGTAATTGTCTTACAGTATTATGTTTGTGCTAACGAAGTCCAGTTTTATATGAACAAGTACTGTTGTAAACAATATAAATTATAGAAATGTATATTAAAATGTAAACAATAGCTACAACTGTGCATGTGTTTTCAAGGTGAAAAAAAAAGAACGTTTTCCTTTATAGAAATAGTTAAATACTATGTATTTTTTGACTACCTACTAATCTTATCACTTCTAGATGAGCAAACTTGTTTTTGGGTAGGCGATGCTGCACATCCATTTTTAAAGCTAGAAACTCAGCAAGGCTTCATAAAGTCTTATAACCTAGGCTTGTGGGAGCTAGTTTTGAGTCATATGTTTTATAGCGCCCATCTCCTTATTGCCCATGGTGTGCCAAGTTTACAGCTTAGCTTGAAGAATGATATTCTTTGGAAAACAACGTGCACAAAAACTCTGTTCATTTTTTTTGTTTGATTTTCTCTGTTCTGCCAAACATGAATGCTTAAAGTCTATAGTTAAGTGCCTGAAGAATTTGTTTTCATTAGCACAGTCAGCAGCTCCCATGCACATCTGTAAGGTATTTTGACACTTTTGAAATACACAAACCAATTTTTAGAGCCTGAACATGGCTTTTTTTTTGAGGCAAGAGGTTTGGACTGTAAGTCTGAAAGTTAAAATGGGTGAAATAGGATGCCTGGATTAAAAAAAATGACTTTGTAGGCATCTTAGAAAGTAGGTGGAAGGCAGAATTTCAGAAGGAAACTACTAACAATGCACAAATTATATAGGAATGACAGAGTAGATATTTCCACTGGGAAAGAGGCTGAATAAATTAAAGAAAGTATCAGACAATATAAATGAAATAAGATGATGTAACAAGTTGTACAATGGGATTCCTGTGGGTGGAAATTCCACACCTAAATGGGCAGAGCAGAACGTGACAGCCATGTGAATGACAGCCCATGTAACCTGTGGTGCCAGTGACTGTGGAGAGCCAGCGACCATGGGATGCTACCTACTACAGAGTCATCCAAATGGCAAGGGACTTTGGAAGGTCTCTATCCCAAAGTGGAGCCACCTCTAGGGTCAGACCAAATTGCTCAGGGCTTTGTCCAGTTGAGTCTTTAGAACCGCCAAGGACGGAGATGGCACAGCCTATCAGGGCAACCTGCTCCACCTTTCAAAGATAATTGAGCATGGCCTTGCAATGACACTGAGCAGCTCCCTTACCACTCATGGGTGTATCCCATCAGGTCCTATCGGCTTGTGTATGCCCAATGTTCCTTAACCTGGTCCTCCTCTACCAAAGGCAAGTTTTCCTTGCTCCAGACTTTCCCACTGGTCTCAGGAGCCTGGGATTCATTTCTAAAGGCCAGTGTTACTAGGAAAGACTGAGGCAAATAAGACACTGAGAACCTCAGTCTTTCTGTGTTCTTTGTCAGCAGGGCTGCTGCCTCATTCAGCAGCAGGCACACATTTTCCCTCACTTTTCTTTTTCTGCTTAAGTACCTGTAGAAGCCCTTCTTGTTACCTTTCACGTCCCTCACCAGATTCAACTCCAGACAGGCTTTGGGATTCCTAATCCCATCCCTTGGGTGCTTGGACAGTGTCTCTGTACTTCTCCTGGGTCACCTGTCCCTCTTTCCACTTCCTCTGCATATCCCGTTTATGTTTGAGTTTAGTCAGGAGCTCCTTCTTCATGCATGCAGGCCTCCTGCCACCTTTGCTTGATATTTTCCTTGTTGGGATGGACCATTCTTGAGCTTGGAGGTGATCCTTGAGAATCAACCAACTCTCCTGGACCCCTCTTCTCTCCAGGGCTGTATCCCATGGGATTCTTCCAAGTACATCTCTAAAGCAGGGTTGTGATCCTGCTTTTTGCCTTGTTTCCTCCTCTCAGGATACTGAACTCTGCCACCTCATGGTCACTGCAGCCAAGGCCGGTCCTGACCACATCCTTGAGTGGCTTTTTCTTATTTCTAAATATGAGGTCCAGGAGGCTATCTTTGTTTGTTGGCTTCTTGATCACCTGTGCTGGGATGTTGTCACCAACGCACTCCAGAAAACTCCTGGATTGTTTGTGCCACACTATATCATCCCTTCAGCAGATATCAGGGTCTGCAAACTTGAGGTTTCTTCCAGTTATCTGAAGGACTCCAGTTGTGCAAGCTATCCCACCACATGCCGATAAGACTGGAGCCCTGCAACTGCACACAGACCTCCATTTGCTCCTTCTGTTCCCCATGCTGCGGGCAGTAGCGTACAGCACTTCAGAGAGACACTCAGATGTGCTGATTTCCCAGAAAGGATGAGGTCTTTCCCCATATGCCTGGGAGACCTTGTCAGTAGACTGAGGCAAAGAAAAAAACCACATGAATAATATCAGATGTTTGTGGCTTCCCTGGTCTGTTTTAGATTCAGAAAAGCTGTATCACCATGATGCACTGGTTAAATATTCAAACACCATTAGATATACTCCTTAGAGCACATTGTCCTGACTGTAGAAAAGCAGCTCCTGATTTAATTTTGGACAATGTACAGGGACTGGTTTAAGACATAATTATCAGCCACCTGTAACAGTGTAGTCAGATTCAATATCCTGGTAAGTGAAAAAAAAAAAACAAAACAAATTGGCATGATAGTAAAGCTACCCAAAAGCGAGAAGATGATTAACTAAAAAGTGGCTAAAAGCATAAAAATATTGCAGACAGCATGGAGACTGCTTGAAGGCTCAGACTAATTTTTTGTGTCAAAGTTAATGTGCATTGCAAATCAATGATGTTTTAGGTTCAGAGTAAGTGTATCATAAATCAGAAAGGACTTGAAGAGGATCTTCAAAAAGAAAAAAGGCCATGCTAAAAGAAGAGAAAGAAGGAGGGTTTTGAAAGTAAGAGGATATCATCTTTAAAAGTCTGCTGAAATGAGGAAAGTAGAAATAGACATAAACTCTGGGAAGTTAAAAGTTAATTCACAGCAAGGCAAGCCAAAAAAAAAGATTTTGATGAGAAAATTGCTGAAAGCATTTATACTAGCCATAAAAAGACGACTTTAAGGCCAGAGCAAAAAGAGGTCATGAATTCTCTGCATCAGTGTTATACAAAAAGTTAGTAATATTCCTAAACTGGTTATAATCCTTAGTGGGACAGGAGTTTGAAGAACTCACTCAAAACTAAGGCGTCAATGGAATATACTTTCGAATAAATTGTCAAAAATGTTAAGACTTTACTTGGACAAGATGATGTTTACTCAGGGGTTTGAAAGGAGTTCAGAGAGAGAATTGCTGGATTGCAATGGATAGCAGTATATTACCTCTAGTCAAAAGAACCTCAGTACCAGACAAATATGAAGGGACAAAAATGGTACTAATTTGTTGAAAAAGAGTCTAAGGATGTTCCAGAGAACTACACATTAGAAAGGAAGATATCTGTCAGATTGGTAAAATTAATAGCAAAGAAAAAAATGAATGGACCCACAAATAAATATTAATATAATGATGAGGAGTCTATTAGAATTTTGTAGAAGAAAGTAATACCTTACAAAATCTTTAGAGTTTTGAGAGGGTCAAGAGGTGCAACAAAAAAGAGGGTCTGGTTTGTCTAGTGTACATGAATTTTGAAAAAGCTTTGGCAAGGTCTGTCAGTAGAGGCTCTTAAATAAATGAAACAGTCAGAGAATGAAAAAGGAAGGTGCTCTCATGAATTAGTAACTGCTTAAAAGCCAGAAAACAATAAAAAGAAATAAATGGATAGTTTTCAGAGCAGAAAGAAAGGTCCCACTCTGATCTGTGCCACTCAATGTTTTTATAAATGATCAGGAAAATGGCATGAATGAAGAGGTGACAAAATCTGATAACAGTATAAAATTATTCAACATAATCAAAATTATTGTTGCCTATGAAGACTTGCAGAAAGATCTTGCAATACTGAGATTTGCAAACGTGCAATGGCAGATGATAGGACTGTGTTAAGAGGCCGATAAGAATAGCAGTTAGTCCTGTTAGTGGTTTCTTCTTGTTACTTTTTCACCTAGTTAAATTATCTTGATCTAAAACGAAAGATTAAACAGACTGGGGCTCTTTGTGGATGAAAGCTCTGGCAGAACATTACTAATCTTTTCTGTGTTCGCTGCGTGTTGTGTTAACGCTTTCAATCAGTGGAGCAGTATGGAAATCAACAAAGAAGAGGATATTTTCATGCTTTCCAGTATCAAAAATTAGAGTCCACATCAATTTGTTTTGATCTAAAAAAGTCCCAAATGATTGCGGTAAATAACAGAAAATCTCTCCCAAGTATTAGTTTCATTATTGGCAAATTATTTAAAGAGGAAGAGGAAGTGTTTTTGTCACTTAGTATTTGGCAAACATTTTCCACCTTGCCCTACATTGATCTTAATCTCCCTTTTGAGGATAAAGACACTGTAGGAATATGTTTGAGCACTATTGCGTTTCATATTCATTCTGTAATAAATTTCATCTGTGTGCATCCTCAATAGAGATTGAATTTGAAATGTCAGATGGATCCACCAAGGGCACAAGGAACTGGAATAGTCATTCAAAATACTTTTGGAATGTATTAATGCAAAAATATATAGATGTAGTAAAAGATCATTAAAGTGCTTCTATGATGATGATTCTCTTGGGAAATCTGTTCCCAAAGTAGGTGGAGAGGTCCTGCATTTGATAGTTATCTGGGCTGGATTTTACTTTTTTTTTTTTTTAAGTATCAGTTTGCAAGTCCTTGTGTGTGAATTTTCTCTCTTCGTAGACAGACGGAAAGAATTTCCTTGCCTTTCTTAAAACTCACTGGGCCTGAAATGTAGTACCTGTGGGCTGGAGTATCAGTCAGCCCCTTGGATCAGTATACATGCTACTTTACTAAGCATAAATGTTAGCACCTTTAAGCAGGAAAACATCTGTCTGGAGAGGCAGGGACTGTTACTAAGAGGTCAGCTGTCAAAACCGCACTCTTACAAAACCTGTGACATCACTGATATCCTGAAAATGCCTTTCCTTTGCAAATGAGAGAAACACAACAGAAAATGTAGACTTGATTTTCATGGAAAATTAATAGAAAAAACCATAAGCATTTCTTTTTAATAATGTATAGACAAATGTGTATCATTTTCTCAAACCACCAAAACTGGTTTAGCACATCCACACCACCAGTGAGTTTGACTAGGGAAGTTTAATAACGTTATGGTATCAGCAAGACATAAACCATATTTAGTGTAGTAGAGACCTTCAGTCAAAATAAAAGAAAACAGAATATTTTTTTCAAAGTGTAATAAACGTTAACATGGTTACTAGGTCTCCTCCTATATGAAGGGAGAGCCATCTCTATGAAGAGGCCGGCAATCTTCAAATGCTTTTAAGCAGCTAGTGTCATTAAACTGTTTAAGCAGTCAGCAAAACCCCTGGCGTTGGTATGTTCTGCCCTCAGCATGAATCCATACCTGTGTTGCAGAGTGGAGGACTGCACTGGAGAACTCAGAACAACTTTGCATGTGGAATTTGGCAAGGCTAAAAACCACTGTTGCCCAAGCAGTCGGTAAAGCAAAACCAAAAATTCATTATATTCCTTTGTCTGTCTGAATGGCACTTACCCTGTTTATACCCAAAGTTGTGCTGACTCTCATAGACACAGCTTATATTATGCAGGGTATGAGGACTTTGGGCAGGCAGATTTGCAATGTTTTGGCCTCCCAGATGGAAAAAATTATGCCCAATTCTTTCATTAATGGGCATAATTCGTTACATCTCCATCATAGGAAAGCAAACTTTGGGTGATATTAAGCTTCCAATCGCAATGAAATTACATTTCAACCAATGTTGGTGTTACCAGTGGTATGGATTCGTAATTTGTTGTCTTTTCCAATGCAAGACCTATGAGGCATCAGATTGGGTGCCAGGATAAAAACAAACAGAAATAGTAAGGCTAAACAGGTATGAATTCTGAGAATACAATAAGATTTTCCAGGTCAGAAAGCAGGAATGATTTCTTCAGAAAGAAGAAAATTATTTTGTCAGGCATTGTGCCTTTAAAACCTTAATTAAACCAGTTAATCTACCCAGCATTCAGACAGAGTTACGAAAATCTTGGCTAAACAGAGACCACTGGAATAGGAATTTTTACTTGATGAAATAAAGGCTCTACCTTTTTTTTTTTTCCCCTTAAAAGTGAGATATCTTTATCCATTTGCTTCAGTAAGAGGAATGTACCTCCAAAATATATTTGGGAACTCATGGCACATAAAATTGTGCAAATCAGCTTTTCTGACAGAAGTCAGATATCGAGAAACTCACCTCTTCAGTGAGTATGTGAAAATAATGGTATTAATACTGAAATTACTCACTTCCAAAATGTAGAATGGTGTTTTCTTTTCAAAGGGAAACTCTACAGCTTTCCTTCAATCACTGTTCCCATCAGATATTCCTCTGATCAGATATTCCTCTGATCCATGTGGCCCAATAAGAAACATATGCAGCGATAAGGAAAAATCATTTTTTTAGATCTGTGGGCCATTGCCTTATATATCCAGATATTAGTATAGGTTTTTTAGGTTTGTGGAGGCTGTGGGGTTTGTGTGTTTCTGCTTGAAATTATCATTGTAAGAGAGGAACTAATGGTGCCTCATTGGTAGAATTCAGTGAACGCTTAGCTGCTATGTAAATAGCTACCAATTACCTTTGACTTTCATTTTTTTGAGCCCCTATACCACTCCGCTAGTAGCCTTAGCTGTGTTAAAACCAGGTAGATTTTGTGCTGGACTGATGCTGCAGAAACGTTTCCATCCATCTGAATGCCAGGTGTATTCTCAAATCTTTGCACATACAAATTAGCTCTGGCAATATCATAAGATTTTTTTGCAACTTTTATTAGCTCTACTGTCAAACAGCCATGGAGCCGCTGACCCTATCTAGGAAACTAGTGCAAAAAACCATGCTCATGAGCCCCTGAAAAGGGTTGTGTGAGGACCCTGAGTGTCAGGAGGGACTCCATCCATTCCCATAAAATGTCAGTGGGAAAAACAAACTACTACTGCAGAAAGTTAGAAAAACCAGGTCTTTTAATTAATGTAGACTTTTACATGTCAGTAACATTTTGAGTTAGTGCTCTGGAAAACTGCCCACCCTATAGTGTCTTGACTTGTGGTACGGTGTCAGTCCTGGTACGTGATAGCAGGAGCTCAGCTGTGCTTAGGCGTAGTTTCTGGACTAGTTTTGTTAGCACCTGGGAAACAGAGACAGAAGTTGTCACCTGACAGCTATTATACTTCAAAAAAATCTCCTGTAAAGAGAGAAGCTCCACATTGACAGTGCAGGTTCATACCATGGATGGCCTATATTTTGTGGTCAGGCCGTTTGGTGCCGAGCAGTTTAAACTGTAGCAAGTGGTGTGCCTTTCCCTTTTCATCAATGGAAAAGAACCTGTCTTTACCCTTGTGTTGTCCTAGACTTTGAGCTGCCAGGAGCTGGGGCAGTCTCTGTGTAACTTGTATATACACGACTCAGCCCATGGATGAATGCTCTGCAACAGCCAGAACAGTTACTAAAAAGAACAGAAAAGGGCTAAATTCCAGCTCCTTGTCATGCAGAATACAATCTGGCTTTGCTGACTTAGTGCCTTTCAGAAGTGTTGACTATTGAGTCTTTATTAAGCACTGGACTAGGATCCCCGCTTTACTTGCTGTAATTTTGTCCCGGTTTCTTACAACCCAATGTTGTGGGGACTCGAGGATTTTAGGAATGTTATTTAGTCATGCTGCCCCAGTTTAAACTCACCTCATAAATAATCCTACCCAGATCCATTGAGTGGCATCGTTATTAAACAGCAGAGGTATAAACATGGTGGGAGTGATAAAGGTATCTTTGACAAGCTGGACAGTTTGTGTGGGATTTCCTCATAACAAATGTGACCTCTCATCCTCCTGTCTTCTTGTATTTTCCCAGGGGATAACCTCTGCATGCACCTAAGTAGACTCAGGTTTGTTCCAAAGAGGAATCAGAAAGGTTTTGCATTTTATACGAAGTCTAGTCCCTGATACCTGGAAGAATTTCTAAGTACCCCAAACATCCCCAAAAGGAAAAGAAGCAATCTGAATTTATCTGCTATCAGAATGTCAGAAAATAAGGGAGAGACTCTGCGCCTACATTTTCCTACCTCTGACTCCCTAATCTGTTGAAAAGGTTAGTGATATAACCTGAAGCATCACTTTAAAAAGAAGGCATAGTTGCAGATTCAAATCATGATATTGCTACGTTGAAGCTGACAACAGCAAGAAATCTAAAAAGAGACTCTTTGGGAAAAGCAATTTTGAAGATTAATTAGTAAAAAGACGGTGTTATTTCAGAAGCTCCTACCAAAAAAACCAGCCCTCCAGAAGATACTAAAAATAGAAATGTGAGTTTTGAGATTAACATTTCCAGCTGAGGGAATACCTAAGGAGAAAGAATTTGAAAGTTGTTGCCTGAAAGGTTTTCAGTTATTTGTGCAGATTAAAAAAGGATTTGAGATTCTGTGTGAGGCTATGGGCTCTGCTGCTCAGAGAGCCTCTTTGTAATGAGACTTCGGAATGCTCTGTTTGCAATGCTGAGGAAATTATCTTCAGTATGAAACAGGATATTCAGGATCCTTCTGAACTGATGAATAAAACTGAATTAGGGAATTGGTTGGGAGGAAGAAACACCTTAGTTTGAAGGTCTAGATTTCTCCAGACCTATAACTATTCAGAGCTTGAAAAACATTTCTTTTTCCTTAAGCAGGATGTAAAAATGTTGTGAAAGAGGTCATTGTTTCACTCACAAAGTCAAACTGGTCATGCAGCAGTTGAAATGATCTTATAAATTGTGGCATGTCATGCCACCACTTTGAAGAGATACACCACTTTTGTGTGTGTTGAGTATTTGGACAGGTTGCAATCATGACCGGGTGTTCTCACACTGGTCCTTTTGAATTTGCATACCACGTCTCTAGGTGGCCAGTGAGATCACCGCTGTTATGTGAAAAAGAGGTCATTAAGGATGATTTAGATTTATGCTGGATTTACTCTTCCACCTCTGCTCACGCTGTGTTATACTTTACTAGGCACGTGTTTTACAGAAGCCCCTGTTACTTGCAGGAAATGTCAAATCCCTTTTCTCAGTTGCATGAAGAGCTTGTGGGACATGGTATTATTCAGCAGGAGTAAGTGTGGCAGAATCTGTCCCTTGTTTTGCGGATACCGTGTCCTTTTTCTTCTTTTTTTTCTTTTGGAAAACGCAATAGAATAACCAGGGAAATTACCAAGTCTGATAATGATCAGCCTGGTAGTGACTGAGACATCAGCTCACTAATTAGACCTCCTTACACTTGTTTGTGTTTTGTTCCTGTGCTCACAGTTCTGCGAAGTGTTTGATATATACCGTAGAATGGAAGAATGAAATGGTGCATAGTGGCTACGATTGCCATTATGGGTAATTAAATAACACTCTGAGACCTGTAGCAGTAATTATCTTCTTCTTTTCCTGATAATTAAGGGCCCATTGGAGTCAGTGTTATTACTCCTACTGATTTTTATAGGAACCGAGCAGGCCCCTTGTTTTCTCCTCTGTTAACTGGAGGCTACATTTCCCACCCTGTCCCAACAGCATGCAGATGCAGCAGTGTGTGGGGAGCACTGAAAAGAAAAAAATAGGACCAAGAAACTGGTTGTGACTCCCTGATTCAGAGACAATAAGCCAATTGCTCTGGCAGAGTGGCCTAGATACAACCCTATTTTATAACACAGGAATAACTAGTCTCACAAAATTTACAGCATGACTAGCAGAAGTATAACTTGGCTCCCCTTGCTTTCATCCATGTGCTGCCTACAGGATTCCTGGGGCTTTTCACTGGTGTTCTAGACATGTGGAAGGAGACAAAATACCTTCTTACAGATTCCTGCCAATGTAGTATTTTTCTGTGCAGAGACCTGCATCACAGGTTTCTGGCTGCTCTGAGCCCACAGTGCATCAACTGTATGTACAAGAGGTAGAGAAACATCAGCAAATTTATTAATCCAGCCAATGAAGGCTTTTAACACAATCTTTTTTCAACGTTTCATCTTATGCTTTCTTTGTTATAACATTGATAGATTCATAGTTTTGTTTGTTTGTTTGTTTGTTTTTTAATTAGTTTTCATGGACAGTGGTAAGAGTGGCTGATTATGCCCTGGTTGGTTAAGAAGAAACATATCAAGCTACTTATCTAGAGTACAGTTATGTCAGATGGTGAATACTTCACAATACTCTACCAAAAGCCAGGCTTATTCTTCCTCATTCTTGTGCCTTACTTTGGTGCTGCTTTAGTTTCTTCTTTTCAAGCTTCTCAGAGCAGTCAGCAGATCACTGCTTAAATAGCAACCATTGAGGTCTGATGCATTGAGCCATCGTCAACATTTGCCACCAAAACTTGCTTTTTCCTCATGGTGGACACCTCAATATTGTTGTTTCTGTCAGCCTCTCTGACCCAGTGCCTCCCTCCGATGCAGCAGTCATCTTCTAGTAATCAGATCCTTCACCTCACACTGCTGTCCCGCTTCCTAAGCTTGCTACACTCCTAGTCCTATTCACTTTGCACCCTCCCTCCTCTTCAGCTCTTGATTGCCTCTGCTGCTTCTGTAGCTTGTGCTGAGGTGCTGCCCTATGGAAAAAAAGACATACCTTGTGGCTGTCTCTCTCCCTTGTCCCTACCTGGCACGGTGTACTTAGAAAGTGCCACTGAGGCTGCCAAGATGGTTGTCTAGGGATGTGTGGGTACCTGATGCCATGTCAGAAGGTGCGGCATGAAATGTCTGACTCTGGCTCCCATTTTCCACCATCTCTAATATTGAGAGGTTTCCAGCAGCAGAGGAGTGACAGCAGAGTTTCCTCTCCCTTTTCTGTGGTCATAAGCTTTTGACAGATGTGTCCAGGGTTTCCAAGCCCCATTACTATACCTGTGGGAGTGGGAGGCTGGGTTCGGCAAGGAGCACTGCAAAATTCCTGTCTGTGTACCTGCTGTGGTGGTGGGAACAACAAGGGATTTAGTTGCTATAGGTACACAAGACAAAAAGGAGCAAACCCCAAACCCCTACTGTGCCAGAAAAATGGCACAGAAATCGCTTTATTTACTGCTTTAAGCCCATGCCATGCCTGTAGTTCACTTCCAGTATAACACAAATATCGTCATTGGCTTGTGAAACAGCCTTGCCCTTATTTTAATATGGGCATTTGTATTTATACATGTGAGTAATATAAATTGTCCTTGATTGTGGTGGCTGAAGGAGTGGTGAGCTTTCTCTTGCTCTTTGTTAAATCCACTTTTGTATGGAACACTTGCTGCTATTTTAATACCTCTATAACCATTTGCTTTTTAGAGCATTTGCCTGTAAATTCCTTTTTAGTATTGTGCTGAATTCAACTTGATACCAGGCAGATGCCTTGCCATTTGGCAGGAGAGGCTAATTTTATGATTGTATATTAGACTTATAGCATGTGAGTAAAATTTGCTCTTGCTACTGCCATAAGCTGCTTCAAATCAGCAAAAGTATCTCAAATGTGCATTGCGAATCTTCTTATTAATAAGACCTTATTGTAGCTGAGCCCCTGCAAATCAAAAGGTTATCAGTAGGAGAAAAAAGGAAGCATAAGAAATGAATATTCTTAAGTAAGCTGTTAAGTGGTTATAGAAGTCCTCACTGAGAAAATGGACCATACATTTGTCAAAGGAACTATTTTTTTTTTTCCTAAGTTAAGAAGATCTTATTAAAAATAAGCAAAATAAGTCTGAGGACAGACAGCAAGAGGAATACTGCTCTTTCCCTGTGGAGGTAGTTTAGCTTTTGATTATCACTTTTCAAATCTTGTTGTCATCACCATGGCAAAAAGACAGACTCCTGTGCTGAATACATTAATCAAAAAGCTACGGCAAATACAGAGTCTAGCAATGAGGTACAGCGATTGACGTACTTGTCTGCTGAACTGGCACCATGTCTGCTCCCAGATATGTCACTCACTTTCACCCTGTGAACACTGTTGGTTTTTGAAGGGTATCAGGTGTGTGGTTTTCTTCTCCAGATGCTTGTTAAAACCACAGAATAACTTAGGATGGAAGGGACATTTCTAGAAGTCCTGCTCAAAGCAGGGCCTATGCTGAAGTACAGGTAGTTCACATTGCTCAAGGCCTTCACCAGTCAAGTTCTGAATGTCTTCAAGGAAGAGGTCTCACAGCCTTTGTGGAAGAATCCGTTCCAGAGTTTGACTACCCTTCCTGTTAGAAGAATATTTTTTCGAATATCTAATCAGAATTACCCTTGTTGCAACAAATGTCTCTTGACTCTCATTTCTTTCACTATACATCTTCAAGAATAGCGTGGCTCTGTCTTTTCTCTACCCTCCCATTAGCTGGTTGAAGATGGTAATAAGATCCACTCCCTTAGCCTTCTCATCTTAAGACTGAACAAAAACAGTTCTCTCAAACTCTCCTACATGCTTCTATAGACAATAGCATAAAAAATTTGGGGTTTTGGAAAGATGGTGTAGGGGAAAAAAGTCATTGATAGGTTGTCTTATATTAGATAGAATATATGTTTAAGAAATATTTGTTCAGGAACTAAGAATGTCAATGCAGGTGGAGTGCAGGTTTAATGTTGTGTTTCTTAAAGGTCTGAGAAAGAGAGAAGGGTTCTTATTTTAAGCACATCTAGCTGTGTAGCCCTACCTGAAATAAAGATTTTCATGTCCCCTAGTGTGTCCTCATGTCTTCCAGTTACAAAGACAAGGGCGGGTTTATAAAGCACATTAACAGTATTCTGCTCTCAGCAGCTTTTCATTTAATAGAAGCATTCAAATAATCTCCTCTTCTTCTCTCTTCTCAAAAATCCGTCACAGACATCTTTCTTCTGCAGAAGTGCTTGGATATGTATGCAGTGTAGTAACTGATGTTTGCCACTGTGATAAACAGAAGATTTTACCTCCTTGACATGTGTTACAAGACTATCACTTCCCACAGTCACAGTGGTTTATGCAGCAATATTGCATTGCAAGCAGATATTTATTTTGATCTTCAGGCAGATACTATTTTGATCTTTAGGCACAAGTTAGAATATTTTTAACTCTACATATTTTAAAATGTTCCATACAAGTGAATATCTATGTTTTGAATTATTCCCCTCACAGGCATCAGTCTACATATTTAAAACCTGACCTCATTTTTCTGTTTCTCATCCTTTTTGATTCCTTCTCCCTCTATTTCATTAGTGATTGCAATGTTTTCCATTCTAATATAACCTGTAGCATGCTGTTGACTCTTTTGTCTAGTTACAGAAGATTTCAAACAATTGAGCAGCATTTCTTGCACCCAACTGGAATATGCCTCTGCCTTGTTCTGATCCATACTGACACCTTGTCAATATTGCTACTCTTTGCTTATAGTCCTTCATTGAGTTAATTTTTCCTCTAACCTGCTATTCCATGCAAAACAAACTATAATAATTTTCACTCTTCAGAATAATTATTACCCTGTATTCTTGGACAGAGAAACATTTTTAATTGTGTCACTACAGGAACCAACACAGATAAACAATTGCCTATCAGTCGAAATGAGCTCATAAAAGTATAAGGAAACATTACCAGTTAATTAGGAATTAATGTTAAAGCTCTAAATTGGCTCTCCAGATTGATGCAACTATGTCATACTTGAAATGTCAGTACAATTAGAGACATCATATTCAAAGAACTTACTAATATATATATTTTAAATTATGTTAATGAGTTCAGCCATTTCTCCCTTTCACCCTCCATACTTTTGAGAATGTACATGTAATTTTTCAATAATTGGATGCATGCACTTTCAACTTGAGATGCTGTAACAAAAGCAGCTTCATCGAAGAAGGGCCATCAAATGATAACTGGACAAAATGGTGAATGTCTGAATTTTTTTGTGCCTGGTTATTTCTTATCCCTTTTTTCAAACTATCTTGCCGTTTGTTTAAAAATCCCACTAGAATAGTTTTTCTGGTAAACAGACAGGAACAGCCATATGGGATTAGACAGAAGATGCCTTAGGGCTAAGCCTTTACTATCTTTTGAGGTAAGCTTTAAAGCCGTCTTACTGTCAGTGTGCTGCTCCGTGTGGACTCTTTCATGCTCAGTCACAGGCACCTTGCATACCTTGCCTACCTTTGCATGTAGGCAAACTGCTAGCATGCCTTTGTGCCCTGCACTACTCACTCAATTAGAGCAGGCTGTGGGATCTAAAGAGCTGTAAAGTAGCTGGTATACCATCTCTTACACAGCTGGATATTGGATGCTTCAAAGGAAGGTTCATGACTACTAGTGGTGAACAGTTTTAAAAGCAATTAGAATCACAGAAACATAGAATAATTTAGGTTGGAAGAGACCTCTGGAGGTCATCTAATCCAATTCATTGCTCAAAGGATGTCTAATTAGATCAGGTTGCTCAGGGACGGGTCTAGTCAAGTCTTGAACATCTCCAAGGATGGAGACCCCACAACATCTCTGGACACTTGTTCCAGTATTTGACAACTATTATGGTAAAAATATTTTTCCTTATATCTAATTGGAATTTCCCATGTTCCAGGTTGCGCCACCTGCCTTTTTTCCTAATGCTATGCACTTCTGAGAAGAGTCTCGCTCCACCTTCTTTGTATCTTCTGATCAGGTAGCTGTAGGCAGCAATACAGGTCTCTCCTGATGTCATCTCCAGGATAAACAAAGTTAGCTCTCTCAGTCTGTCCTCCTATGTCACGTGCTCCCACCCCTGGTCAGCTTGGTGGCCCTTTGCTGGACCTGCTCCAGTATGTCCATGTCTTTCTTGCATTGGGAGTCCAGAACTGGACATAGTACCTCAGAGGTGCCTCACCAGTGCTCTACAGAGGGGAATAGTAATCTCCCTCGACCTGCTGGCCACAATCTTGGCTAATACATTCAAGGATGCAATCAGCCTTCTTTGCTGCTAGGGCATGCTGCTGTTTCATGTCCAACTTGTTGCCTACTGGGACCCGCAGGTCCTTTTCTGGAGAGCTGCCTCCCAGACGATCTCCTCCCAGCCTGTATTGTTGCATGGCGTTATTCCATCCCAGATCTTGCATACATTTTTGTTGAACTTCATGAGGTTCCTATTTGCCTGTTTCTCCATCCTGTCCTGGTCTCTCTGAGTAGCAACCCTGCCCTCTAGCATATTGGCCATTCTTCCTGATGTAGTTTTGCCTGCAGCCTTGCTAAGAATGCACTCTGTCCCGCCATAGGGATTGGTAATGAAGGCATTAAACAGCATGGGCTCCAGTGTCCATCTCTGAGGGATGCTGCTGGTGACTGGCTGCCAGCTGGACTTTGCACCACTGATGACAACAGTTTGCTCCATCACCTTCCCAGGGACTGAGGTGAGGCTAACCAGCCTTTAGTTAGTTATCTGGATCTTCCTGCTTGCCCTTCGTGAAGAGGGATGAAGACTTGCTACAAAGATTACTGCTCTGTAGCTCCTGGTGGTTAATAATTGCTCTATACCTGAACCCATAAGATCTCATAATCCTCATAGATCTTTCATAGTGTATACAGACTTTAAATAAATAAATAAAAAAAAAGAATCCTGTAGATTTCTTGGCTCCAAATCCAATTTGGGTCAGCAAATTTCTCAGGGTAACTATACATGCAAATAGTTTAAGCTGTTCATTTCAGTTGTTGCTCCTGGATATCAGCCAGTACTGATTTTTAGACATTATGCTTCTCACTAGCACATCTTTATGAGGCCCCTACAGAACACCTTGCAACCTTATCTAGTCTTGCCAAATGAAATAATTTTCTGCCATCTGCAAATTTGCCTGCCTCACCATTCTCATCTTCTCTCAATAATTTTACGCATATTAAAGATATAGGTTTCTACCATACATTGGTCCTATCATGTTACTTGAGGTGTTTTAGGAGATTTTTTTTTAAAAGACTATTTTTAATTATTGTTTTGAACAAGATTAACTGATAGTGAAATAAATCTCTGTGATCTGTAATTCCCCAGATCCCTACTAGCTTTTTTAGGCCTAGGACAGTTGCTACCCTGCAGGCCTCCAATATAGCTTCTCATTTTAAACAGAGATTGCATGTTTTATTAGCTGTTAAATCCCTTCTGTCCTCAACACCTGCAGAGTTTTTGGATAGGTACCAGCCAGTCCTAGTGAGTTGTTGCTGTCAATTTGCCAGTTTGTTGCAGCTTCTCTTCTGTATTTCTGCTCATCTTGAGTCTCTGTTCGTGGCCTGTCTTCACTACTTGAAATTTCTGATCCTGGATTAGTGAGTGTATAACTTGGTTGTGAAATGGTGGGATGGGATTATTCAAAGAATTCTTTTAGTTTATTTCCATTGTTATTCTTTTTAGTTTTTGATCATTTTGTCTTGGGATTTACTAATTCACTCATGACTTCCTGTTTCTGTACTAGCTAGAGAATTTAATCAGGTTTGTGTTATGTCTGGCAATCATTCTCCATATTTCCTCTTTGCTCTTCTGTCTTCTTTCCTTCACATTGCCAGTGGTGGCTTAATATTTTCCCAATTGACTTCTCTTGGGTCAGATTCCATTCTTCTGAATGAGGCCAGCTGCACTTCAGTAGATTTTAAACTTTGCTACTTACCCAGCTAATTTCCTTGGCTATTGGCTTATTTTTTTATTCATCATTTATTTTATTTTTTTCTTCATCATATCATTTTATCCATGAGGATAAACTTTTAAGGTATTTCCATTATGACAAGAAGAACTCAACTTTAAATAATGTTCTGGGGAAAACCCAACTAATCATTAGCTGTCTAGAAACCATGTTGCTCAGTCCAATAAAGGTGCTTCTGTTAATTAAGGATCAGTATGCACTTCATCAATGGCGACTGGAGAGGAAATATCAGGAGATGAGGAAATGAGAGATTTTCCAGCATGAAGTGCGTAAAGCAGTAACCCTGAAGTCAGCTTTAACAACTCCTACAGACAGCAAAAAATTCAAAGCACTTGACAATGGCCTTTAAGGTGAAGAATGAATACCGAGGGAGAAAAAAAAAAAACCAAACCACCCAAACTACACACATATAAAACCAGTTTCTGGATTTATAGATTGCTACAGGGTACTGAAGGTGGTTATCTTGTTTGACTTCTGTAAATCTTTCTATGTGAACTTGTTCATCCAGACAGAGAATAAGTAATGCTACTTGTATAGTAGCTCTACAGTGTAAAATATTAGGTAATATTTTTAAAGATTACTGATGACCTTTTGTTATAATTACTCAGAAATCCACATATATTTGTGATTTTTAAGAGTAAAGCAACCTTGTATTTCTACCTTCAAAGGACTATTTTCTCAACCTCAACCTTAGCCTAAGAGATCTATTTTTCTAGCTTTGTTATTCCTGGCAACAACAGAAACCCACAAGGGCTTCTTTCTTAATAACCTACAGGTTTCTCTACCCTACAGCAGTTCTGAGTACTTTACAAGCTGGTTTCTGAGCCAGATGTAGGAAAGATATTTACAACAAAATAAAATTGCCAATGGAAGTCTGAAAACTGAACAAGCTATCACTTTCTTTCTCTCCCCATTTTCATCATAATGTGATGAATCATAAATTAAGTTACCTTTTATTCTTTTGGAAAGGCTTTTGTAGCTACTAATCCAAATGGTTATAACACGAAGGTAGTTCATTCCTCCTACTAGCCTTTAATTCAGTTTGCACCTCTGCCACTGGGTCTCAGCTGAAAAATAAAGCTTGGTGAAGAAAGCCACTGACTCTTTGGACATTTTTAAGTTAGAAACAAAAATTTAACTTTTTGAATGGATAAACAGGAGTGAAAGAGCTTTTGGTCATTTTGCTTTCAGAATTCTGAAATGCTGAAGCTTTGCAGCACTCGGCTTCATTAATTAATTGCTTTGAACATGCCCAGAGCCACAGTCTGCGCCTCAGGAGTTTCCCTGACTGTTTTCAAGAGCTCACTGATCCCGGCATACCTGCTCTACACTGCATCTGTAAATGCTGGCCTGTACAATGTCTGCAAGGTGCTGCCCTCCAAAAGTGATTGAAAAGCTAAATCATTTCACAGGCAGTCAGAGAGTGGCTGCTGTTCAGGAAGGATGAGCACTCCAATATTCATTATGTTGCATCCTCAACCCTCCTTACATCCATGAGAGATGCCATCTGGCTCATGAGAAAATGGAGATTGCATTTGTAGCCAACCACTATACATGCTACACAAAGTGGGAATCTGCTTTGCATGACATCTCCCTTGGATTAATCTCTTCCCTCTGGAAAATGGTATTTTTTTCTGAATTCTATTTCATAATTCTAATTCTAACCACTGCCTTAATACCATTTTTGTGCATTTAGTGGTCTAGGTCTGTGAAAAGCTAAAAGGTACCTGTGTACAATTTATTAGCATGTCTTAAGTGCCTAATTCAGTGCCATGTTTCAGCACAAGAGCATGGTGTTTTCATGCAATGTAAGTTTACTGGAGACTTGAAGCAACTGCTTTGTAGCAGAAGAACAGCTGGCTGTGATTTTTGTGGAAAGAAGAACAGAGGTCAAGAGCTAAACCTACCTATGAGAACACACATGCAGATGTTGCGTCCATCTACAAGTGTTGGTTCACTAAACATCTGATTCTCCAATGAAGCTTCCAGACTCCAAATTCTCTTTGGCAGACATGTACTATTGATTTAATAATTTATACATTGTTTTTATATCTTAATAAAGTATTTCAAAGCAGCTTGGCTTTGTGTATATGACTCAGAAAGGGCTATACATATCCCAGTTTCAAGTAGAAAATGTAGGCTCTCATGTCATTCTTAATGGGGACAATCAAAAAAGTAGGGCAGTAGTTTAACTTAATACTTAATGTTGCCCAGCTTTAGTTTTGAAAAGGAATTTCTCAAAGCTGCTGTTAAAAAGAAGTATTTCTATTTTAATTTTTAAATTTTGTTATCGGAGATAGGTAAAGTCAAGATCCCTCCCCTCCAAACACATTGTCCCCATGTCATGTAATTGCAGACATCTCTACCATAAACATGCTCCAATGACTTGTCTTCTGAGTGACCAAAATCAGCAGGCTAGTTCACACTATCATCCATCTTTTAAGATGCTGTGGCCACGCCTCCTAAGAAATAGGATATCCAATCTCAGCTTGTGCAGTCTGTCAGGAGGAATTCCCCAGACTCTCATGTACATCTTGTAAATTGATTCTTTTATTGATTCATTATTCCCTGAATGCAAAGCATTTCCTGCAAAGGGTAAAAAGCAGAGATACTAATGCCTCTCAGAAGCTAGAGGGAATTTCCTGCCATATAATCTGTTTGCTCATTCACCCCAACTAATTCCTAAACCTAAAATTTAAAACTTTCATAAAAAATGATGATTAGAAGTTTCTCTGATGATCTTTATATGATGCACAGAGTTTGAGAGCATCACATGAACTAGAAATGTTTTGGTTGTCTTACCAATGTTGTACATCGTTACATATTTTTAGTCCTGATGTTTTGAATTTAGAAGCTGCAGTAGCTTTTACAATGAGAAGTTCACTGAGGACACCATTTCAAGATAGGATTTACTTGAACTCCCACTGCTTTGCATCCTGATGATCTGTTACATGAGAGTCTACCAAGTCAGAATGGACCAATGCAATACTTTCTCTACAAACTTGTCCAAGAGAAAAATTAAGCCCTTAATTTCATGCTTTTCAGACATCTTCAGTAACCCTGCTGCTTTCCGGAGATGTGATATGGGTAAGAAAAAGATATCTGTACATAAAAGGTCTCAGTAACGATGTTTTTAAATCATATTTTGCACATCTGACCCTTAGCCTGCCTTGTCTTTGCCATGAAGTAACTTAAGTAATACTTAATATAAACCTTGTCTAGGTTTATGTTGAATTCTGACTAACACCAACAAAACTTGAAAGAGAAAAAAAGAGCAAGTCTTAAGAAAAACAGGAGTAAACCACTATAGGCCAGGCTGGCGCTGCTTGCTGAAGCTCCTTTTCAGAGAAATTGATGCTAGCCAAGGGGAAGCTGACACAGTTGCTAGCTATTTGCTCTTTCAACACAATGGATCAACTTGGACATACAGAAACGAAGCCAAAAGCACTGATAAATCCGCACTGAGCCATTCTACCCATTCAGATTCAGAGTGTCTTCCTATTTAGTGGAAATCATCACAGAGAACATGCTATTAAAAATCAAGCCAAAATTAATGCTGGTAAATATGTGATCAGAGAGAGACAGAGTCCCCAGATAAAAGATTAATAATGGCTGAATGATCTTAACATATTTCCTTTGATTCATGGGAGCATGGTTATAGCACAGGGAAATGCCATTGCTTCCAGATGAAACAAATGGCTCTGTATTGACTATTGAAAGCAACAGATGTTCTGCAAACCAGTACTTCCACAAAGGGACAGTCTTGGAACTATTTTGTAAACAACCTAGCTTAAAATTTAATACATGCACTTTGAGGATGGCTGTGTGACAGAAGCTTGTACAGATGGGTCCGGGAAGCTGTGCAATGCAAAGGGCATCTAACTGAATTTGGAAAGCCTCAAGCAGCCTGGTTTGTTGTTTGGAAAAGAAAGTCCGAGTGCACTTGCCTATGCTTGCATATTTTCTGTGTGTGTGTCTTTCTCTCTATATACATATGAGAAAATGATATTTTTTTCTTAAAAATGTTTGAAAACTGTTATTATCAATCAGTACAGATATATATATATATATAATTTTCTGAAAGTGTTCTTTTCCCATTTGACTGTTTTCTTTCACTAAGTGATGAGCTTATGAATGGATGCTTAAGAAAAACATGGTTGAAAAGCAGCTGGAAAACTCCAGTGACATTGTGAAGCCACTGAATTGGTGTCCTCAGGGTATGTCCCTCAGGTGTAACTCCCTCAGTGTGCAGCTTACAAAGGTACATCAGAGCACCACGAGGTCCTTACCAACTGCACATTTTCTGATGGTTCATAATGAAAATGGCAAAGGAGAGGTGCCATTTCAGGGGAAACTGCTCTGCTGGACAGGTGTCCAGCAGGCAGCAAACACAGGTACATCTTAGGGATCTAATTCTTGCCAACTCTGCCTGTTTACTGTCAGGGGGCAGCGAGGGCTGTCCACTCCCTGAGGGACTGGCACCGCTGTGGCATCACTGGATCAGAGACGGATGGCCCCAGGCTGGTTTGAAATGGGGCTTCTGAGCCCATGAAAGGTGGTGGTGCTGATGGTGATGGCGAGCAGGTACTCAGGCCCTGTTGGTGCCCTCACGACCTTGACACTTGATGTACCACTGTTCGCTCTTGGAAATCAGAGAGCTGTAGTGGGATGAACTTCCGTTTACACAAAGCAATATTACCGGACATATTTCTAATATTTTCTCTCAGAATTTACCATGTTTTTAACTGTAAACATCACAGTACATAATTCTTTGATAGAAGTGTCAACAGCATTATATCCTTCCTCCCCTTTCTTACCTGTGCAGAGTGGAAAAGCCCCAAACGATGCTGCAGCAAGACTGTATTACCTGTAAATCCATTGCGGGGGAAACAATCCCACGGGCTGCTGGGTTAGTAAGGCACAATGAGAGGTCCTCTTGGCTGTCACTGCAGCTAGTGATGTGCTGCATGGTGGGAGATCTCCTGTTATAAGGACTGTTTCTAGCTGTTGATCTGCCAGGTGTTTTTCCAATACCTGTTGAATGGGTGCACCTGGAAAATCAAGACAAATCTGCACTTTTGCATTTTACACATTTGCTCTGATGGCCCCAGGAGATCTGGCAGATTTATTTTGTAAGGATCTTTGTGACTACCTATCATCCACACCATAAGTCATTGTCTTAACTGAGAACTTCCACCTGGCATACAGTATCAAGAAGAAAAGTGCTTAAATCCTTTTAAAATGCCCCCTTCCAAAAATATCCCAGTGAAGAAAAGAATACATCTCCTCTGGAGAAGGCAACTCTACTTTTTGGCTTTTTTTCAGATTTTCTTTTGGCTTTTCATTTGCAAGGGCAAAGATTGCAGAAGGACTGAATGTTTTGAAGTTTTGCATAGCCTATAGACGTCTCTTGTATGAAACAGAAAAAATTATTGAAGTTATATACTTTTGAAGTCAGTGAACTTCTGATTTGCTTATTTCAGCAATTAGCATCATGGACAGTCACATTTCCAGGCAGCACCCTGCTCATCTGGTACACGTATGACTCAAAGGTCAAGATTTAGCAGGGGTCTTATGCATGTGTTTTAAACAGGAGAAACAGTCTATTAATTGAGACTATACACAAGCACGCATGGTTATCTGGCCTTGAAGATGGAGTTAATGCTTTCTTTATTGAAATGGACATGAGCCATACTTTTAATCACACTGAAAAAGTGGACTTTAAGAATGTACTTCAGTGCCTTTCCAGTTCTTCTCAGAGCTGGAGCCTTTGAGAATTAATGTTGCTGACTTAGGAGCCCAGGAAAAAGCAAAAGCTTTTTATCTGTCACTTGTGAGGTAGGTAGATGAAAAATACCAGGCTGTTTTGGGTAGATCCTAGTCAAACGAAGAACTATTAAATCTCTCTTAGTAAAAGGAATATGTATGAAAAATGGATTACTGCCTATTTTGACTGATTTGAAAAAGAAAGTAGGTTGAGGTAAACCTGGTTACAGTCTTACATAATACTGACTGAATGCCAATGAGGTAATGTACAGGCAAAAAAAAAGAGAAAGTTAGACTAACCTACATTGCAATACCCATTTTCCATTTCCAGAGAAACGTTGTTTGAGACATATTTGTGTGGATCAAGAAAGGTATTGCTCTGGCCCTTAGGTAGCATATGCAGTAGTGCCGTATTACCTCCAGGGACAGCTCTAACAATTGCTGTGTTAGAGCCTTTCTCCTTCAAAGGTAGTAATTTGCATTGGATTCAGATAAGGTTGCATCCTGAATGCAAATATGATCATAATTAATACAAGGAAGGCACAGGCATAATACTGCACTATTATGGTTATACTGTAAAATTCATTACGTTTATAGGAAGCTCCTGACAGAAATAGCTCGCCTTCTCAAATAGCACTAATAAAAAAAAGGAGGACAAAAAGTCATTGATAAACTGCCACCACCCTGATGTCCTTGCAATATATTAGCCTGAAATAGCCCATTGACGATGTATAAATCTATGGAATTACAATGAGGAAACATGAAGGGTACAAAAGCATACGTTTCCAAGGGCATTTCCATTATGCAAACCACTACTGTGAGTCAATAGACTTAATATATTATGTCACTGTCTGATAATTAAAAGGGGAGGGTTACTGAGGATTTTTTACTTTATTGATTTATTAAGATATCAATGGGAAATTAGCATATTAAGAAATCTGAGACCCAGAATTATCTGTCTTACATTAGAGTTTCTCAATAACCAGAGCAAAGTTTCAGTTTTCTTCAACAGGAGCAGTGGCGACTCTCCCAGCTGCTGCTGAAGTCAGTGGCAAAATTCCGCAGATACTGGAGTGAGCTTTCATGTGATGACATTGTGGTTGATGTCATTACCTATGTCTCTCCTAAGGACAAATGACCTTAATTCTGGGCCAGGAATCTTGGCACTCATCCAGAAGATGCTGACAGCCACTGCCCTAAATCTTGCCCAGCAGCCTCAAGAAGAAACAACCTGCTCATGTGTACTCCTGGTACCACGATGCCTTGTAGTGCCTGTTGGCATTAGCCTTACCTGGCCTAGGGATACTTGCTGGGTCTGCTCTGCGCTCACTGGTCCACGTGAGCCCAAAATTTAATTCTGTTGTCAAGAAGCTTGGACCAGGATGCATCCATGGCCACTTAAGGAAGGCACTGCTGTCATCAGAGCTGCTTTTCATGGCGTGGTCTGCCTTAGTGACTTCTGCACTGTGCATGGGCCTGAGGTCCTGGAATAAGCATAAATGCTCCTGATTTGGCTGTGGTCGCAGCCAACCCCATGCACTAAATGAAGAACAAACAGATTGTGGAAATACTGCTATCAGCTGAATGGCAGGCCGTGGTGGCAGACTGATGTGGGGTTTTGGCATGAGCCACAGGAGGGATATGTATGAGTAAGAAATTAATTGCTGGCCCTAGCAGATGCCATGTACTTTATTAATAACGGTTAATATTAGTAACACTAAATACAGTAATATTAATGTAACAACTCTAGTTTTGAATTTCTTCAATTTTAAAATGAAATAATTTTAGTTTAAAATAAAACCCTACTGGTGAGAAGCTGGTGAGGCTTTATGCAACTAATTTAAGTCATTCTGTAAGAGCACGGGCTTACAACTGCAGCCTCAAGAGCACATTTGATTTAATGCTTTCTAAGTATTATTTGCTTTCCCTCTGGCAGATATAATTAGTGGCTCCCTAACACCCTTTGAGTCTGATTTGCCTTAATTTACCATTAAAATCATGAATTGATTATTTTTTAGCTGTGTCACGTATCTATAATTCTAATCAAGAACAAGCTGCATGAGCGTGCACTAGTAGGTAAATGCTGGAGCTGACTTTGTTTGTTATTTCTGCCTCTGTGGGTTTTTTTGAACAGAAGGCTCATCCTGGCACATCTTGATGTTTTGGGCAGTATCCCAGGGGAATTTAAGTGAACTAGTTGCATAACTGAAGTGGACACCGTTTGGTCCAGTCGTATCCATGTGTGCATTCAACATGAAGTATAAAGATTCACCATTTCAGTATGTGCCTGAGCTTAAAATTTCTGGGAACTGAGACAATGAACTCTCCAGCCTATTCTGTGTTTTGCAGCAGCTTGTATTCACAACTCTGCCAGTCCTGAGTAAGGGAACATCTCTGAATACCATCAACTGCTTAAACATAATTTGCTTTCCTAGCCCTTCCCTTTGGACTGGCCTTTTCAGTATTTTTTTTTTTTTTTTAATCTCCTTTGCGTGCTACAAGGCATTCCAGCTACTCTGGTAAAAAGACAGGTAAGTGCCTGTCAACAGGAATAAAAGAACCTAGCTATTCCCTGATACACAAAACAGTCAGCTTTCTGAGTGTTTTATTAGTGATGCTCACAAGCAGATGAAGAGCAATCAAGCCAGACTGACAATCTAAAACTCACAGAATGGCAATCCATTGCTATGCAGGAGTCAGCTATGCAGAATGCAAGCTGAAAAACAAAGGGCTAATACTACTGATACACACAAGACCTAATTTAAGTAAGCCGCAAATCATCCCTTTTCAGAGACAGTGACATTGTCTTGTTATTATGATGGTACCTAAAGTCTTTTTCTTTGAAGCCACAGTTAGAATTATATCGTAACTTTTCTCTGCTGTGGCTGCAGTTAATTTTCAATTCAGTATTTCATTTTACCATGTTACATTTTATCCAATCAAGTAAAGTATTTTAATACTTACTGATAGTGCAGCATTCCATGCTGCATTTCAAGTTCAAGATGGGTTGATTATATTGTGGCAAAAGCTGCTACTGTAGGATGCCTTCTGGTAGACCACCAACCATCATAGAAAGCATTTGTGCATGGTATTTCTGAACAAGGGATTGTGTGTATGTCTGTGAATTAAATAAGCATGGTAATCTGTGGATGTTTGTGAGAAGGCAGAAGAGGAGATCTGGAAGTGGAACGCTGACTTCAAAAAGTGGGTTTGGGGGAAGTCTTGTGAGTCTTGCCATTTGCTGGAGCAGATGGCGAGTCAAGGCATGGTAGGAGAGAAGCTATTGAGGGAGGGAAGGCACCTGGAGAAGACACCACTGTCATGGCACAAGACCAAGGAAAGGCATGAAGAACCAGGTCTTGTAAGGGCCAGGCTTCTAAAAGGTCGCTTTCTTGATCCGTAAGAGACTCAATACATCTGGTTTCCTTCAGCAAATGAAAGGGGAACCTGGCGAGGTGAAAGGGGGAGAAAAGTTGAGTCTGTTGGTTTCTTATAGACCAGAGGAACTGAAGAATAGTTTTGCAAAGGAGCAGGATAAGAGCTCAGCAGGACTAAGCACTCTGGCCCTCAGGGCATGATATCTCTCCTACAGTTATGCACAGATGCTCTCCCTGTCACTCAGGCTGGAAAAGCCGGACAGCAGGCCTGGCATATGTACAAATGCCTGTGCTTGGTTTATTTAAATATATACTTAGAGGGTTTTGTGTACTGAAGGCTGCAAACTTGCTCTGTGCTACCACTGTGTTTTGGCGTGGAAGAAAAACCATCTTGTTGAGATCCCAGTGTTCTTGCAGGCTGGCTCTGCCCCGGGGAGCCCTGCAGATGGCCCTTGTCATCTATGAGGGGATGAACCACCTCCCCAGCATAGACCTGACACTGGCTCTGTCTGTTCCCCCAAATGCTGAGTCCTTGATGGGGGGCCGGTTCAGTTTGGTTCGGCTGCTGTGAGATGTTGCAGCTCATTTAAAACAACAGACTGCCTGTACAGGGGGCTGTAAGTAGGATTTCTTCCTTTTTAGCTCCTCAGTCAGTCTGAAATAGAGGGGTCTTTATGCTCTACACTCCTGTGCATACAGGTATGCTTGCAAATGCATTCATACATTTAGTGGACCGAAAGTATAATATATCAGTCATTCTTCTTGCTGGTCTACATTTAAGACATTTAGTGAAAGGAAAATATGTGTTAATGGCACAGTGTGTGGGGAAAAAAGTAGGCTGTGATGACTAAAATACTACTTTCTCAAGGAAAGTAGCTACCATAGGAAATATTTCATAATCCAGAGGAACCTCACAGATCTCAGTTTATCCCTCGTCTCTCAAAATATTGTACGTGTAAATCATCTGCTTAAGATATGTGTGATTCAGCTTGTGCTTGAATTTGTTCCTTACCTTGTCAGTTGCAATATGGACAGACTCCAGAGAAGTAAATATATTCCAGGGTGGATATTCCACAAATAATGCAAACTCTGATGTGCTGAAATTTGACACAGGACACCATTTCCACTAAAAATGCTGTTTATAAGAATAAGCACAGAGAGAGCACATTCTATATATTTGATCAGATGCTGTTTCCTGAATTACTGAGTATTCTCTGGTGTATCTCATAAACAAGTTTCATTTTATATATGAAATGATGTATTACACAACTCTACCAAATAAGCAGACTGGGATTTTCTTTTGCAAAAATCTGGTTTCAATCACCACACTTAGAACTAGAATTTCAAAACAGGACTTTATAGAATTTTGCAAAAGCCCTCCTCAATCAAGACTTACAGAGCAAGACATTGCATGTGTTCTGCTGCCAACACAAGAAACTTCCACATGGTCAGAAAGCTGGTAACTGTATTGAGAATGTAGTAGCAACCACATGATTTAATGGGCATCTACTATATCTTATTGCCAATGCTTATATACTGAGTATTTGGGATCAAAATGGAAACAAAAAAATGGGCTATGTCTGTCCCCAAAAAAGTATTACATAACCAGAGCTTTTTTCATAGTTGCAACGATGGGTCTTGGCTGCTTGTCATGGCTAGTGACAAAATGGCAAAGAGGAGTCCGAATCACATTAAGAGATGGAGAACCAGAGGCGCTGTGAAGCTGAGATTTTTTTCAGGCCCCTCACAGGCTGATGGAAGATCTGAGAACAGCACCCATTTAAAAGCTACATAAAACAGCTGTGCGCCAAAACATGCCCTGTATTGCAAGTCCAAAATTGGTAGGATTTTATTCTGTTCTGTGGAAGCTGGATATATTGTTCAACTGATTTGAGGCCTCATGGTCAGAAAAAACAGAGCTATTATATGGTGTAAGTGTAATCAAAATAAAGCCCGAGATGCTGATTTTCTCTTTAGATCATTCTCTCTCCTGCACTTGAAATACTGCAGGCCTGAGAAATGTCAGATTACAACAGTGAGGGGGAGTCTTCCCTAACCAAGCACTCCCTTGGGTGTAAGCATGATTCTTC
The DNA here is from genome assembly GCF_047370975.1 of Nipponia nippon. Classification (NCBI taxonomy): domain Eukaryota; kingdom Metazoa; phylum Chordata; class Aves; order Pelecaniformes; family Threskiornithidae; genus Nipponia; species Nipponia nippon. The sequence goes on along the minus strand of NW_028262336.1, from coordinate 49,189,756 downwards.
GCATGAGCTATTTATAGGAATACAATCTGTGGCAGAACATCAGCCCCAGATACTACACTATATACTTCTTAGCAAATAATCTGAGAAAATCCATTATTATTGTAGGATTCTGGGAGTATAACTATAATAAGTGTGCATTCCTATGTGAGAGAAAAACATATATTAATATTTGGTTGTTTGTCAGCAATATGCAAAAGGTTTACCGAAATTATGAAAAAGAACAAAGGCCATCTTTCATTTGTACAAATTGATTTTAATTAATCTAATTAATTTCTATATCCCGTTGCTTCTGGCAATAATGAATACAGAATTGAGCCAAACATTTACTGTGAATCTGATAGAAAAAGCTTTGGCAGCTTCACATTCAATAATTCACAGCAACATGCTGAACCCTAAAAACTGCTCCTTCTGTGATGCTGTAGTGCAAATTAGAAAGATAAATTGGAATTTAACTGGGCTGGATAAAAGAGCCCATTACCAAGGGTTTAGTTCACTGTCATTTTGAGATGACAGTTGGACAAAAGATCTGTACTTTACTTGATATTACGAATAAGTCATCATTCTAGAATTTTTCAAGCAGATAAGCCTTTGGAATTAATAATTTACTCCTTCCCATTATCCTAATATGTCCAGGCAACATTTTTCAGGCTGTGCTATCAGCAGAAACACAAACAAGCAGGATGCCTGTGCCATGGTAGGAGTCCACTGCAAGGTCGTGGATAGCCATAAATATTCCCTTCCAGTTTCTGTGCTCGCTTCACCGCCTTTCTTCAGTTCCTTTCTTTATCTGCCTGGAAGGGTTATTTGGGCAGAATTCACATGCTACATCCAACAAACCACATAAGGATGGTTTTGGAAAATGGGTGCCACTATGCCATCATCACCATGATATGTAGCATAGGTACTTGGAAAATTCTTTGTATTCCCCTCATTTTCAACATGTCAGCAACTGCTAATTGTGACCAATCATGAAGGGTCCATATTTCATAGGAATCCCTATGTCAGGTTTATATGCTATCTGGGATTAAAAGAAATGTCTGAATTTCTCCTCTGGAGGGAGCCTAAGTCCTGAGTCATGAGTTTGCTTGATTTTTCCTTCAGTGAAACAGAGGCCAGTGTCTCCAATGAATTCCCCAGTTCCCAGGATAGTTTCTAGAATCAAAAAGGAAAAACTACTCTTACACTGAGTTGAGGCAGTGTTGGCTGACTGATATACGTCAGATATTCAACTTCCAAGGCAGCTCTCAATATACCCACACATTGTCTCTCAGTACACACAGACCTAAAGGCGTGACAGCTGATGGGTGAGCAAGTACTTCTCACAGGTCCAGAAAATTGTGCTGCAGATCAGGAAAACCTCTGCCAGGAGAACAAGTTCTTCAAATGGAAGTGATTCCAACAAATGCAGCCATCTAACATGTGGGCTTCGTTCAGGCAGTCACTGTAAAATCGCTGAGTACTTATCACAGTAAAGAGACCCTCATCGTTTATTTAGCTTTATATAGGCTCTCAGAAATCTTGGATGGTGCAGTTGCGCTTTGTCTTCTTTTAATCATTGGTATTGAAAATTTTCCAAGGAAGAATTACAATTTTAACTATTCAGTCCCCCCACGTCTTCTGGGTTATCTTTTTGAAAGTTTCCCAGAATGCTCATCATATCCTTTCACCCTGAATTATCTTTCTGAACTGCAACAGGTAGCGAGGACTACACCTGAGCTGCAGGCACGGTGACTGGCCCTTTAACCCATGCATTATTCCACAGCTGTAACAGAGAGCACGCTTAAAATTCACCTCCAATGTGCTTTCATGATTCCCCATAAACAAATCAATCACCTGCTTGCCTTTTCAGTCACCATTGAAAGAAAAGGGATCTGCATACATTAGATCTTTTTTGGAGCTTGGCTTTATTACCCTGACAAGAACATAACATTCCAGGCTGTCATTTCTTGCACATTCAGCTGTAGATAGGTTTCCTAAAGGTCAAGTTATCTCATCCCAAAGAATATCCATATGGATTGAAGAGCATATAATAGTGGAGCTAGCGTAGCTCTCTAGTGAGACAGCAAGGGTGAGTGAAGCAGAATTCAGAGGTCATTTTCTTCTGGTTTCAAGAATATGTCAAATCAGAAACCTGCAAAACAGTGACATGGTCTAAGTCACTAATCTTTATAGAATGTTATGCACTGGAATTAGGTACTGGGTAAGGTGCCAAGTTGAGGAAGGGCAATACAATAATCAGTGTTCAGCAGAAACCATGGGTGGTCCCTTGTCTCATCTTCCTTTGTGAATATCTACAACAATAAGATGTAAGACAAATTCAAAGCTTCTCAGAATCCCAAAAGAACCTGGTGTAGAAAAAACGCATGGAGCCTGCCTGCTTATTCCTGCATATAAGAGAATAAAGCCCTCAAGAGTGATTTATCGAAGATGATTTTAGGCATTAATTCTATGTAGTAATGACTATGTGCTGCTTCTTAGACAGTTGACCATAATGAGTCTTTTGATATTAAGATGTTTGAAATTGTGAATCTAACTTGCTGATTCACCCATAATTCTACAAAATTCAGTATAAAACCATGAATATATGATTTCTATATATAATTTTGTATAACATATAATTTTTACCCCTTATACATTTTTTATTTTCACATCTTTATTCCATGCAGCAATTGAAAGCTATGGAACAAATAAAAAATTCTTCCTTACTCTCTTCTTTCAGGAGTGCAGCAATGATTCAGTGGTGGATTAGAAGACCAAAAAAAGGAAGATTATGTCCCTTGAGCCAGGGATAACAAGTTGTCACTGTATGTGGTGCAACAGCAATTGTGCTAGAAAGCAAAATCCAAGATTGTTATCAAAGCAGGAAAGGCTGCCTACAAAGGGCAACACCGCAATGTTTTGAAATGACATAGTAGAACATTTGTGTTTTAAGAAAAGAGCAAAACCAAGTAATTTAGTTATTATTGTGTTACTGTAAGAAAGATGTAAGGAGTTGGGATCACACAAAACACGAACTCCCATTTTATCAAAGGTTATATAGAAACCTTGTCTAGAGGAAAACCTTTTTGAGTAGCAGCTGGTGTCTAGACCGTCTCTACTCTCCCATATTTTCCTGTTGAATGTTGTAACCTTATAGATATAACTGCTCCTAGACCTAATTTATTTAGGAGAGATGAAAAGGGAATGTTGGCAAGTTTAGCTTGGTACAGATGAGAGTATGGCCCAGAGGTCAGTAGGCCTGAAGCTACGCATGTGTTAGCATATATTTTTTTCTGAACTAAGGCTGATAAAACCACCGACTATAGTTACTTTCCAACTTTGGGCACTTTTTATTGCATTTGTAAACCTAAAACAGAGTTTATAACAACTTCACTTAAATGCCTGATAGCTGCCAGGCTCGATGATATTTTGCAACTTTCTATTTGCAAACAAGCAGAGAATATGGTTTTATTTGTGTAGCATTTGGGGAATAGCTAGTTTCATATAGATTTAATGTGAAGCTGCATATTTGTCCACAGACAAGAAATTTGCTATTCGTTATTCATCATTCTTTAGTTTAAAATGTGGGAATAATACCTTATGAATTTCACTATGTGTCATATGCCCAAAGCAGTCAATCAATCATGTTAAAACACCCATTTGAAAGGATTGAGTTCTAAACTCTGTGAAAATCTAATTTGAATAAGCAAATCTTTAACACATATTTGAAGAGATATGCCTTGTTTTCATGCTTTATGTATTTTTGAAAGGCATTTCTACTCCATGAATGTAAAGCTTCTGGTCTTACCCTCCTCATAGGAAATATTGCTGAACAAGAGCACAGAGAACCAAGACATCTGCAGTATGTTGAGAAAAAACTGCCCCCATCCTTCAGGGTGATTCAACAGGCTACTTGCTCTATAGGATTCACTATACAAATGGCTAGGGGCTGCCTGGGAGGTAATGAGTACTTCAATGCTTATTAAGGCATATGAGCCTCAATCTTCTTTATCCTAATGCTGTTGGATTTGAATGCATCTTTAAAGGGAAGGCAGCTACTTTTACACTCTCTTTAAAGCACCTTTAAAGAAAAATTGGACCCTATGAGAAGCTGGGAGTATTTAGCACCCTTCAGAGTCAGCTTCCCTGTCATTTTTTTTTCTGATTGTCACTTCAGTCCGAAAACAACAAGTTTGTTCAGTTCCACGTAGAGATCATTTTACAGATTTAGAAATCTATAAAGAAAATCACAGAGGGGCCAGGAACTTCAGAGATCAGTAGAATCACAGCAGTGCTCCCGTATAACTTGTGGCATGGCGCAGCAGGGCGTGCAGTCACACGCAATCCAACTTCTTTGGAAAGATGACGGAAAACAGTTTTTATCATACGCATGCAGCTCTACTTCTCAAATGCAAATATGGATCTCCATAATTTATAGCTTAGTGTTCTTTTAAGGTTTATTTTTTATTCTCTCCCTCTCTCTGTACAATTGTGCAGACATGCTGTCTGAATAATTGCAACAGTGGAGCTTGTGTTGGGAAAAGAGGTCTAGATTATGCTGCGAGGCTTCCAACAAGTTCGCACACTGTGAGAATTTCAGTTATTTCCATTTCCAGTCGCCACATGGAGAACCTTCTTTCATAAACAACCTATTTCCCAAACTCAGAAACCTTAAATAGGGGTTGTTTGTTTTCACTAGCACCAAGGATGGGCAAATCTATTCAGACAAAAGTAAGATCTGGAAGAAGCATTTATCAAAAAACCTCAGTCAGCTCTGTATACAGCAAGTTGGGAGGTAGGATTTCACCCAGTCCTTCTGCTAATGTTGCTCAGGGACACCTCGTAAATCAGAGACAGAACAGAGCTGTGGGCCCTGGATGGATTCCGCATGTTTTAACTGCAGGCTGGGACTAGAAATCTGAAGAAGGAGATACTGCAGGGTAAGTGGTCTCAGAAAAATGCTGATGCTTTCAGAAAACGAAGTCATTAGGAACATCACACAAAATCTGCTCTTGTGACATTGTCCATGGGATTTCTTAGAACAAAACCTTTTGAAAGCATGTACAATAGAGGAATTATACTGCTAATGAGTGGGAGGCATTTGTCTTATGACGAACTGAGGATGACTTCCTTGGCTTCCTTAGTAGCCTAGAACAAATTAGCCGGACCTTCATTTTCTTTCAATAGAGCTGTTCCTCTCCTACAGCCACAATAATCTATCTTCCTGGCTATAAGTAACGTGAGGAGGTTTAATGTGTATCTCTTCAGTGATAAAGAAATCCACTTTCTCTGTAGGATCGTGTACCCTCCTAATACAAGTCTTTTGTTTGAAAAGGAGGATGCTATTCATGGAACAAATGCTTCTCAGAAATAACACCGTAGAGTAAAAGCTGACCTTGAAAGCCGCAAGGACATTTACAGTTTCCAGTGATGCAGCAATATATGATAGATGAAGGGAATGCCTGGAAAAATGGCAGGATGGTATGGGATGGTTCATACATTCTTTCTGCAGAGCGGTTTTTGAGCGTCAGCAGCTCAGTTGAGTTTTGTAGAGGAGGGAGGTATGGGAGGGTTCAAAAGCCCCTTAAGACATTCACTGTGCCTGAAGAGAACCCATTTTCTATTTGCCTGTGGCTGGAGACCAGCTGAAAATAAAATTGCTGGGAAAAGGAAGCATTAGGTTACCTTCCTAGATCATCCACTTGCTGGTGCAGCATTGTTCTCAAAAACAAATCAATGTCTGCTTTTTGAAATGAGATAATTTTGGAGCTTGGATGATTTTGCGTTTCAAGGAATTACTATCTGTGGAAAAAACCCCAACCTCCTGACACAGCCAAAGTTATGCTGACTGTTGTATAACTATTTAGACTGCTGTACCGTTAAAGACTATCTAATTCTCCACAGCTCTGCACTTAGTGTACCACTGTTCTGGCTGCTGGTAGCATGTGGTATCCATCGGCACAGGTGTAATGACCCCAGACAGAGACTAGGATTTGGGCTGAGGCAGACAGCACACAGGCCCCCGGCCTCACTCCTGGCTATGGAGCAACACGTTAGTCCAATATGAAGAAGACATCAAGCCTTCCCTGACCTGCTTCTCTGCCTCTTCCAGCCCTCAGGGGCCACCATCAATACAGACCTGATGCACTGTGATCTAAGCAGCAGGAAAGCCATTTGCCTTCTACTTTTTTTCCCTTTCAGGCACAATGTTTGCCTGAATAATTCAGCTACATCATATGCTCTCCTACTACTGATTTCGATTGCAGACATGGGGAGGCAGGGGAACCCATTTCATCTATGTTGCAGGAGTACAGCTTCAGCATGCCTGAGAAGGCAGCCACGGTGCTTCAGTCCATCCAAGAAAGCCTTGAAGGATTAGAGAGGCAGACAATGCTCCTTCCAAGGGCCCTGTGCCCCTGTTCTCCCCTGCCTTGGTGTCCTAGCCCTTGAAGTACCAGGTGAATACAAAACAGCATGTATCCCACGGAGCAGAGAGTGCTTATACTTCTTTGAGATGCACGGTGATTTGCAACGCAGTGGAGAAGCAGGAGTTCATGTCTTTCTGAAAAGCTTAAACTGGCTGTGATTGCATGTCTCTTCTAAACTTGCTACAGTTTGAGGGGGGCTGATGACTTTCTGTGCCTGTGTCCCTGCCAGGCAGACCCCCGATGGGATCCGAGTGGATCCAGGAAGAACACGCACCACGAGCTCAGCTGTCATTTGACTCCACATCCTATTACCATTTGCAGCATTATCTGCTATCTGCCTTCCCCAGTGCCTCGTGTATTAAAGAAGATAACTCGGCACTGCTGGAATAAATATAGCAGACAGCTCTCCTGTCAGGGTGCTTACTTCATTAGTCAAAGAAAAAAATGTTTCTTATAGTTTTTCTATTTGTAATTTTCCTGAAAGTTTTTCTGCTGGAGGCCCTGTATGTGTAGTCAGCCATAGCGTATATTGTATAAAACAATATTTGAGCTCTCTGTAAGTAACCCTTTCATCAGCATTAGTTATTTCGGAGGAAGAAAGGAATGATATTGGGAGGATTGAGAGCTGAAAGGTGCATGGCTCTTCTCCACAGGGTTCATCTAGGAGGAGATTCATATTGGGTTTTGGACTGAGTCAGCCAACAGTGAAGTTTTGGAGGCAGTAGTGAGGTTTTGCAGTCAGGCAACAGCCTCAGTCACTGGTAAATGTGTCCATTTGTTGCCAGAACAAATCTAGGCAAGCTGCTGAAGGGGAAGAAGTGATTCTTGCCTGTGATTTCTGATGTTTCTGCCCCCCATTCATTGTGTGCCTGGACCACAGGCCGCACAGCCACTGCAGTGCCACACTGGAACCCCTACCCCTCCCATTTCAGCCCTCAGGGGAGTATGGATAAAAGGCCCTTTTTAACAGCTTGGAGTCTTGTTTTGCAGCTGAAGGCTGCCACGGGTGTATACTACGAGGAAAATCTTTGCAAGTGCAGTTTATTTCAAATATTTCAAATTTTAACAAGGTTTAAAGGGGCATTATGTCTAGGTCATGCGGTCTCCTTTTTGTTTCTTCATTTAGATAAAGTAAGCATGGAATATTTATTTTGTTCTTTTCTTTTAAATTATTTGTCTTCCAGTTTCCTTTCCCACTAGAAATACAGACTCACACATTTATATCATCAGAAGCACAAAAGCAGTGAGAAGTGAGAAAGAGGACATGAATTTTTAGCCAGGTTGCTTAAAACTCTTTCCCTGGTCTGTTTTTGTTGACTTTTAATTAACTTGAGTACCTCCCAGACACTGAAGGCTTGAGAAAACTCCACAAACAAGTTTCTCAGGAAGACATTAAAAAATTGGAGAAGGCAGCAGATTATGTCTCAGAAATAAGAAATGAATGTTAAAGAAAAATCTTTATTCGAGTTTTACACTTCTTTATGCAAAGTCAAGCAGAAAGAAAGCATGCAAACTCTTTTTATCTTTTGTGCTTTTGTGTGTATATACAATACTGAATGACATAAAGTAAGGTCAGGAAGCTTGTTAAACAAATCTTAATACGGAATGAATCCTGCTTTTAACAAAATAATTATGATTAACATTATTGCTCAGGAAAAAGTGGAAGGTGTTTTCTCTGCAAAAGATACTGTAGTATATTTAAAGTGGCAACTCCTGCATTTAATCAGAATTTGCAAGGGATCACCTCATAGAAAAATATTAACTAAGAAACTAAGGTTGCTGCAAAATTGGGTTGTATGATTTATCCTGCCAGATGTGGTTAAACTGTAGTTTATGATCAGTGGCCTACATATCATGCTTAAATAGCTGCACTCTCTTTCAAATAATAAGTATTAGGGTCACCTTTCTTTCTCCTGTTCTGAAAGGGGCTGTCTTTCTTTGGATGGCTGATTTCTGAGCCAAACCCAGGGAATTTTCTTGATGCTAATGGAAGAGGGCAGAAGATAGCATGTGAATCCAATTTCAAGGATAATGAGTCTGCTCTCCACTTTCCAGAGTTGGCAAGCTGTTGTCAAATAGAGCTGTAAAAGCACATTTTTCTCATCCTCTGCCCTTTCCAGGGGTCATTTGACCTGGTATACACTTGTCAAATGGTACAGATTGCAAAAGAGCTGAGACATATCCAGGGTGTCGGAAGAGGTATCAGGTGGATTTTTCTCTTACAGTAGATAATATTACCAGAAGAATTGTTTGGGAGTCCAGACAGAAAAAAACATATGACCATAAGAAGAGTCAGAGCAGCAGGCTGGATCTGAAATGGTGATGACTGTAGGTACTATCAGAGAACCAGTAGGGGGAAGGTGCAGGAATATTTTGAAGCTCAAATACATATTCCTTTTCTCACTCTCTATGAAGCCTTGATATCAGGAATTTAGAGAGATAATTTTTCAGCAAAACTAAGAGTCAGGGGTGTCCTCTACATACGTGGATATCTACTCTTGCATCTGCAATCTGCATCCCAACAACCTCTTCTTCTCCCTGTGGTCCCTTTAGTTGGTTTTAAAAGTCAGAATAAATGGTCTGAGGGTGGAGATACAGCTGCAATGAGCTATAATTTGGCCTTACATGAATACATGGCTTCTGCAGTGAAATGCTGCTAAGTTCCAGAGAAGAGAGAAAATTTAAAAACAAAAAAGCAAAAGAAAAAAAAGAAAAAGATTAAATATAGCTTAGGTCTTTTTCCTTGTCGAGTGTCCCACAGCCAGTTTCAGGGGATATTTATCATGGGCATTTTTGAGCTAAACTCTGCATTCATATTTGGTTTGTTGCCAGTTCATGTTCTGTCATAACTCTGTCCCCCATGTGGAAATCATGTCCTATTTTTATGCAGTTTATAATATCTTTTTTCAGAGATTAATCTAGCAATCTGCCAGGTATCCATGGATGTAACTGCTGTACTAGAATAACTTCTTCTATGAAAAGCTAGAGATTCACATAACATACTCCTGACACAGGATTGGCTCTGTGAACTGCTTACCCTAAGATGTCCCAGCACATGCTTGTGCTGAAAAATTAGCTATACCTTTTATTCAGCTATACCTAACTGAGGTGTGATAGTGTGTATCAGGGACTGCTGATAAAAGGAAAACATGTAGATTAAGGTGATGCTGAGGCTTGAAAACATTTATAAACAGTGATGGTTAAGAAAGGATTGTTCAAAAGCCCTGAGTTAGGCAGGGAACTCCTCTGAAAATTCAAGAAACACTGATATCTCCTTCCTGGAGTTCCAGCTTAGGCACAAAAAATGACAGAAAGTAAAAAATGAGGTACCAAACTAAGCTTAGTTTTATGAGGGAAACCCTTGCTAACCAGGATATATCCTCATGATTAGCACTGTTAAAGACTAGATACACGTGCATCTGACCAATTCTGTGTCTGGACCTCTCATTTCACAGTGGAAAGTGTCTGTCTTCATGGGAGATGTGGTGTGTGATCTAGGAATACTTGCTAGGCTTGCTAGCATTAGACTGAAGGATGAAGGAGACATGTCTCCTCTACTCATGGGGTAATGCACAGTGCTCTGGAAACTTTTGCTAAGGTCAGCTCTGTGATAACCATGCCTGTGTAAATGGACATCCCAGGGAGAGGCATAGATGTCTGTGCTTTAAAGCAGGACTAGGAATGATGTGGAGCCAAGGAGCATCTTCACACCTGTGGTTCCTGAAGGTGGTGCTGAGCTCAGTCTGTGGTAGAGCCAGGAATGATAGCAGCAAAGCAGTTAGGATGAATTCTGGAGAATTTCAGTAAAAAATACCAATTAGGAAACAGAGCATTTCAGAAAGAGCTGCTGCAATAAGAATTTACATTGTCTAACAAATAGTCTGTCTCCTCTCATGCTACGTAGATGGGCTCTAAAGGCACTGAAAATTTTCCTCCTTTGCCTAACAACTATTTATATTAACACTGAGATCATATTGCAGTCATGCTCCTGAATCTCCCATCCAAATCCTTGTTTAATATCCCAGACAGGGTTTCTGCCAGTGTTTTCTCAAGAGAACAGCTCTATTTCATGAAACAATTAAATTTAAATTTGTTTGGTGGCCTGAAAGTCCTCAACCGCATTTTAGGCTTATAAACACAGTGGGAAGAAAATGATTCCTCAGAAATGAAAATAGAGTCAAGTTGGGGATAAATATCCTAAATTGTAATCTCTCCACAAATCCTGTGTCAGGAGCAGAGAGCAGCCAGGAGATGTCATGATCTAGACTGACAAGGGATGAAATTGGCAGCGCTGGTTTACAGAATCTAGCGTAAGCATGTTAAGCACAGCCAGTGAGAGAAAAAAAGGAGATGCTGGGCTGCAGTGACAAAATCAGACAACAAAATCTGATTTGCTAAAACAATCCATAAGAGGTAGAGTTCCTTCTTAGGGACAAAGGTCACCAAGACGCAGAGTCCTGTGCTCAGTTATTCACCCCGTAGCAAAAAATCTGTAGCAGCAAATGATAAAATCAAGAGTATATACGGATTAACCAAAATAATTTAACAGCAGTAAGTAAAGGCCACATCCTTTCATTCTGATTGATATAAACTCTAAAAATTGGGGGAGCTGCTTAGGGGTTTGAATGCTGGTAGCATTATAACTGTTTTAAGATGAGGCTCACTTCTGGACCCATTGTCCTATTTTCCTATTACAGTTAGAATCATAGAATCATAGAATCGTCAAGGTTGGAAAAGACCCTTAAGATCATCGAGTCCAACTGTTAACCTAGCACTGCCAAGTCCACCACTAAACTATGTCCTTGAGCACCACGTCTACCCATCTTTATACATACCTCCAGGGATGGGGACTCAACCACTTCCCTGGGAAGCCTGTTCCAATGCCTGACCACCCTTTCGGTGAAGAAGTTTTTCCTAATACTCAATGTAAACTTCCCTTGGCGCAGCTTGAGGCCGTTTTCTCTCGTCCTATTGCTTGTTACTTGGGAGAAGAGACCGACCCCCACCTCGCTACAACCTCCTTTCAGGTAGTTGTAGAGAGCAATAAGGTCTCCCCTCAGCCTCCTCTTCTCCAGACTAAACAACCCCAGCTCCCTCAGCCGCTCCTCATGAGACTTGTGCTCTAGACCCTTCACCAGCTTCGTTGCCCTTCTTTGGACATGCTCCAGCACCTCGATGTCCTTCTTGTAGTGAGGGGCCCAAAACTGAACACAGTACTCAAGGTGCGGCCTCACCAGTGCTGAGTACAGGGGCACTATCACCTCCCTAGTCCTGCTGGCCACACTATTCCTGATACAAGCCAGGATGCCATTGGCCTTCTTGGCCACCTGAGCACACTGCTGGCTCATGTTCAGGTGGCTGTCAACCAACACCCCCAGGTCCTTTTCAGCCAGGCAGCTCTCCAGCCACTCCTCCCCCAATCTGTAGTGTTGCATGGGGTTGTTGTGACCCAAGTGCAGGACTCAGCACTTGGCCTTGTTGAACCTCATACAGCTGGCCCCAGCCCATCGGTCCACCCTGTCCAGGTCTATCTGCAGGGCCTTCCTACCCTCCAGCAGATCGACACTTCCACCCAGCTTGGTGTCATCTGCAGACTTACTGAGGGTGCACTCAATCCCTTCATCCAGATCATCAATGAAAATATTGAACAGGATCAGCCCCAATACTGAGCCCTGGGGGACACCACTCGTGACCGGCCGCCAACTGGATTTAACTCCGTTAACCACAACTCTCTGGGCTTGGCTGTCCAGCAAGTTTTTAACCCAGCGCAGAGTGCCCTTATCCAAGCCTTGAGCAGCCAGCTTCTCCAGGAGAATGCTGTGGGAGACATCTCCCAGCTCAGGGGCCTGAAAACCCCAAGGATGACCAGTCTGACTAATAAAGACTGAGGCAAAGAAGGCATTAAGTACCTCAACCTTCTCTTCATCCTTCGTGGCAATGACATCAATGTGGCAATTACATCAATGTAGAAAATTGCCACATCGTGGCAATTACATCAATATGTAGAAAAGCAGTTGTGCAAGATAAGAGCTATGCCTGATTACAATATGAAGCCAGCCTTGTGGAAACTGTGCTAGCAGATTTTAAGAAGTGGATAACAAGGTACTTTAATGTGTCTGAGATGTGGTTATGAGTGGCCGGCTCAACAGGAGGATTAACTCTGAGAAGAGAAAATGGGGTCAGCACCCAGCTACACAAATGAGATGGGCAAATGTTGCCCAGAGAAGACCAGCCTGGCCTGGAAGTCTTTCTCTGACTGAGAAAGGTGCCCGAGAACGTTGTACATTTTTGCTTGCAACTGGCTCTGCTGACACTAGACTTCCCAGTTCATCACCTTTAGGGTTTTATACTTCTCAGCATTGCAACACCAGCCAGATAAATTTGGAGTTAAACTGTTTTAGAACATCAGCTTTTAGAAGATACTTTGTCAATGTCTTGCTAGTTTGTATTTTGTCTTTTTGAAAAGAAAGTTTAATAGCATATATCTTTGAGGTGATCCTGTGGATAGCTCTGGTCTCCTCCGGCACTGTGTCCTATAACTGGCTTCCGATTGCTAATAATGCCTTATTCCCATCTCTGATACATTCCCTACCAAGCTACCTCCCTGCCCTGATCCAAAGGAGCACTGCATTTTCTGTTGCACATGGCCTGAAACTTGGTCTTCAGTGACAACTGTTTTTCCTTACGCAGGTTCACTGGTCTATTTTCCCTGGTCAATGGAAAGGATGACCAGGTGCAATTGAAAGCAAAATTTTGCTCTTTGCTTTTGTCACATTTTGGCCCATGCAAAGGATGGAAGAGTGAGATAGGTTTGCTGTCACTGCAGCTCCGCTGTTACACTTCTGCTGCTCTTCAGTTGTGCCTGTGGAGAGATGATGCCACAGCAAGGCCAGCTGTGAAGGGCTCTTGCCAATGCAGTGGCTTTTTCCTGAATGCAGTCCCTGCATAGATGGAAAACACAGTGAGAGGGACCAGATCTGACTGGGAATTCTTCTATAAATTCGCTTTTTTTTTTTTAACTGGTGAAACCTTTTTTGGATGTAAGTATTCTTACTAAAAACCTGGTCAGGAAATGATAGCCAGGTCTAGGATAGCTATAATACTTGGCTGGAAGGAGAAAAAAGTAAGCCTAATCTTTGCTAGAGAAAACAAGAATCCTGGGGCAGGGAGGAGAAGCCAAAGATTTCCCAGCTGGACCTAGCAGGGACAGGCTGTATGTGCTTCTTCTTCTACACCCGCTTTCCCGAACAGGAGGCAGAACACCTCTGTCCCAGGCACCCCTCTGTGCCTTCTGACATGTCCTGTGCATCACCTCTGAAGGGCAGCAGTCCCTGCAGATGGGGAGAGACATCCTTCTGTGCTTTCGTGGGGATGCTCAAGCAGATTGCGTTCTTCAGGGTGGTTAGTTTTTGTCCTGAATTACAAAGAACATCCTTACAAGGTTACCAAAACAGTGGTTTACCCAGAGGAAATCATGTGTAGCTTGTGACCTGATGGCATTGTGACTGACTCAAATGGGTTTTGAATGCTCGCATATGGTGTTACTGAGTCTGGCCTTTGCTGTTCAATGCAGTTTCATGTCAGCAGGCAGAGTGTTGAAAATGTTTCTACAGTATGCCGCACCTTCAACACCACACATGAAAACAAGAATCTTTTAGCTCCTCCCTCCCGGTTCATGACATTTATTTAAGCATAGCAAGAAACATCATGAGGAGAAGAGTTTTTTATTTTTTTTTGTTCTATTTAAAAGCCCTTAGATTTATGAGTGTGGTGGTGGGCTGACTCCGGCTGGCAGCCTGTTCCAATGCCTTACAACCCTTTCAGTGAAGAATTTGTTCCCAATATCCAATCTAAACCTCCCTTGGTGCAACTTGAGGCCACTTTCTCCCATCCTATCACTTGTTACTTGGGAGAAGAGACAGACCCCCACCTGGCCACAACCTCCTTTCAGGTAGTTGTAGAGAGCAATAAGGTCTCCCCTGAGCCTCCTTTTCTCCAGGCTAAACAATCCCAATTCCCTCAGCTGCTCCTCATAAGACTTGTGCTCTAGACCCTTCACCAACAGCCCCAGGTCCTTTTCCACCGGGCAGCTCTCCAGCCACTCTTCCCCAAGCCTATAGCATTGCATGGGGTTGTTGTGACCCAAGTGCAGGACCTGGCACTTGGCCTTGTTGAACCTCATACATTTAGCCTCAGCCCATCCATCCAGCCTGTCCAGATCCTGCTGTAGGGCCTTCCTACACTCCAGCAGATTAACACTCCCAGCCAACTTGGTGTCGTCTGCAAACTTACTGAGGGCGCACTCGATGCCCTCATGCAGGTTATTGATAAAGATATTAAACAGAATTGGCCCCAATACTGAGCCCTGGGGAACACCACTCGTGACTGGCCGCCACCTGGATTTAACTCCATTCACCACAACTCTTTGGGCCCAGTCATCCAGCCAGATTTTACTCAGCGAAGAGTACACTCATCCAAGCCATGAGCAGCCAGTTTCTGAAGGAGAATGCTGTGGGAAACGGTGTCAAAATGTCCATAAAATGTCCATAAAATGTCCATAAAATGTCCATTGAGTTCATTTAGTCCATGACTTGGGCTCCATCTGTTACAGTGGTAGCTGTATGGAGGCGGTGTGTTGTGTGGGGTTATTGGGCACCAAAGCCAACTCAGTTTGGGTCACTGCTGCACTTGCCCAGATTCTTGTGAGGCTCATCCTCCATCACTTTGGGTGGTTCCTGCTGTGGCGCTTCCTATAACATAAAACTCGAATCATGGGTTACAACAATTTAAAGGTATATCAAAGGATGTTTTCTAGATATTTCACAGGGCAGGAATGTCTGGGCCCGAAGGGCACCACCAGCCCTGCCTGTTCCTGTTCCCTCAACCCCAGCTCCCCCGACGCTGCCCATAGCCCAGGATCCAATGTCAGCCCCTTGGGATTCCCCTCACCCCACCCATGGGAATGCTTCCTGCACCTTTTTTTTATTTTCATTTTTTCTTCATTTTCTACTTTCTACATCCTAGTTTCTTGCCCAAGCACAGACCTTAGAGATGAATCTTTCAAAACAACAACCAAAAATAAAACCATATTTCACAGTGAAATTGGAAGTGTTTATGCTCATGAATACATTGACTAAAAGGCCAAGATTCAAGAAAGGAAAAAACTGAAGGGAACAAAAAAGAGTCAGGAATAATTTGTAGGCAGAAATACAGAGTATAATTTAAGTGTGAATGGGAAAGTAGTTGTTTCAATGGAACACGGTGCGTGAATATTAATAGAGGATGACCCTTAAGAAACAACTTACACACAGTTGCTTTCTCCAACACCTAAGGTTTTCTTAAAATTACTTTTTTTGAGCTTTTCTGTCTTCTAGACTGATTCTTGTTGCCTTATTTGGGCTGAACATTTGCAACATATTAAAATATTCCTTCTGCTAAAGCTTTGAGAGCAAACACTCACACTCAGCAAATTCCCATTAGTATTAACATTTTCAGTACTCAGCATTTTGTTGCTGCGGTGAGTTTGCTCTGCCATGTTGTGTGTGCAGTTTGTTTCATGCCTGCTTTGTCAAGTCACAGTGTGAAAGGTGAGGCTATGTCAGGTTCAACTGCCAGTCAGAGACGAGTGTTGCTGTATTTTCTGATGGCCCGATACCAGAAATAAAAATGACCTCTCATTCATGTTTTTAAGCAGCTACCTTCAGACTGTTTAGAATGAGGCACTTGCCATCACAACATGGGTATATGAGAGCTGGGCCAGGATTTTATTCCAAATTACTTTTTTTTTTTTTGGTACTGCTCACTAAGGCCTCTGGTTACTGTGATTATCGTTGTACACACCCTATTTTTGGAGAACAAATGTTCAAAATGCTAAGCCACCATTTCAATTAACAAGCAAGAAGATATCTTCCTCCTAGTGTTGGCAGAAAAGTCTAATATGGAATTGGCTTCAAACCTACGCATAAATGAACCTTCCAAACAGTTTCTTCAAATGAGAGATTGGCCTACTGACAGGGAAGTTGAGGGAGGAAACTATACTACTATAAGCAAATATGTTTTTTTTTTCCTCAGGCAAAGCTTAAGCAAACATCATATTTCTAGAGAAATTTAGAAAGTAATCAACAGTCACATTCATTTCTCTGTGTACATTCCATTTCTCTTTTGAATGAACCGTTAAAGAAGGAATTGAACAAAGATATGACAATCTCTTCCTACTGCTACCAAACAAATCTGAAGCAGATGATGTAATAAAATTGACAAAGCAGCATGAAGGAGGAAGAAAGAGAGCTCTGATGCTGGCAACTTAAAGCCAGGAAATACTCTAAATCTTAAAGCTGATGTAATTTGACAGCTCTGATGAAATCATAGGAGTATGTATGCACATTCAGCAAAAAAATATAGGGATGAACTCTATCTGTCTTGACAGGCTGCCGCTTGAATGAATACTTGATTAATATTATCTGTATTCACAGTGCTACTTGGCATGAGCAAATGAATTTCAAAGTATCGAGCTAAATGCTTTCATAATCCACTATTGCAGGAAGGATACAGTGCAAATGCGACCTGGAAAATTAGTCCTACAGTAAACACAATCCATCATTTTTCTAACAGTTTGGCTCATTGGGGTATACAGGTCAGCTTGTACATTACAATTATCACTAGAGCATGTATTTCATATAAATGGAGCTTAAATGCTTATTCAAGTTAAAAAAAAAGTTTTACTGGTTTGTTGAATAGGGTCTTTATCTGACAAAATACTATCCTGTTTTGTGAACTCTAGGCTATCATTTATTCATACTTTTACTTACCATTGATTACAATTCCTAAATAAATTAATTCTCTCTTTAACAGATGAATCTAGAGGAAAAAGGATCCAGCACCAGAGCTGTCCTACCAGCAAGCAGTAATTTTGCAAAGAGCAAGGTTATAGGAGTAAATTCTGGGATACTTATTTTAATGCAGTTTTCCTTGTGCTACTCCCAACATTACTACAAGCACTGTTTTGTTCCTGTTTCTAGGGATCCAATTAGAGTATCAGGGAACCTTCAGCTACACTTTCTCTCTCTTGTAATTTTTGTTCCGTAATTCAAGCTGCTTTTATTTGGCTTGGCTCCTTCTGGAAGCTGTCAGTGCTGTTTCTGGTTGCAACCAGCATCATAATATGGGAAATACTGCACTTTTGGCTTAAAAGAAAGGAAGTCCTTCTAGGGTGTTTCTGTATTCTGACAATACTTGGATGCAGGATGGCAGTCCTTTGGCACAATTGCAGCTGGGTGTCATTTGGAAAGAGCTGCACTGAGACTTGGATATTAGGAAAAACTTCTTCACTGAAAGGGTAGTCAGGCACTGGAACAGGCTGCCCAGGGAAGTGGTTGAATCTCCATCCCTGGAGATATTTAAAAGACAGATAGATGTAGTGCTTAAGAACATGGTTTGGTGGTGGACTTGGCAGTGCTAGGTTAACGGTTGGACTTGACGATCTTAAAGGTCTTTTCCAACCTAAACGATTCTACGATTCTATGATTCTCCAGTCTGTGCTAGAAATTCAGTTCGCAAAGGGCTTAGAAATGGAGGATGTGTATCACCATTGCCTTTTTTTTTCCTTCCTTCTGGCCAAGGAACACTGATATAGGTGAAAGTATGAAACAATTGGTGAGAGGAACTAAAACCTGAAGATGATATTCCTGCAAGAAAGCATTCTCATGTTACTCTTGAGATATTTACCTTGCAAACCATGGGGTAGTATTCAGGTGCTTATGCATCCATGTCTAGTACTTTTTGAAATGCCTTGTGGCACCTGAAACATTCATAAGGCGGCAAATAAGTCATGGATCCTACAGGAGACCTGTACGCTTTTAGATACAAAGTTGTAGGCCAAGTGGGAAGCTAGGGAGACTTAACGGGCATCAGATATCCTATGTCTATTTGGAAGATTCCTGTCTAAATCACCTCTCAGGTGAGTGCCCTGTGGTTGAAAGGACAGGGCAGAGAGGAGAGAAGGGAGGTTCATGTATATGTATTCATAGAACGTATTTTGTATATTAGAGACGATGGCCCTTATCTCTGCCATAGGTGCCAATATGAAAACTCATCATGTTTTACATAGCATTTTATGAGTGTGCCTTTCAGCATATGAGTTGTTCTTACCACATTTGCTCTGAAAACTTGCTCCTTGCACTACATGAGCCATGGACTGGAGGAGAGGAAGCTTGAGCACATCAAGCCATGGATACTTTGCTGAGTGAGCACTTGTGTAGATATATGTTGGCCTTAGAAATTGAAAGGTGTTCTTTTACACTTCAGAAGGATTGCTCAAAGTGGAGATTGCTCATGGAGATGTTCTGTGAAAGCAAGTAAACTGTGTTACAGAAACTGATGAAGTGACTTACTGACCTTTATTCATAAAAATACATTTAAAGACATTTTTCTCTACTGTTTCTTCTAATCCTCACACTGACGCAGTCAGTGGCAGACTGGTTATGCTGAGGTTCTCTATTTGATAGAACCAAAAGAAGAAACTGTTCATTACAGAACAGTTCATGGGCAATGAAGCTGTTGTTTTCTTATTTAGTTGCTTATTATATTTGTATTGTATTCTCATGTCATGTGTGAGAAAATTCAAGTGTGTTCGTTTCATTTTTCTTCTGGGAACAGAAAAAGTTGTTGTAGCTTTTGTTTGGACATGTGCTAATTTTCCTTCCTAATCTAGGACAAGGTGGTTTGGAAATGGCCTTAATAGACTGCTCTGGGAACTGTTCCCAACTAATGAACACTACTAAGTAGCCAGATCTAGTTCAAGGATGATGGCTTTGGTAATTCTGTGTAGAGGAACATGCTGGTTTTGCTTTGCAGTATAATTAGTCTGTGCATGAGGCACACCTGCTTTATTTTAAATGTAAGGCATATGCTCAGTTTATGAAAACCAAACATCTGCCATAGAGTTGCTAAAATATGTACCTTAAAATACCTGCTTCAGATATACTGCTATGTATCTTAAGGTAAACTAACAAAAATGCTTATTGATATTTTAACACTGAATTTTTGTCATTTAACTCATAGCTCTTCTCAAGAGCTGTACTTTTGACATGCATAAGTCACTTGCTCTAAAAATGTCTTTTATATTTCTGAATCATCTTTCACATATTAACCAGAAGGCTTGCTTCAATCTCAGAATGAATAGATCTTGTGCATTTCTCTGCTTAATTGTGCTGGGGTTGAGTCCTCTTGACCATCGCTTAGAAATGTTTACACCTGAAAGATTTAAGCTTAATTCCCTAAATGGTGATACCTTTTACTAATGAAAAGCACTATTAGCCTCTACCTTTCCTAACAGTGTCTTAAGCTTCCGTGAAGTTTTTACTTTATCTCTCCTACTTACTGTGACTAGAAAGTACAATTAATACATTTTATAATTAAATTGCCTAGTTACTTCATGGAAAACTCAACTGTACTACTTCAGCTTGTGTTAAAATCAGCAACCCACTAAAAGAACTTGGCATAGTATTTTCATCCTTCTGTTTTAAAACGGCAAGCTTGAAAAACAAACTAAAACCTGCATGATGGCTTTTTGTCACTGAACAGCCTTTAGCCAATAACTGATTGCTTACATAGAGTAACAGTTAGCAAGAGGGGAAAGCTTGCTCCCTCAAGACCCTAAAAGTGAGAGGGCCACGTTTTCATGCATTTCCTCTAAAACATTGTACTCTCCAGTTATAGGTGATTTAAAGACATAGCTGTTAAACACAGCAGTGATTTCTGAAGGTCAGAGATATATTTCATGGGAGGAATTACTTTTAAAAATCATCTGCTGCCTAAAAGGAGGTTGGATAGCTGCATAGTTAAATTTCTGTCTCTACACTCTATACGCTCTCTTTTTTTTTGTTTTTTGTTTTTGTCTCGTTTTGGCGAGGAGGTGACTTGAGCAGAAAAGTAAATGTCTTTGCATAATGCTGTGAAAAATAACCATGAAATTACTGCAATGAAGTATTCATCTTGTCCAGCCAACAACATTATAGAACCATCTTGCATCAGAAAATGAAGATTGTTAAATCAAGAGTATTTCACAGGGATTTCATTAAGAAAGTTTTGAAAATAAATTAATTTCATTTAATTTTCAATGAAAAAGTATACAGTTTTGTATGCTGTATGATAATAGTAAACTTGAAATACATGCCACATTAGCATAATTATGTATGTATAATATGCCATTGTTAAAGTGTTTTAAAAAATAAATGTGGTACTTTGGGCTGAGAGCATTCTGAGTTTCATTCTGTGGAAAATTTTGACTTTCATTTCAGTATGATTTTAATTGCAAGATTTGTTTCAGGAGAGAAAATGTAAATAAAGTTCTGTAGCAGATGGGGTTGTTTCCTGGAATGAGAAATATTCTGCAACGTTACAGTTCTAATCTGTTTGTGTTCATGTACTTGGCAGTCTTCAACAAAGGCATAAGTTAGCACTGTTAAACTTGGGAAGGCAGTGTTTCTTCCTAATACAATGTTTTAAGGTTAAAAAAGAGAGAGAGAGAAACTAAGATGGCACTCAATCCCAAGTTGTTCATTTTTCTCTCTTAATACCTCCTTTGAGTGCATAAATTAAAACACGATTTTATTTTGTCTTATCCATTTGTCAAGGAAAAAGGAAAGTTTAAATTTGTGCCTGTGTTTTTGAAAAAGCAGCTAGCAACTAGTGCATGAGGGAGTAACCTTTTCATCTAAACAGCTTTTCAGTGCTTATGTATGTTTGCAGAAAATAACATTTTTTTCCTAGCATCTGTCTGTAATGCCATCTGCTACTATGCTTCAGGCAGCTTTGATTGTGTAAACTTAGCTTTTCAAACAGTTTGCCAAATGTAGTGGTTTTGAAAATGTATCCCCATTCATCCCCTATCAGGACATTTGATGGTATTCTGCAAACTCAATGCAAAACAAACCAACCTTGCCTACAGTGAAAATGTTTCTTGTTCCCTCACTTCTGCTTGTGCCTTCACATGTGCCATATACACCAGGATGAGCCTTGGAGGCAGATAATGGTATTCTGTCTGTCACTACAAATTTGTATTAAATACACATTGATAATAATTTTTAATTCCATTACTGGGTTTAACCCCTGCGTCCACAGTTTCTTAACATCTTTTCCTTATTGCATTATTTTCTCACAGCTACTGAAAGGCAAGTTAGTCCCATAATGAGTGCCACTATTACTAACAACCACACACCCTCTTGTGTTCCATTGACCTGAAACAAAACATAGTCTTGCCATTTTCTGGACTACTTGGGTAACCATTTATTAGGCTGTACTTATATAGTTGTATATCTATTCCTCTGTTGACAAACCTTGAACTTCATGTCATATAACTTATCCCCTGCTTGTCCCCATTGCTGCTTGCAATGTGTATGGGACAGCCTGTCTGTACCCATGCAATACCTGACACACTGTTGTGCAGAATCGGTGCTTGTGGAGTGTATACCCAATTCCTGAGTGATACAGGGAATCTGTATTTCTGGGAATTTTTCTGTGGCGTGCTGTGGGACAAATTCTTCAAATTGTCTTTTTTTCTTTCTTAAACACTCCCACCTTAGAACACTCATCTTAGAAACTGCTTTAGCCCTTGTCATTGCTTTTGTCAACATGAACTTCCTGCACTTTTTGATATGCTTGTAGCAAGGTGAAATAGCCTAGAAGAGAAGGTCCTCAGAGTCCAAACCAGAACAGTCAGGTAAAGGCTCAGCCATGTAAATCATAGAATCATAGAATCATAGAATCATTAAGGTTGGAAAAGACCCTTAAGATCATCGAGTCCAACTGTTAACCTAGCACTGCCAAGTCCACCACTAAACTATGTCCTTGAGCACCACGTCTACCCATCTTTATACATACCTCCAGGGATGGGGACTCAACCACTTCCCTGGGAAGCCTGTTCCAATGCCTGACCACCCTTTCGGTGAAGAAGTTTTTCCTAATACTCAACGTAAACTTCCCTTGGCACAGCTTGAGGCCGTTTCCTCTCGTCCTATCACTTGTTACTTGGGAGAAGAGACCGACCCCCACCTCGCTACAACCTCCTTTCAGGTAGTTGTAGAGAGCAATAAGGTCTCCCCTCAGCCTCCTCTTCTCCAGACTAAACAACCCCAGCTCCCTCAGCCGCTCCTCATGAGACTTGTGCTCTAGACCCTTCACCAGCTTCGTTGCCCTTCTTTGGACATGCTCCAGCACCTCGATGTCCTTCTTGTAGTGAGGGGCCCAAAACTGAACACAGTACTCAAGGTGCGGCCTCACCAGTGCTGAGTACAGGGGCACTATCACCTCCCTGGTCCTGCTGGCCACACTATTCCTGATACAAGCCAGGATGCCATTGGCCTTCTTGGCCACCTGAGCACACTGCTGGCTCATGTTCAGGTGGCTGTCAACCAACACCCCCAGGTCCTTTTCTGCCAGGCAGCTCTCTAGCCACTCCTCCCCCAATCTGTAGCATTGCATGGGATTGTTGTGACCCAAGTGCAGAACTCCGCACTGTCCAGGTCTGTCTGCAGGGCCTTCCTACCCTCCAGCAGATCGACACTTCCACCCAGCTTGGTGTCATCTGCAAACTTACTGAGGGTGCACTCAATCCCCTCATCCAGATCACCAGTGAAGATATTGAACAGGACCGGCCCCAGTACTGAGCCCTGGGGAACACCACTCATGACCAACCGCCAACTGGATTTGACTCCATTAAATATCATGTTACTGAAATACTTTCAGTGCTTTATGGAGGTAAAGTTTGAAGAGACAGGTAGCATTTTTTTTTCCTAGCTGACAGAATTTGCAAAAGCACCCAGGCTTTTGGACACAACAGCCCTTCCTGAGCTCTGAAGGAGGAGCAGCATCACACTTCAAGCTAAGAGCAAAGTGGGAACAATTGAGTTTAAGTTAATTATGTTAATCCATATAAAATTTCAGAGAAAAGGATAATTGGCACCTTTGGAGCAGAGAGAGATGTTAGCAAGGGGAAAAAAGTTAGGATTTTTAGTCATTGTGACACGGAAAGAAAGGCAGATAATTTTCACTAGTGGAAGTGAGAGGTTACCAGAGGTGAGGGTAGGGGTAAATAGTAGTGTGCCAACTTTGAGTATCCATTGGAATGTTGAGCTGAGTTTCCAGTTTCATCCTTTGGGGCTCAACTGTCCATCATCCTTGAGACTCAGGACTGAACTGGCCCAGAGGTGGAATGGCTGTTTTGGGAAGCACCTCCTTCCATTATTATCCAGGTGATTCTGCCCTTCACTGACCACATGAGTTCATCCTTGTGAGTGCAACACCCCTATTATTAGGACTGAGAAAGACATGTTAGACCACAGAGGGCAAGTGAAGTATCCCACTTGGCTTTCTTGAGATGTTTTGTGCTGCGATCAATACTGATCTCCATTTGAGCCCCAGTGTTTCTGGCTGAAGAGGATCACAAACCCTGGGAGAGGCTGACACTATTTTGCTCTGTCTATAAACTTCTCTCAGAGGAATTGGATGCCTCTGGGTAACCTGGGAAAGGAGCTTGCATCATCCTTCTGGAGCCAGAATACATGAATGAAATAGTCTGAAACTGCACCTGCACACCATAACAGCTCTGAGTCACAAGAAGCTAGAGAAACTGGGGACACCACCTAAACATGTGGTCAGTGGCCACGAGCTGCCATTTCAGTGAGTGATGTTGGCTGGATGGATACTGGAGATGGCCCATACTTCCCCTCTGCAGCTCACAGTTCCACGTGGACATCAAGATGGGTGGCAGCTGAAGTGTCTACATACCTGGAAGCCAAGAAGATCCAGCAGGCCCAGGTTTCATCAGTCCTTGCAAATGAACACAGAGTTTTTAACCTGGATGGGAAGAACCTGAATGGGAGCTTTTTGCAATGTAGATTACTTCCTAATGTGAAAACTGGCAAGATGATATCTTTATATCCTGTACCTTCATGGCCAGTGTGGAAGACATGAGTGTCTTCTTTACTCATAGCATGCGTCAAGTCTGTGGCTAGGCTGTGGTAGGTATTATGCAAATACATGAATAGTATTTGTACTACAAGAGCTTCTGAAGAATGGAGTAAATCACAAGACAGCTTGTTATGGTAAGCGCAGTGTATAAGAGACTTTCTTCTGTTTCATCATATCGTAAAGAAAAAAAAAGAATTTAATATATTCCCATTTCAGAAAGAGCCTGATTTATACATTTTTAATTGCTACTATGAAAAATGGGAGAGAAAAAGTGAAAGTGAACAAAACTGCAGGAGTTGGTGGAATCAATACATAGATCAGAGAGTAGAAAAGCTCATTAAATTCTGATGAGTGAATGTGATTTTAAATGTAGGTGTTTTGAATCTTGTTAATGCACCAAGAGAGAAGCAAAATAAATAAATGTATATGAATGTAAAATGGATCATCTATTGGAATTCTGTAATATGTTCTATGGAACATGTACGTTACCAGAAATTTTCCATTTGAAAGTGATTGTGAGATCAAGGGTAAAAATTAAACAGCACTGGAATTGTTGTTGGCACCAGGAATTAAGGAAGTTGAGGTTGGTGTTTCCTCAGACCAGTTGTTCTTGGGACCTATAGAACTGGATGTCTCTGCATACAGAGGAAAAGGCACAAGAAGTTCTCATCAAATGAAGCTGGATGTGTTCTTCAGACATGACTGTATAGCCTGAGACAGTGAATGAAAGGAATGGTAATCTCACGTGGCTTAAGAATTAAATTCCTTTCAAATGTGATGACAGTCCTATTACTCTAAATAGTGATAAGTGGACCTATGTGCTGCTTTCCAGCCTGGAGTGTCCTAATCCTGCCCTATACTGAGAATGTAAAATGAAGTAGTATGGAATAACTAGGTGTTAATGCTCTAATTTTATTAAGCCCATCCAATAGGCTGTTAAACTACTACAGCTGGTATAGTCTTTACAGTAGATTGCAGAAGCAATGTAGAAGTACTCAGTCCCTCTAAGGGTCTATGGAGAAAGGAGATGTCACCATATATGCAGAATATTCACAACACATCTATCTTTCATTGAATATGACAAAGATGGACAAAAATGACCCACGTCCAAATACATATACGAAGAGCATGCTGGAGGCTACAGCTTATGGCAGAGAAGACAAGGTGGCACTAATTCATTTCCTGGAACAAAATCATAGAATCATAGAATGGCTGGGTACTTAGTAGAAAACACGAACGCAGACTTGGACTTACAACAATAATAGCTGGTAACAGAAGGTGTGAGAGACCTTGGCTGGGAAGGACACTGGATCAGCTCAGTTTGCCTCTAAGTGTGCAGAAAACTTCCTGGGGTTGTGGAGCTAGAGAAGTAGAAGCTTAGAAGGACTTACAGGACTAAGCGAGGCTCTAATAGCCCTAGTACCTCCACGGAAACCAGTCTCCTGGGAACTTCAGTTTCTCTGAGTTGTGCTTAGCATCAGCACATTTAATTCACTGAATGAATAGTCCTTTTCTATTTTGGTGGGTCTTTTTTGTTTGGTTGGTTGTTTTTGGTTTTTGTTTTTTTTTTTTGAGAAAAGCTTAGCTTCTAGAGTTAAAAGAGCTCAGGCACACAAAGAAGCAATTCGGTGATTCTTTGTTATTCCAGATGATGACGGCATGTTTCCTTGGAGTCCTTCACACTGGATTGGGGTGGGTGGGTGGGTGGGTGTGTGTAGTGGTGTCTAAATTTTTTTTTATTTTTTTCCTCACTGGGTTTGAGGATTCTGAATGTCAATTTTCTGAATTAAAATAGAAGATAAAGTAACCAGTGATACAAGCAGCCCTGAGATTCAGACTGGAACCATACAGTAAGGAGGTCAGATTTTGCATTAGCTTAAAGAAATAAGGAATGATCCTGTCTGAAAGTGGCTAAGCAGCATTTACCTATGCAATAAAATAAATATTGTCATCTGGCTATGAACTTAAATGGATTATTCTTTTCTGGCAATAAAGGCATAAAGAACAGAAGGAGGAAAAACCTGGGACTATGGATATCTGAGATCAAAGCCACCATTCACCCAACATCACTAGGATAATCCTTCTTCTGCTTGATCTTGCCAGAGTGCTGCAAAGCATCGTGAATTATGTTGGAGGTGGAAGCAGCAGACGGTGCCATGCACAGAGCTGGCAGCTGGACCTCTGGTCTTTCTATGATGGATGTGAGCTGGACTTTTAATTCTCATTCCCAAAGGCATTTGCCATCTCAGTTGCAAATTTGGACTTTTTTACATGGGAAAAGCAAAACATTTTCTTCTCAAAGTTACTGGTTTCTTTCTTCTACACTCAGACTGCCTCTATTCCTACACTTTTCACTAGCCTGTTACTGTTTTAAAGAATAACACCTCTCTCCCATAATGACAACTTAGAAGATAGCGAACGAGTGGGAAGGCTTTCAGATTAATACAGGCTGGTGGGGGTGTTGTGTCAATAAGGACATTAGGGGCAGCAGATGTTCTGTGATCCCTTTTCTACTTAATGGCTGTTGACACTTGCAGAAAGCTGTCCTTGTCATTGGTGATCAGGTCACCCCTTCCAGCGCTGAGTTTCTATGAGTGTTACCGGGATATAACTCATTACACTAGAGCAAATAACTTGTACAGACAAATATTTAATGCCTATTATCAGAGTTTCTCTATACCATTCCTTTTCTTTCTGTAGAATTACTATTTCCAGTTTATATAAAAAATGTAAATTCTTGGTGGATTTGATTGGAGCTGGTAACTGCCTAAGCTAGCATAACATTTACTGATGTTAATTAACTATAGTTTCCTTCGTCATTGGTTATCATTTAGAATAAAAATGTCTCATTGTTTTTCAGAATGAAACATTCTTTGTACTGTCCTGTGTTGCAGGTTATAGGATTTAATAGTATTCAATTGTCATCAGATTGAATTCTCCCACTTACCTTTACTTAAAATAGGCTCTCTTTCTCCAGCATAGAATTACTTAAATGATTTCCCTTGATATCAAACCCAGATTAGTCAGATGTGAGAACAAAGAAGAGACCTTCTGGCTAACTGCAAGTAGCCTAGGTCCTGCTGTTCAACATTTACCAGGAATATTAAAGATATGTCAAGTGAGTGGGTGGCATTAGGCGTTGCCTAATTTTAGTCTAGGTAAAAGTGGGAACTGAAACAAATCACTGCATTAAATGAAACTAGCTGGATACCTCTGTGGTCAGCATTGTCTATATCATATTTAAAAAAATGTCTGCAATATAAAGGAGTCTAAAACACTTTCTGGATTTAAAGGTCATCTCCTGATGACCTTTATTGGAGACATGACATATTGTAGATATGTATGCGCTTGGTACAATTCAACAAGAAGCAGAGAGATAAAATTATCTTCTGTCCATGGATCTGTGAGGCTGCTGCTTTTGTCTTTATCACAAATGAGAGAATACTGAGGATTATGTCATTTATACTGGTCAAGGATGGCCTCAGAGATTGGGCAGCTGTGATATAAGATGCCTTTCCCTTTTTCTGCTATATGTGGCTCTCTGGATTCAGGTAGAGTGGACTTGTTTATGGCTTAAATATGAACTAATCAAATGGGCAGAAAAACAAAATTTAAGCACTGGATAATTCCGTTGTGTGGCATTAAGCTTTGTAGCTTCTATAGCTGCTGCATTTTATGTAAAATGTTAGGTAAAAACTTAAGACTGACTGAATTAAATCAGATCCAAGCTTCCTAGCCCATAAACTGTTTCCAATGTCAGTCAAAAGTAGGTATCCAGAGGAGCGAGCAAGAAAATGGGTGCATGTAACACTGCTCCTTATTCTCCTGCCATGATCCCCTCAGCCATCCCTTTACTATGCTGAAGACATCTAACTTACAAAGTCATTCTTCATGTAGAAGCTGTTGCTTATTTCTGATCACCCCTCTTGCCCTTCTTCAGCTCTTCTCTAGTTATATTCTATAACTTTTGACATACAAGGACCAAGACTGCACCAAACCATGCATTTACATAGGGGCATAATAATGTCCTTTTTTTTTCTTTTTCCCCTCCTTTTTCTATTCCTTTCCTAATTAATTCTAACACTGACTTGCTGTTTTGGTAGGTACTGAACAGAAGTTTTCACGGAATTGCCTCTGATAAATTTAAGATTGTTCTCCTGTGTTGTAACAGACTTCCCAGAGCCCAACATTTTAAGCACAGAGTTATAATAGGTGTTTTTTTTCCCACATGGATCCTTTGAATATAGAATTCAATATACTGAATTTCATCTGCCTTCTTATTTACTATCGCTTGACTTTATAAGGTTCTTCTGCCAATCTTGACAGCTAACACATATCTTTGGAGATGCTGTTCAGTCTTTTTAAACTCTTTTGTTGCAGCTGCTTAGTGTGTTCTTGATGTATGCCCGCATTCACAGTCAGGCAGTGATAAGAGGGTAGCAGGGAGCTCTGCAGAAAAGGCATTTAATGGTGGAGGAAAGTGTATGGCAGAGCAGCACTGTACTTCTCCCCATCTCTGGCTGTGGGCACCGTCGCTAGCTGTATGATCACCTGCCAATTCCTCTGCCTCTGATGGCGGAAGCTGGGATGGAGCTGAGAGAAAAAGGTTATAATGAAGTCCAGTGAACCTCTTTTGTCCCACTGTGGTCAGGAGATACTGGCTATACCAGGGAAAGTGCCTCTACATGTTTACAGGTGTCTGGAGTTCTTTCTGTTATTTGCTTGGTTTTGTCCTCATGGCTAGGCTCAGGAAGAGTATAAACCTTTTTTAGGTGCCAAGTGAATTAAAAGACCATTGGTTTCAATACATCTAGAATCCATATTCCCTCAAACAGTAAGCGTTTGTCCTGCAACAGATTTTAATATCCATTCCAGTAGCTATCACAGGGAAGATAAGACAGGAATATAACCTTCCAAATGGCAAATCAACATGTTCACATGTTTCAGCCTTAAATATCCATGAATATTTTCCCCCTTGTTTCTTTGAAGAGTTTTGACATTTACTTAAGTAATTACTGTCACCTCTAAATGGCTGCCCATATTTTGTCCTTTTGTAAATCCTTCTCCGGTGTTATTTATGCCTCTCTTTCATCTTAGCTCTTCGAGCCAGAGTTTATCATGTCTGCCAGGTGTACTGTGCACACACATTCTGAATTAATCTCCCTAGTCTGTCAGAGTGTAAGGAAGTTCATTTATTCAAAGGAGGTGGGAGGAGTGAGGGGAATTCAGCCTGAGATACCGTGGTCTTGGTTGTCTTTGTGAGTTACTTACACTGTGCAAAACGCTGCTTTCCATGTGAATAGTTTCAGCGCAAGCAAAGACAATGTCAGACATGAGTAGCCTTGAGTCAAATCCTTTGCCATCAACGTGCCTCAAAACAAGCTGATTAGTTCTTCAAAATCTTTTATTCCAAGTGCTTTGCTACACTGCACACACTTCCATCATGTAAAATCTCATAGCAATGAACTTTCCCATCACAAGTGAGATGGCAACCTTGGTTCTGCAGCTGGGCACTTTGCTCTGCAACCTGTCTCATACTTGTATAAGTAAATGCTTCCTGAGAGAAGTTTAGTGTTAGCTTTCCACAGCTGGGCAAGCAGATTTACAGGTCCAAAATGACGTGAACAGCAGTGCAGTTCCATGAGCCTTCTTCTTTGTGGGGACGGGTGGTCTGATCATCTGCTGGCAGGCTGTCAGGCTTGGAAAGTTTGAGGTGTCACGTGGAGGTTGAGCATCTCACTGATGAACTGGGAACTAATCCCTGGTGCACTGGTGTTAATCAGTCAATATTCACATTTAAACAATCAAGAGTGCAGAATAAAGTTGGCAAGGAGTTGAAAGAAAACTGGAAGATCTTCTCCTTCAAGGCAGGCTCATCCTGACTCAGTGTGACTGCTCCAGGTGATTTGGAAGAGTCTGGCTCTTAAATGAGAACAAAGAGTGCCTCCAAGTGACTATTTTCCACTTGGAAATGAGAGACAAAAAAGAACCAGGAGGGAACTAACTATAAGTGTATACTGAATAAAACAAAGTTACTGCTTAAGTTTCAAAACTGTTGAAGAAATATATGAAATACCTTTTTTCCTGCTTACACAAATTGGTGAAGACAGTTCTGAGCAGATTTTGCCAGAGCACAGTGGAGGCTGTGTAAGAATTCTTAGATCCTGCTGAGAAGGGAGGTCTGTGGAAATGCTTTGAAGGCAGCTAATGAATACAGTCAGGAAGAAGCAACTGGGAGATACCAGGAAAACCCTAGTGAGTGCTGGGAAGAACCAGACCGGATATCGATTATCACAGGCTCCGTCTTTGATGTGTGGTTTGGACAAAGCATTGGGAGAGAAGAAAATACAACTGAAGAAGAGAACTCAAAAATCCAAGAAAGTTATTTCTTATTCTATACAATGACAAAGATCGTTTCAGTTTAAGTTAGCCACTACAAAGTTTATCACTTCTGTCTTCAGCTGATGTAAGTTAAGTGGCTGCTGTGCCAATAGATGTCCCTAAAGGTGTAGTGATGTTATCCATGATGCCTTTTTTGAGTTTGATTGCAGTGTAACTCCAAGCCCAGTATTTTGGGGTAATTGCAACTAGAGAAGCAAAAAAAAAAATTGGTTTTAATTTCTTTTTAAAATTTGTTTTTAAAATAATAAAAAAAAATTAATCTCCAAGGCATATAAAGAAGGACATTATATGTCAGACACGATTGTTAAATTCTCAGTTGAGAAAACAAACAGCGACCATGGAAAAATGAATGAGTGAACTTCTGAAAAGTCATATTTCCCATTTTTGAAAAGCTGCAAACAAGTGATATTATTCTTAAAAGTCATACAGAATGGTTCACAAAGGGATGTATCTAACCTTTTAATGTCTGTCTGTAGCTTTTTAATGTTTGTTTTCCAGCAAACAGCTTTGTCAGTTCTTACACTTTGAAATACCTAGCCTGCTTGCTGGACAAGCTGCCCTGGTAAGTTTTATTCCATGTTGGTGCTTTGAGCTTTGTCTTTCTGCTTGTATGTCCACAGATCCCAGGCAGGCAGCCTTGCAAGCCCTGAACCACCCAAGTGACCGCCCTTAAGGAGCAGGTGTGAGAGATTTTTGTGTGAGGGTGCAGAGGAGGTTTTTGTGTGTTGGCGTTTGTGTGCCATCCTGTGTGAGAGAAGAGCAGCTTGGCTTCAGTCACCTGCCAGGAGGGAAGAGGGCAGGAAGGCAAGTTAGCGTGATCACAGGAGAAAACCGCCTGTTTCCCCTCTGTGTTGAACTGACTGTAAAAATGTCTGCAGACCTATGGAGCAAGAGGGAGGATTTATTTCTCTTTATGCGTGGTAAACACAGGAAAGAAGTTATATCAGGAGCAAGCAACGGGAATCAGCCTGAAGGAGTGAACGTAGGCCAGTTTTGTTTCTCCTCTGGAAACTGCGATGAGGAAAACCTTTTTAAAATTTTCCTGGTATTCTTGTATTACCTGTGGTGAATCTTTTCATCTTGTTTTTCATGTTGTACTTGTCACTGTTCTCTCTTGCTCTTTGTTTGCTATTGTGAATATCGCACTTGCGTTTAAAAATACAGAAAGAGAATAATAGCATAATTTCTTCTGTGTTATGGTGGATAAATGGTCTGTGTAGGTGTATGCAAACCTCTTTATTTGTCCTATTTGCCTACTGTGTGCCTTCAAGTAGGTCTTGAGTAACTACTGAAGAAAATAAACTTATAACAATATTTACTGAGAGGGCTTTTGGTTCTTAATTTGTAATTTCAGATAAAACCTCTCATAATCTTTTTTGTTTTCCCTTTCTGTAGTTATATGTGATTAATTTTCTTTTCTGTCATAAACATTTATGGAAAATGAAGTTGAAATTTACTTAAACATTCTCTTAAAGCAAATTTAAATTCTTTCTCCATAAGCAATTTTCTCATCAGATAATCATCAGACTTGGCACCTCTGTTCCCTGAAACCTTACAATCTGTTGACTTATAAACCTGTCCCTGTGGCTCAGCCATGCTCTGAGCTCTGGGTTTATTTACCAAACAGGCCAAACACAGATTTCCTTCCCTCTGCTGCAGAGTTCATATCAGATACTGTGCAGTAGGTTAACAGATTTTGTGTGCAAGAAGAAAGAGGGAGGATTTTTTTTTTTTTTTTACTGTTCTATGTTGAGGACATGCAGCTGCTGCCATCTTCAAAGGATCAAGACAATTTGTGAGTTAATAGACCAGACATGATTGCACTAAAGCAATTTCAATCTGAGTTTATGGAAGTAAGGCATAGTGGCAGGTTAATGAACCAAGAGATCATAAGGTTGCAGTGAACTGAGGCTGCAAGTTTGATGTTTCTGTGCTGAGAAAATTGCCCAGCTTCCAGAGGAACAGATATTATAGATGTGACACCCTCGTTACTTTTATTATGTATGTGCTTTCCATTGCTATAGGCCCCAAGTCTTCAGGGCTTGTAAACAGAAATGGCTTCAAAACTCTGGTGTGTCAGTTTGGGACTGGACCATGACTGAAAGGGAAAAAAATCTTGTACCACTCCCTCTCCTCAATCTTCTATGTAATGCATGGGAATGGAAGAGCCTTCCTTTCAAGGGTTCAGCCTCTCTGTTGGCCCTTGCTTTACTCTGTGTTTAAGAAGGCCTCAGAAACTTGCCAGAGCAGCCAGGTGCATCTCACCAATTTTGCATAATTACTAAGTGGTGCTCCTGGGCCCCTAGCTAGGCCTGTGTGTTTTCTTCATGATGCTTTTCTCCAACAAAGGGCAAGAAATGTGACCTCTTGTAAGCATATACAAATAAAGTGATTATACTCTTTGGTACAATATGAGAAAGGTAACTTACTGGGGCTGATTCCCATGTTCAGTCTGTGTCTTCAGATCATTCTGGTGATGCCAAACAACTGCAAGCCTGTCTAGTTAAGCATGGCTGACGGCTGCTTTGTGCTTCTGGAGGAGTGTAAACCCAGCAGAGCTTGTTAGTGACTATAACACATTGTAGCTGTGAAAGAAGTGCGACCTCACAGCCCAGTTCCACCCCTAGCTGTGTAATGCCTATCTGCTGGTTGTGAGGATGCTCTCTTCAGCCCTTTGACTAAATCTGTCTGGATCCCTGGATGTACATGTGCTCATGGCAACTGAGTGTGAATGCCAGAAAAGTTTGTTTCTTCTTGGTTCATTTGATGTTAGTTAGAGGCAAGGCTACTAGAGCTATGTGTTATTACAACACAAGATAGCATATAGCTGCAATAGCTAAAGCTCTGTTCTTTGGATGACTGTTCATTAATTACTACTTTTAGTAGTCACACCTTGTAGTAAAGCCACACCTTGTTCCATCCTGTGTAGAAAAGGTGCACTTAGAAAGCTGAGTGGCTACTGCACTTGTCTGATGTTGGGCTATACATACTGCTTCTGTTACCGTTGAAACACATTTCGAGCTGTTGCCAAAATAAAAGGGATTTTTAAGTGCTGATGTTTTTTCAAGCAAAAATTTAAGTATTTTGGCCAAAAAACGTTTTCATACTAAGAGCTTCTAGCTCCTCAAATTGAAAGTAATTCCATCATGTCTCATGGAGGCTGTAGTTTGGTTACCTTAAGTTTCCATCCTTCTGTAGATTACTCTTCTGGTTAAACTACAAAGCAAAAGTCAACCTTCTGGGAAGAGAAAGGCCGTTTTCATCATGGATGTTGATGGACTGAAGATGAATTTGAGCCAGTGAAGGTAGTCAGTGGGGGAGAACTACGACAGGACACAACTGAAGTACAACTTCTCTGAACTAGAAGAACAATATTTCCAAATCAGTTCAGTATTGCTATTATTTCTCTATTAAGTGGAAAACATACATTTTGTCAAAACCCCATTGGATACTGAAAATAAATTCATGAGAAATTTTCAACCCCTGTGCAGATCGATACACTCACATTTTTAAACTCTAGACCCACAACACAGCTTGTTACTCTCCTCTTCTCATGAGTCCCTCCATCTGCTCACCTTTTAAAACCTCTCTCATCATTATAATGTACTATTTGAGGAATTCCCTTCTCAGGAAAATTATGGGGTTGTATAGGGCACACATACACACTATGGAAGATATGAATTTACACTCAGAGATTTAGTTATAGATTCTAGCTTCTTCTCTAAACTTTCTTTTTTTAATGATTTATCACTTTCAGACTGATCAGTGCAGAGATTTCTAAAATAAACTGAGTGTAATCAAATGAGTTCTCTGAATGTTTTTAAGATTCTCTAACAGTTGTGTTTGAATAAACAAAAAAACTTAAAAATTAGCATTTCAGGCACCAGTAATCACTGTTTTCATAACTCTGACACTTATAAATCGACAAAAGTTCATTGAATATAATTTTCAGTCTTAAAACTGTCAAGCATTTAATATAAAATAACCCACATCTAGCACATGCACCAGAAATTAGCTATCATTTCCTAATTTTAAACTTCTAAGTGTTTTCAATAAGCAAAGCTTGCCCTAGAAGCTAAATATCTCTTCTTCAGCCATCTAAGTTGCTAACAGATATTTTGCTAAATTTTGCATGAGTGGTAGCCAGTCAGTAAGGAACCACCCACAGCTTAAACATCGTCCAGGTCCTCTGAGTGCTGGGCTCAGGCACACCAACAGCATGTTTGCAGCTGTAGGTAAAGCATGGAAAATGTTGTGACATATAAATCAATGCCACAATAATTGAAAAAACACTTTACTCTGTTCCAGAATGCCAATTTGTCACTGAGAGGTGGTCGAGGCAACTCGTTAGCATGTGGTGGGTTGACCCTGACTGGATGCCAGGTGCCCACCAAGCTGCTCTATCACTCCCCCTCCTCAACTAGACAGGGGAGAGAAAATATAATGAAAGGCTCGTGGATCGAGGTAAGGACAGGGAGAGATCACTCACCAATTACCATCACAGGTAAAACAGATTCAACTCAGGGAAATTAATTTAATTTATTGCCAATCAAATCAGAGTAGGGTAATAAGAAATAAAACCAAATCTTAAAACACCTTCCCCCCAGCCCTCCCTTCTTCCCAGGCTCAACTTCACTCCCAGTTTCTCTGCCTCCTCTCCCGAGTGGCATAGGGGGACAGGGAATGGGGCTTGCGGTCAGTTCATCGTGTGTTGTGTCTGCCGCTCCTTCCTCCTCACACTCTTCCCCTGCTCCAGCGTAGAGTCCCTCCCATGGGAGACAGTCCTCCACAAACTTCTCCAACATGAGTCCTTCCCACGGGCTGCAGTTCTTCATGAACTGCTCCAGTGTGGGTCCTTTCCATGGGCTGCAGGTGGGTATCTGCTCCACCGTGGACCTCCATGGGCTGCAGGGGGACAGCCTCCCTCACCATGGTCTTCACCACAGGCTGCAGGGTAATCTCTGCTCCAGCACCTGGAGCACCTCCTCCCCCTCCTTCTTCACTGACCTTGGTGTCTGCAGAGTTTCTCTTTCACATATTCTCACTCCTCTCTCTGGCTGCTGTTCCACAGCAGGGTTTTTTTTTCCCCCCTTTTTTAAATATGTTATCCCAGAGGCACTACCACCATTGCTGATGGGCACAGCCTTGGCCAGCGGCAGCTCCATCTTGGAGCTGGCTGGCATTGGCTCTATCGGACATGGGGGAAGCTTCTAGGAGATTCTCACAGAAGCCATCCCTATAGCCCCAACCTGCTACCAAAATCTTGCCATGGAAAACCAATACACAGTGTTCGAGAAAAATCAGAAGTAAACCAGTTGCAGTGGCTTTACAAGTTATCCCTTCTCAGCCCCACTGAGGTATCTTAACTGTGTGGGTGGATTTGGCCTTTCTCAGTTCTGAAGACAAGTGTCTTGGCTTACACCAGGTTCAAAATGGGTCCTTGAAATACAGATTCTGACCTTCTCATTACTTTACATTGTATTTTGCTCATGAATAACTTCACTACTGGGGTCAGTAGGGGCTTGGCCCCCAAATTTGAGGTATCTGCAGCATCTGCATTTGGTCATATAAGCTTATGTGTCTGAACCTGAGCTGAACCACACTCCTGCTGCTTTGAAAAGCTGTAAAATTAAAGCCTGCCAACAAATACAAGATATTAGCCTATGCTGCATTTTGTCATAAAACATTAGTGATGTGAGGAATTTAAGGCTGAAAAAGAAATGTGTAGATGTATCATAGTTAGGTTGAAGACAGATCCACTTAGAGTAATGAGATAAACTTTCACACTTCAGGGCTTAACCAATTCTTTTTGATCAGTTCCTGAAGGGCATTACAAGACGTGGTTGCTTAAAATAGCAGGGGACTGGATTCACCGATCAATCCTCAGTTCTGTTGATTAAGACCCAGGGCCTGAAAGATGATTCCCTCCGTGAAGAAGTAATATCCTTAATTGTCCACGACAGACTGTTTTTGCAGCGTTTTCTGAAACATGGGGCACTCACTGTTCTTGGAAATAGGGTACTGAAGTTGACGAATCACAAATCTGATAAGTTTGGCCATCCCTACACGCTGTATTCAACCAGCCGCTTCTGCTACACAGTCTTGATTATCCGCTAACCTTTAGGTACCATAAGCAAGACAAAGCAAACATCTTATTTCTGAAATGCTGATGCATAAGGCTGAGTTTGGTGGTGGGGCCAAGGGACCTTGTTCTCACTCATGACCTTTTTCTCTCTGATGCTTTAACACAAGCAGCTGTCTGCATCACTGGTGCACCATTCTGCCCTTTGCTTATTTTTGCTCATCTGCTTTTCCTGCAGATGCTTTTTTCCTTTTCTTTTTGTGGGGTAGTAAAGCATGAATATTTAGTACTCATGCCCAAGAGACATGCTAACAAAGTCCTAGTTTACAGGTGAGTTCACTTAAAGTTTACATAGCCTTCAGCTCTAATGGCTGTGTGCCACAAACTGCATGATATTTGCAAGGACACTCTCAGAGGATCTTCCTATTTCAGTTTAAGATCCTTTTCTTCTTGGAGTTGGTAGGCTGCCAATTGAACTTTCGGTTATTGAAGGTGTGGACAGATACTGTGTACATTTTAAACTCACTTGAAGAAATGTAGATGTTCTTGAAAAATAATAGTTTTACTTCTGCACTGTAGAATTTAGTATTTCATGAGACAATTATGGCATCAAAATAAAGCAGAACTGAAGGCAATGACTGGCAGTCAGCAGACTCCTCTGATGTGCACAGCAACTATGGGAAGGCTGACATTTCAGCTTGGGACAAAGGACTCAATTCCCACTTGCACAAAAGCAGAGCAGAAAGAAAACCAAGGCATTAAATTGCGGTTGGGGATAGATCCTAACCTGGAGGGGGCGGGGGGCAGACAGGAAAGACAATACAAAAAAGACATCTTCTCAACATCCTTACAACCCGCCGTGTTCTGAGACAAGTGCTGTCAGAGCCCTTTCCTGATGAATGGATGGAGAGATGGACTTTTTCTGTATGCCACATTTACTCTTCTTAATGCTCCTGAATTAATAATACTGGTAAGGACAAAACAAAATTTGATTTTTATCTCATATTTCGGCAAAGTAGGGTTCAGTGTTTTTTTTTTTTTACTGTTGTTATTCCTAGTGTAGAATTCACACAATCACAATCACAGGATGGCTGAAGTAGGAAGAGACCTCTGGAGGTCATCTGGTCCAAACTCTCTCCTCAAGCAGGGACACCTACAGCCAATTGTCCAAGACTGTGTCCAGATGACTTTTTAATATTTCCAAGGATGGAGGCTCTCACTTATTCCTACTCTCACTCACAGTTCCCTTTCAGTTCTCACATTCAGAAGAAAATATGCATGCAGTTGTATGTGGATGTACGTGCATGTGTGCACACCTGTGTTCTTCCCCATCCTTTTTAATACTGTGAGGGGGTCCATACAAGAGAGAAAAATCTGTATCTCCTTCAAGACCCTAGAACATTTTATCTCAGAGCAGGACTTAGTTCTATTTGATCTACACTTAAAATCAACAATATTTAATGGCCTGATACAAATCTGTTTGGTGTCCCTTGAGTACAGTAGCACATGAATGAAGCTGCAAACTCTTTAAGACATTAAAAGCAGTAGACTTGTCAGTGTGCCATTATTAATCATATTAATTAATTGCCAATATAGCATGAAAAGTTTATGAAGTATTTTACATATAAGTAAAAAGGCAGCTTTTTTCCCCACAGCACATCACACAGAGTAAGAGCCTGACTTTGGAGCTGATTAATAACCCCTCCCCCCCTCTTTTTTTTTTTTCTCTTTATGAACATGTTTTCTTTAGATGTCCCACCTTTTCATAGAAATAAATTGAAACAAAGAAGTTGTCGTTTCAGTGGAGGAACAGTTGCAATTCTGAATCTAGATTTTTGATCTGTTGACGGGGGGAATCCTGCAGGCTGAATAGCATAGGCAGTGTTTCCAGATCTGCAGCAAGCTCCTCTACCTTGTTGCTGAAGAGTAACAAGACAGAAAAGTCTGAGCCTGTTGAGTGTTAGAAGGTAGTTACTTGGTACAGGGGAAATCGAGACTACGGGGACAACATGGAGCTATCCTCCTTAGGTTTTCAATTCCTTTTCCTGTTGTCTCCTGCAGAACTGCTCATATTCAAGTAACATAAAGCAGCTGAGATGAGTGCGGTGGAAGAATGGCATACACTGAGCTAACCAGGGCAGTAAACTCAGCAGTACGTTTCCCATTCCTGCAGCTTCAGTTCTGGCAGTATTTAGCACTGAGTTACCACCATCAGAAGCAGGAAAATCATGCCAACCTCCCTTCAACTTGGTGACAGAGTTTCTAAAAGGAATCAAAGACCTTAAGAGTCCCTCCAGGCACATCATTACATTTTATTTATCTTGACAATATTTAAACTTTTGATTTGTATAGATTTATGATTTTGAAAGATGCCAAAGGGAGTTAATGTCACACTGAAGCAAAATATTAAAATGTACAGCTGAAAGTCTGAGACATAATGCCTTGACTTAGATACAGGTTGCACTTACAGAACTTCTGAAGCCTCTTTAAATGTCATTGTGTTATATGTGATATCCTTTACAGCCTGTGACTGCCTGCCTTAAATGATTTCTTTTTATTATGCTGTGAAGCATTTACTGACAAAAGATCCTTCAGAATTACTTTTGGCAGTAGCCTGCATGAGAAATTCTTGATGCTGCAGTTCACTGGAAACTTTTATTCTTAATTTGTGTTTGCATTGCTCTTTGGTGAGTTATAAAAGTAGCTATAGTCATAGTAACTGTAGTATAGTTCCAAAAGGAATGGACAGAGAGCCAAAAAGAATAAATTATGAGGGGCTGTGAAAATTGTAGAGGTACAAACAAAGAAAATGGCGAGGAAAATATCCCATATTTTTCTTTTTTCCAGCTACTGCTTATGTTCAGACTTCAGCACTTAACCTTGTACAACGGCCAAGACCATAAGCACCTGCAGACCTATAAGGACTCCTTAATTCCTTTGAGGGGTATATCTGCAGTACAACACTCAGAGGAAATAAAGATTTCTTGAACATTGAATGTGAAGAGACACCTGGGATGTTTGCAATTAATTCTCTGAGTTTGGGATTTTAAAGAAAATTCGAAGTACCTGGTGAGGATAACTGAAGTTAATTGTCTGAGCAAATTTTAGATAAGCAATATTTTTCCTTAAAGTATGAGAAGAATGTTGAGAAAAAATTCTGATTTGGCCAAATGTTTTCAGACAATTTAAATTTGCCTTGAAATTTTGTAGTCATTCAAACACAGTGAAATACAGGAGCAGAAAAAAAGCTATACCCTCCCATATACCAAAGAAAAAAATACATTACACTTAGAAAGAAAATACTGGGTTTTTGTGTGATACAGATTCTTCCAAAATGAGGGAAAGGAATTTAAAAGTAGGCACCCATTAAAATATTTTGAGCAGCAAGCTTGGGATCAGTTGCCTATTTCAGCAGGCTTGTCCTTTCAACTGTTACTCAGCAGAGCCCATTTGATGGTAACATGAAAGAAATATTTTTGCTGTGTGTGATTTGCAGGTTCATTTTTGGCTTTTGCATCACAGTCTTCTGGGTGAGCAGCCTGCATGCATCCGGCGTGACACAGGGGCATGTAGGGCTGCAGAAACGTACGACCAGCTGATGATGAGGAGGAGGAGCACTGGACCTGCCCTTGCACGTTGTGCCAGGAGGCTGGCAGGCTGCTGAGTCGCTTGCAGGCACAGGCACTCTGCGTTCCTGTGTTTATCTTACCCAGACCTCAAATGCCTCTTGACAAAAAATCTCTGTCTTCCTTATGGTTCTCTTCTCAGCTGCTGGTGGTAGTAAGTGCAGTTCATCGATCCTCTCTGTTTTTCACATGTAGCCAGTAAATCTGGATGGAAACGTGATCGCCCAGCCTAGGACCAGGCAGGAGAGATGGTATTCCAGTCAGACCTACTAGGTCCAGAAAACACACAAGTGTCTTTTTTGGTGTTGTCAGCCTCAGAAATTAACAGCAGGGCAAAAGATCAGTTCTCAGGGGCCAGGTTTCTTCCTACAGCAGATATCTACCTAAAATTCGTCACACTTCAGTTTCCAGCCTAGAACGGGCCCTCTTTAGTTTGGCCTTTCATTCTCTGTTCTCTAAATAATTACAACGACTGTGTGATGGCATTATACATATTTTACTTATATGTGTTTTAGGATACTCAACCATCTGAGCATGTTACAGAAGTGCACAAAAATGACAGGGAAAGGGGTTTTGTTTGGCTTGGGTCAAATAAAATATGTTTGGCTTGGGTCAAATAAAGTATGTTTGGCTTTAGAAACTATTCTAGGTTTCTGAGTTTGCTTCTAGTCTAATGGGTCTTTCTATAACACTCACTTTTGAGTGCTAGGCTTTGTTTTCATCATTTGTTTTCCATTTTGAAAAATGGCTGATAAAATGGTCTGTGTGAAAAAAACTTGCTTGAGTGTTGACACGGTTCATTGGGATGAAAGCTGGCACTTATACTTGAGAGATAAAAGCATACATTACTCTTGATTGCACCATGGTAAGAAGGATGGGATCAAGTCTGTATTCAAGAACGCAGGCTCTACCCAGCAACATCTGCCTTTTGCCTCCAATGATACTTGAGTATATCTGATGGATAGGTAATGACTTAAAAAGTGCAAAATCTATTTAGAGTCATGTTTTCAGTACAAATGCTTCAGGATAATTCAGTGTGTGAGAAAATGCTGCTCTTGGAGAATATTATTTTTTTCAGTCATTTAAAAAAAAACTAGTCAACCCCCAAAACTGGCACAATTTTTCCTTGCTGTAGTACATGAGGGTGTGGGAACTAAAAGGATATTGGAAAAGCATAAGTAATCCATCTAAAGCTTCCCAGTATGGGATTTCACAATAGCAGTGGCTCAATATAGAAGGAAGAGCTCTTTGAAGGCTGAAATATCAACATACAGCAGCTGGGTTATATCTATGGGATCTTCATGTTCCTGCAAATAACCCCGTGCCATGTAAAATTTGGCTTTTAAAAATGTTTTTAAGTGAGCCTGGATGTCTTCTGTGTAGTGACAGAAGGCTTGCTGTCTTTGTGCACAAGCAGTACTTTGTATCAGAGGGAAAAAAAAGTACAGACATTTGCTCTGCCACCCTGATGCAAACTGAGGGCCAGACTGCTACATGAGTAACTCTGAGAAGCA
The DNA here is from genome assembly GCF_047370975.1 of Nipponia nippon. Taxonomy (NCBI): domain Eukaryota; kingdom Metazoa; phylum Chordata; class Aves; order Pelecaniformes; family Threskiornithidae; genus Nipponia; species Nipponia nippon. The sequence goes on along the minus strand of NW_028262336.1, from coordinate 49,147,758 downwards.
GCTGTAGTTTTGAGCAGCATGTCTTCAGAGACAAGGAATTAACCTGACAGGTAAGCAGTAAACAGTGTGCGGACGCTTCCCTTTCTTCTTGCTACATATAGCAGAGGAAGGGTATGGGAGATCTTTGAGATCCATGGATCTTCAGCTGTGCAGATAATCTGGCACTCTGGAGGGATATCACACACCTAGAGAGACACCAAGTAGCCTCCCCAATGGGGGAAAAGATGAGTTATCACTGGCAGAAGCACCATAGTTTAAAACCTCCTTGGCAAATGCTCTGGGGGAAAAAAAAGACTTATCAAGCAGTTGTCTAAAAGTAATGCCTAGCAAACTAGCAGCTTCTGCTCCTTCATTTTAAGAGGTCTGTCTCCAACCACTGTTCAGAGTGAATGGGTCTTAAAACTCCTCTTTCCTCTGTTTCATCAGCCATACAGCTTCAATTTGCTGCAGTGATTAGCAAAATGCAATTAGAACTGTAAACCACATTCCGCTTGTGCTTTTCTTTGGGACAATGGAAGGATAAATAACCTGTTCTAGTGGCTTTGGATGCTCAGCTCTTGCCTGGTCAGCTTGGGTACTGGCAGAGATACAAAATCTAGGATAAAAACCTACTGAGTTAAAACAGCTTGAAGAGGAAAATGCTCCCATGGAGATAAGCTTCTGGGGGAGGCATTCTTCTGCGGCAACTGGCATGGCAGAAGTACTCTGCCATGATCTGACCTCTACATGTGATCTTCTCTGAAGTGGCTATTTTTTTCTGTAGTATGTTATTCTTCATCCCATCTGCAGCTTGGGAATTTGTTGCCAAATCCTAAAAAAGGCACTATATATTCAGCATTAGAATTTCCCTTGAAACACTCATTCTACCATATCCCAAGGCAGTTAGAAGCACTTTGTAAGCTTTAACGGTTCAGGAAGGTTGGACAATGTCAGGACAATGTGAAATCACTTTGGATCTGAAGGTCCATGCCTTGAATTGCAGTAAAGGCAACATGGGCATTGCAGTAAAGGCATAAATACATAAATGTCACCTAAAGGGGACTCCAGCATTGCCCCTAACAGAAACACATGCTGTAGGACAGTGAGCAGATCTATGGCCTCTGAATGAGCTCTAAAGTGGATAACAAACTAAAATCCCTTTCTGAGAGCTGCACAGAGAGCGCGTGCTGTAGCTAGCTGGAACATGATAAAACAGAGCATTCAGTTTCCAGCACCCACTTGGGAAAAACATCCACAATCGGACTTTCACAAAACGCCTGAGATAACAGAAGGCAACTTTTTGAAGTATGACGCCAACGGTGTTCAAACAGCACGAGAGCCTGAAAGCTCAGCCCAAGGTTGGGAGCTGATAACACACAACAAGGGGGTTAGTTAGCAGCACAGCAAATCATGGGGAAGGTGAAACAAGTGAAAGTGCTGTGGGTCAGGTAGAGGCATGTCTGCCTACTTATCAGAGTCAATTTTTCATAGCAGTTTGCTATTTAATTTATCTCAGATAAAGGCTAATGCTGTCCTTAAATTCTCTTTGCTTGAGTAAAAGGAATGAGTGTTTTGCATGCAGAAAGGCTTTTTTGGCTTGGGTCGTGTCCTGCCCCGCCCCCCCCCAAGAATAGTGTCCTTTTATCTATACCACAATTACTGACATCTCCTAGAATATGCAAAATCAGGGATCCGTGAGGCTGTATCAAGCTCCGGTCAGCTTGCAAAGCTTGTATAATATATTTACCATACTGCAGGTTGAGGATTCTCTGAGTTAGGTTGATTAAAGTGAATCTTTCTATCTGAAACAGTGTTTTTATCTGGCACTGTATAACATAAATGTTAAGCATGTTACAGTATAACATTAGAATGCTCCAAAACATCCTGGTACTTGCACTCTGTAGTCTAATGCAGTGAAATCTGTTAGAGAATCCTGCATAAAAGCCTGTTTCTAGTGTAACAAAAATTAGTCTGAGCTGTGTTATTGATTGCATCTTGTTAAAATTTTCATGTGATACTGAAAAGATGTGTAGCATATACATATTTGTAAATTCATAATGGGAAAAAGCTTAACAGTTATGGGAGTAGCACCGAAATGAATCAATGAATTTCAAAACAATTTCAATTGAAATTCCTTCCCTTATTCAAAATAACAGCCCATTTCTTTTCAGCACATACAGAAGCAGGTGTGGGCTCTTACGTACTTCTTGCACGTGTGGGGTGTGTGTGTTCTAGCTTCTGTATAAGGCAGAAAGAAGACAGATGCACCTTTCTGTTAGCGGGACATCAATTTAAGAAACGAAAGTAGGAGCTGGTAAGAGTAGGACACTAAGTAGTTATTTAGAGGAGGATCATTGCTACGCTCAGCTGACTGCAGTGGGGAAGGTGGAGGTCTGTTCAGGAGCACAGAACTTGTAAGAAATGTACACTGATTATGAAAACCTCTGATTTCTTATTGCTCATCTTTGTTCTCCATCAGAGAGCAGGGATTTGCATAATGTGTGGTTGTCAGGTAGAAGTGAAGGATAGGTGGAGGCAGATAACTTACTAACTCATCCAGATGGAAGCGAGCGTGCCTTTTGTAAGTCAGATGGCAACAGTATGCTGTAAGCCGATTTCAGGAAAGGCAGTAAACTCCCACTCATGGAAATATTCACTTCCCCTGGCATAAGCTAAAACCCATTACAGAAATGTATTCCTCCAAATGTCCTGCTGGTCGAGAAGCTAATCAGCTCATGTCTGGCCACATCTGGGAGATGATCTGAGCAATATCCCAAACTGTCACTGAGGAAATTCACTCCAAGTACTTTGTGATGGTGCAGAAGGCTGAAGCTAGAGTGTGATTAACAGGGAGTAAAGGGGAAACTGCTTATCAGAATTGTACATTTTAATAAGGCCAGTATGAATACATGGTTCTAGAGATGCAGTATTTCTCAAAACAATCTGGGTCCCAGGTTTGAGGAACCCATCAAGCTTATGAAATAAAGCGGTTGCTGGATTATTGTCTCAATCCCCAATTATGATAGGGAGAGGGAGCTTTAAATAGCAGGTGTTTAATGAAAAGTGGTACCAAGTGCTTCCCTCTTTAGGGATATGGGATAGTTACTCTTTTTTTTATTCTTCCACTACACAAATATATGACTCACCACAGAAATAACCATGAGGAAAACAAATATGGACTATGCCCCGTGAGCATAATTCTCAGTATATGAAGGTGGAATGTGAGTGGAATGAAGCTCAGGCAGGTAAGCGGCTCTGCTGTCTGCAAGATCTGAATAACTAACAGCATGGGTAATCTGACTGGCATAAATCAGGCTGAATAAACCATGGGAAAATGAACCACAATGGTGCAAGAAGAATGCATTTTGAAGAACAATTAAGCAAATAGCTTTGAAATTTGTTAGGTTGAAATTCTGCATACGGGAACTAAATCTTGCTTTATTCATGGAGACATTATTAATATATTCAGTGTTCAACATAGCAAATTCCAGATATGGTATGAGTATACTCAGTGACTGTTAATGAAGACAACAAACGAGGCCTTACATTTGTTTCAAAAAAGCAGATGTTAATATATAGAACATACCTGTATAGTAATTCAAGTCTAGGAACTCACTCCTTATTTGCCAATATTTAAAGTATCAGTGTTGGAAACAAACTTAGTATGCTTGTCTTTAACACTGTCATATCTAGTTTACTCATAAATGGGAAAGCCAAGGATTAGTGCTACTAACAGTTCAGATAATTTGTCATAAAGTGTAACCCATGGTAACTCAAGTATTCATTACTACATTTTTATTCCAAGAAACCTGCTTTTAATAATTGATGCAAAGTATGTGCTGCTGACACAGTTCATTGTTTAATTAGTTTTCTGATCAAACACATTAATGAAGGAAGACCTAATAAATCATGCAAGAGCAGAACGAAGTACTTTTAGTTGATAGGTGTTGCATTGATTAATGGTAATATGAAACCACAGCAATCTTGAAACAGTGGTTATATGTGAGCACGCACAATTACAAGGGCATCTTCAAACACATTTCTTTAAAAAAAAGAAAAAGAAGAACAAGGAACAACATGAAATTCTCTTAAGAACCAGAGTGCCTGGGACATTTCCTGACTTGCTCTGAGTTCCAGGCTGCAGCTGTGGTAGATTAAAGGTATTTTGAAGTCCAAGTGAAAACTGGATCTCTGTGCTTTGGCAGCAGTGCTGCAGGATGCTCCATTGCGGTTGGTGCAGGGTGGCGGGAAGGGGACTCCACGGGGCATAACGTGGTGGCATCCCTCTCAGTAGTCAGGAGTTTTGAGGTGAGAGTAGTTGTCAGTTATGATGATGGCAGATAGTACACCTTTTCTTGCTCCCAGAGGACATATTCTGTCTGTTTTATGGTACTGGCAAAAACCCATGGTTGGAAGCCAAAGGGTAAAATGGAGGTAAGCAAGAGTGACACAATAGAAATATGGAAGAGTGAATGGAAAAATTACGTGCAGGTGATCAAAAACGAGGCTGTCACCACTTAGGTATGCTCTGTTTGATGTTAAAAGGTATGTGACTATGCTTGTGTGTGACATATACACAGACCTCTTGAGCCTAGAGAGGTATATTGAGCTTTCCATTTTAATTTAGCTTCATTTTTTAACTTGTAAGCTGCTGATACCTACTCAAGACCCACATTTCTTCTGGTGCTGCGCCCTCTCCTCACTCCCTGCAGGGACTTATAGGGCTTCTCCAAATGCTCTCAACCTGTCCCCTCACCTGCCACAACATACAAAGCTTGTGGCAAAGGGCTCAGAGGAGGCACCTGGCCGAGAGAGCTGCCTTGCTGCTGCTGCAATTTGACCTGTTAACTTGGCTCTAAGGAAGGTTTCTAGGACCATATCTTTCCCACTTAGCTCTGCTGGGTATGTAATGCTCAGCTGATCAGCCAGAATTGCAATCTCTGAAGCACCAGAAGAACCAGATAGGTATTTCCAATAAGTGGGTGTAAAGCACCTGAGTTGCTCCAATGCTTTGGAAAATTGCAGTGGCCCCTGATTGCACCTTTATGTGCTGAAATATTCTGAGAAGTCTTGCCCTACCTAGCTTCCTCCATGTCCCACTGCTGGTGTGCATTACAGCAAGATGTTCCTCAGCCTATCCTCACCAGCAAGGCAACTGCTTACCTTGACTTGTCTTTGCACTATCTCCCTAAGGGCTTGCTTCCTGAAGTAGGTTCTTGCTTTTTCTTTCCTTGTACAGCCTCAGAGGAGATTAGCCCACAAATGGCTATGATTAATGCATATGCGACCAGCTTCCTCTCCGAAAATCATTCCTTTTGATTTCCAAACAAACAACAGAAAAAGGAGGCAACAAGTTGTTCACCTGCCAGAGGAACTGAGAGAGCTGATCTGGTTTCCCTCAGACACAGTTGTAACTGTGAAGGAGAGAATACGAGTTCAGTTCGCTGAGCCTTCACAAGCACTTTATTAATGTGTTGCAAACTCCACTACCTTCCAGCTAAGAGAAAAGGGAGGTTACTCTTTGCTTTCTGCAGAACACCTTCCTACACGTCCAAAAGGAACTCCTCTGCAATTGCTCCTTTAAACCTGATTTCCCATGAGAAGAAACTGATTGTTTACAAGATTCTTGGATGAGGAAAGAAATCCAAATTAGATTTAGGATCCTGTTGTTGGAGTATCTCCAAAAGGGGAAGCTCATAGTCATTACCAAATACAAGATAATTTGAGATGTTTAAAAATGTTTGTGGGTGGTAGAGGAAATTCAGGAAAATTATAAGAAAAAATGGTGCTGGACTTTGTATATTTGATTGGATGTATTTTAAAGAGGCAGGACATAACAGCTCAAATTGCCTTCTGATTGACGCTGATGACAAACTTCCTCCTTTGAAGAATGAAAATGAATTTATGCAGCCTGACAACATTATGAAACCAAGGGCCAAAATCCCAGGGCACACTGGAAAGGAAATTGAAGAAATGCCATAAGCAGACCATTTTTAGTTTTGTGTTAAAGTTTGTATTAATTAATTTTGGTACAATTTCTTGTTTAGAAAGCGTTTTGTAGTTAAATAGGAATCAGCTTGGAAACAGTGGCAGCCCTGTCCTCTTACTGCCAGGTGAATCAGCTTCTCTGTGCTCTTGCCTTCTTACAGCTACTAGAGACCTCTCCATTGCATGTTATTGAGGATGGCGTTCGGAACTAGTTTTCTAGATTTGTGTTGTCATTGCAGGTTGAATCATTGTTCAGATTTAATGGAAATAAGATGCATCATCTTCCTCAGAAGGGAACAGAGAGATAAACAAGAGCATGAGATGCAGAAATAGGATGAAGGAATTTTATGCTAGGTTATTTTGACAACAACTTTGGTTTAAGTAACAAAAATTGAATGAAGTAAGACTAAAGTGTGCAATCTGTAATCCCAGACTACCTAGAATGGGAATAACAAATATCTGCTTATGTTCAGACATAGCATTTAGAAGATAATCTCTCTTCCCATCATGTTCACTTAAAGAGACTTGAGATATTCTGTGTCTCAGGGTGTCAACCTCTGTTCCTGAAGCTGAAGGCTGAAAAGCAGGACTGGAAGAGGGCTCCTCTGGACCTCTTTGAGGGATGAGGTTCAAACAAACCTTGTTCATTCTTCTGTTTATGGTAACTTTTCTACCTCAGTAGAATTCCCATCGACTTGCAGAGTGGCAGGGTTTCACTTCAGGTGTTTGATCTCCAGATCCTCAGATTCTCTTTTTCTGAAATGGTGGAGTAATTTTAAATGCATTTCCTTTAAATAAGGAGAAGAGTAATTGCAACTCAAGGAGAAAGAAAGATTCAGATTGATTAAGAACTTTAGGAAGGCTTTAATCAGAAATCCAAAAATAGGCTTTTCAAAACAGTTGACTTGAACTAAGCAAGTGAGAAGCAGAGATTTTTTTCCTTGCTACAACAAAACCTCTAATGTGAGAAGAAAGCTTTGGACTTCCACCTTTTACTTCATGGCCACAAAAATAAGTGTATTCAAATGTTTCATGAGAAGTGGTGTGAAGAGACAGTTGTTCGTGAAAATAATTTTCCACTGCTTTCATCAATTCTATTAATCGTTTCCCCAGCTTCATTAACCAAAAAGTTGTTTCCTGTTTTTTTTTTCTGATGAAAAGGTGAGTCTTTCAAGGGTCTTCTTCTGTCCCCAAACAGAAAAACCAGATGCCACTTTGATCCTTGATCAATCCACCAGTTCATACATCCTGTGGGAAGAAACTGAAGATAAAAGTGTGTGCATGAAGAGTTAGTTCAATGTGAAGTTTACTGGAACCTGAAAACATCACTGGGCTGTGTTAAAAACAAATAACAGCACTTGCCAAAAGTACAAGGTCTGAACAAAAGACGAACATGGCCAGTGAGAACAGGATCCAGGTCACTTGTCTTCCAGTCAAGTGTGGGACACATCTAAAGAGGTGAAGGAACTTACCTGCTCACCTACCTGCAGTGAGGGGAACAGCTTCCCATGCCTCCATCTCCCACAGGTCTCGAGGTGAGCTCTGTGAGAGATGAATGGAAAGGATGCTACCCACTGAACAGGAATCACCTACTCTCTTTGCATAATGGAAGATGCTTACCACACCATGCAAATGAAAGTCCAAAGGATTCCTTGAACAGCCTTCCTAAAGACTGGGGGATCACAGAACAGGCATTTTTCATCTGTGCATGGATCTCAGGTCACTTAGAAAAATGGTATATCATGAGATATGAGATCTGTCACAGCTGCCAGATATCTGAGTTGTGATTTGGCTAATTGTTTTTTATTCTTCACCTACTTTAATAAACTTGGGAGTTACAGACATCAAAGGCATTTGTGCCTTGAGACAGTTTGTTGCTAGAATATAAATGGTGACATCTGGTATACATTTCTTGGGTGAAAGATGATAGACAACTCCTGCAATCTTCAGCTATCTGTTCCTAACCGTCTAAATGGAACAATAGAGAGCTGATACACCTCAGGCTTTTGAAACTGTCTTTAAAAGCACAGATTACGCTAGAACATGTGTGTTGCTTTAGTGCATCTCAAGAACAATGTATGTAAAGCACCATGTGATCATTATGAGCCACAATTGGACAAATTAATTTGATACATTGTAAGGCTAATACCTGTTCTGGCCTGATGTCCAGGCCAGAGAGACTGAAGGAGATTACACTTCTTTCTTTTCACTGACACTCCCTCCAATTCCTGCACAAGGCTTCAAAGGCTATTATATCTAAAGCTTGTTCAAGCCCTTGCTCAGTTGCCCGAAAGCCGAGTGATGTGCCCCTGTTCACAGAAGAGATCAGGCAGGACTGCAGTGACACTGATAGCTAGGGGTGGGCCTGAGTGCATGGGGAGCCCCAAGGACAGGTAAAATAGAGCTGCCTACTAAGATGAGCAAAGAGGGTTTGCAGTGGTGCTGTCATAAATGTGAGAATGAAATCCCTGAGAAATTAATGGCACAACACTCCCAGAGTTACTGTGCTTCAAACAAGGCAACCCTGTGCATTGCATAAAGTGATATTGCTGTGAACAGGAAAAGAGGTAAGCCAACGACCAGCTATGCATACCAAGTATTTCCTACTGATTTTACCCCAGTATCTGTGTGGATGAGGTACAAGATTTTATGTATAGCTGTCTGGAAAGATTGCACATTTGACTATACTTCTAACCACTACTACCAGCTTCTTTCTTCAAGATGTACAATCTCTAGGATTTGGTGCTCTTTTACTGCCTTCACTTGAATTGGGTTTCGTTTTGCTGTATTTTAGGACCAAGTATGGTGATTACACAACTACCTGCCAACTTTTGCCCTCATTCCTTCATTTAAAACTCTTCCATTCATGCCAGCCTCAGCTCCCAGAGGCTATCTACCTCCTCTCTCTCAGACAGAGTGCTCTGCTGAAAAGATGCCATATTTTATTGATGCTTTTCAGTGACTGAGTGTTCCAAAACTTTCCTAGTAGTATCAATCCTTACATCATATGGGAATCTTAATTTCTCCATTTTTTTTCCCCCAAGGACTGAAAGAATTTCACTTGCAGTGACCGGAGGGTTTATTTTTTGAGACTTTTCCCAGCCTCACGGAGTTGTCCTTGGCTCATTGTCAGTGGGAAGGTGTCGGTGTCGGTTGCCTGTGCAGCTTCCCAGCTTCTCCTTCCACCAAGTGTTAGAATCAGGGTCTGAACCCCATTGCTGTTCTCATACCTATTCCTCCACAGTGCTTCAAGCTATGAAGATCTCTCTTGGATGAGATTCCTTTATCAATAAATGCAGGTCATCTTGTGTCCAGCTCTGCTGACCTGATTCATGCAAATGGGTTCATCAGCCATAGACTTAAAAATCAAGGACTGTATGTTTGTTAGGATGTTGTGCTTTTATCTGGAATGAGAATATGGAGCACCGACTTACCATCTTTTTCCTAAAACAAACAATCACATTACTGAAACCAGTATAATGAAAAACCTTAAAATGTAATTAGAGTTCCACCATAAGTATGAACAAAACCCGCCTGAACTATACAAACTTGATAGATTTTAAATACTAGTTTATAATGCCACAACACTGATGAATACAAAACACGTAAGTGTAGCCAGTTAGGAATATACAGATACTTGTGACGAATATTTATGGGACTAAGTGTGCTGGCTGCATTTGCTTCTAGGTAGAACAAAACAACATTAGAAGAATCTGACCAAAGAGAGATAATTATGTCCTGTTATTGCTAACTGAAAAACCTTGGATGAAAGAGTTTTCTGGCCAAATACCATATACACAAGCTCATAGGACCCATACACACATATGTGTAGTGATGACGCTATATATAGTTACAGTGTCATCAAAAGCCATTGGGAAAAATGTAAACATTTACCTTCTATCTTGACAATACTGAAATCTTTTGTTTTGATGACATCAGAAGGTAAGTATTTGACCAGTGTAGTGTATTGCAACAGTTACATTTAGCAGAATACATATTAGGGGTGTGGTGATATCCTCACTGCCAGAGGAGATACAGGGCTGAGCATTTTGGGGAGGTCTCTGTTGCTGCTTGATATGAAAAGAAGGCTACAACTGCTGGATCATTCTCCCCCATAATTTTCCCAAGAACCTGCCTTATTAGTTCAGCATTCAGTACGTTGAACACTGTGGAGCTTGATTTATATTGTTATTTGAGCTTATCAGAATGAATTGCTTCAGTCTTATTAGAAAGCAGTTAAGAGAATATATTCTGCTGGCCATACTAACATATCAGGTCTTTCTTCTATTTCAAGACATGTTTTGCAGGTGCAGCAAGTCTTCTCCTGGAACGGACTTTCATCAGAAGTCAGACATCTTGCAGCAGTGTGTTGGTTTAGGTGATATAAGGACAAAAAGTCCTTTTAACATGAAGTGATCACATGGATTGTGGCTAACCTTACTGTAGGTCTCCATTTTTTTGAGCTAACTTTTCTCAATTTTGATGTAAAATTCTGAAATTAACATTCTGATCCTTAAACTATTGTAATGGATGAAGTCCATCTTGTTCGCAGTATAAAGTATATGATTCAATATTTATATAAAGGTAGGTTTTTTGTCAAGATTAAAAGGTGTATGCTGGAGTCAGTAGCAATAAGTAAAAAAAATTAAGTAAAAAAGTTTAGGCATATCCCAATCACAGCTAATTTTAAAAAGCCTGCAGATTTATTTCTTTTCATATGCATGCATGTACTTCACTGCAGATTGACTTTTTTAATAAGGGTCATGGCTGAAAGTTTCCTGAATAATGCTTCGAATTATGCTGCCAACAGCAAATCTAAATGTTGTTTGCATATGGCACATTAACATTTGTTTGCACTTTGTTCCATTCTTGAATCACACTGCAGACACTATGGCAAGCTGTCATGTTGTAGGAATTAAAATAAATGTCACGGGCAACAAACTTATGCTATGTCATACCAAGGTATCTTTAGGGCAATTTGCAATAAAGCTTAAAATCATTCAAAAGCTGACTCTGAATGCCTTTCATTGTGCATTGGTTTATGACAGCACACAGAGGCATGAGAAAGGGTTTTCAATGCCATTTCTTCTTCCAGTAGATGATTATAGACTTATCTATTTCATGCTGAAATTCTTAAACACATCCCTCCTCAGCTTTCACCACCTTTGCTAGATAGCATCAACACTTACTGTGTTAGCTGGTGAAGAGTCAGTTATCCAGTTAATCTGAAGAGATAGAAGGATGAATCATTTGGTCTGGTTGCCTGTTCTTATTTGGTCTTGGAGAAGAGACAAGGTGGTCCTTGCTGCTGCTTGCAGCCCTCTAGGGCATAGCAGAGTCAGTGGGCAGTGCAGTGTGGAAACAGCTCAGCCCTGAAAGCAGAGGGCATATTCAAACACCACTTTTTCCCAGTCTGAAAGCCCAGGGAAGTCTGCATTAACTGATGCCGAATTATGCAAAAGCAGGTGTATTATTTCCAGGTCCAAGCTGGTAAATCTGTGTGGATCCACACTGTGGACTTCCCAGACAGGTTATTGGCCTTTGCTCCGCAGGTGCCTATCTGCAGTGGACTTTGCCATAGCTTGCAAGCTGATGCCTAGCAGCTGGCTGCTCAGAAATTGCTCTGCTAATGACAGATATGGAGGTCCTTACCAAAAAATGAGCTCCGTTTCAATTCAGAGAAATTGGTTGGAAAATGGCCAGGAACCATTGCAACTGTTCCTCAGCATCCAGAGGTTTTCATGGCAATGTGGGACTCCAGGAAATGAGTTTTGTCCAGTGTCTGGCCGTTCTGCACTACCTGGTACAGATATAGTATATAATATTGGCACAAAAAGAAGTGGATGTGAATGGACCAAGAATTAACCTTAGGCTGATCAGCTGAACAACTCGATTAATTAGCAAAGCAGTGAGGTTCTGGAGCAGCCTTGCAGATAAGACATGGGGGTATGCAACAGAGGCTATAGAGGTTTACTCTGTTAGTACTTATATTAGGTATTTTCTTAAAGAGCACATGGCTGGGCAGCAGAGTGGAAGGCTGCTTAGTTGTCCCATGCTGGCTGGCAAAGTTGTCACAGAGAAGAGGAGATTCCCTCTACCCTGAGCGCTGCCGGGCTGTCTCGGTCAGGAGAAGCTTTCGGAGCCAAGACGTGGCAGGTGGGGTTGGAGGAGGAGGCAGAGCAGGCAAGGAGCATGCGGCACAGCGACAGACTACAAGACAGAAGCAAGTGGCTGCTTTCTGCAAGGAACAGACTCACAGACAGGCTTCAAAGATGGTGGAAGAAAGAGATTTGGATGCCAGAGTTTTGTTGGAGCCCAGAAGCCACAAAATACTGCTGGCTGGAAAAACAGGATTGGAAGGAAGGACATGCCTTCCCACTATGGGCTGGATGTAGGCTTGTTTTCAAACTTTGGTAGTTTGAATTTTGCGCCCTAAAGAGCTATCTGGTCATAAACTGTAGAGCTTGGAAGCCTTGTGGTATGCTCGCTCTCAGAAGAAGGCAGTTTTTCTACTCCAGATCTCTGGCCATTTCAGCATCAGAGGGAGAAAAGTCCATGCTAGTTTTAAAACAGAGACCAATGACTTTAGTAAGAGCCCAGTAAGATGGAATTTCTGTATTCTGGCTGGACTTCATGATCTTGGGGTCCATTTGGCTATGTCCATGGTAGGGCGTGGTGTCCATTAAGTAAGAGCATGGTGCAGGTAAGCAGACCCCAATCCTGTCAAATTGTTAGCACGTTCTCTGGTACAGTTTCAGTGGTCAACAAGCGCTCTTCATAAAAGGCCAAAGTTGGCTTAGGGAACAGTGTGGGCCATAGACCATTCCTAGCAGATGATATGGATAAGGCTGTTCTGTTTTTGTGGGGTGGAAAGCTTAGGTCTAGGGGTGCAAGCTGTTCTGTGACTCAGCCTAGGAGAGGCTTTGGTCCATTATGTTTGCTGGGGTAGACGGGCACTGCTAGTGCTGCTTAATAGACAAGTGCTGCTTAATAGACAAGTATCTACTTCAGAGAAGAGTAAGCCAGAGCAGTTATCTATATGGCATGGAGACAGTGTAGCTTTATAGGAATTTCCTGGTAACAAGTAAAGTGTATAGATAGCTATTTTCTCCTGTAGAAGTGAAATTCCAGACCACTGAAGAGAAAGGGGTAAAATTTTACTTCTGTGACCAATGGTTTATCCTAAGCTTGTGTAACCTTAAAGGCTTTTACCTGCACAAAGAGTTTCAGTAGTTTCCTAGCTCCGATCTCCTGCTCAAGCCTGCTGACCTGTATTTCAGGCTTGACTGTCTCAAGCATCTGCTTTCTTCCTGTGTACAATTTTTCTTGTCCTGAGAATAGGAAAGGAAGTTTACTGTTAAATTGTGTAGAGAATAGGATAAGTTTCCAACAAAACAGTTAGAAAGAGGAAAGGCATTTCTAGAAGTAACTGGGAATGAGTCTTGTTTCTCTGTAGCAGGATTTATAAAATTTCAGTGTGCTTTATTTTGTAACCTAGCGCACAGTGCATCGGGTCCTCCATGATGACCTGCTGATTTGGGTGTGATTATGCATGATCTTCTCTTGTTCTTTGGGGCCATAAATGTATAAAAAAGTATAAAAATACATGTTTTATACTGTGACTGAAAAGTAGCATGGCTCTTCTTCAGGGTGCAGCTGGAAGGAGCCCATCTTCCCCCTTCCAATCTCCCCTATGAGCTATCACGTCTATGTGAGGACATCGCCACAGGAAAAAGTCAGATCATCTTATGAAGGCCCTGCTGGGTTCACCAACAAGATAAGGGGAGGTAGCACAAGATGGGGTTTTGGGGGAGTCCATATAGATGCCTTGAGGGCTGAACTAGCTGATGGTGAACAGGAAGCTCCTGAGGCTGCCATGGGGCACTATGGCAGTACAACAGAGACATCTGGAGTCAGATGCTGCTGCAGGACAAATTTCACCAGTGTTTAGATTTAGAACATCAGGAAAAATAGTGAAATTCCTTGTAAAGATGAATTTTTGCAGAGCTAAGTTAATAGCTGAAAAAATAAAAACATGAAGAGAGAGTATCAGAGAGAGTCAAGATAGTTTGTGTTAAAGGATCCTTCTTTCTTCTCACCTAAAAATTTCTAAAAGTTGGACTTCCCTGTTGCACTTTGCTTCTGACTGCTGCAACTTGCATCTGTGGTCATCAAATTAGTCACTGAGTGTGTTGAAAATGAGTTGTTATAGCCTTTCACAAATGTTTTTCCAAGTTACCTCTCCTAATTTTGAATTGCTTCTCATTTTATTTTGTATTAAGTAGGCAATGCTTGTTCTAGCATTTGTATGTTTATGTATTTTGCTGTAAACAACTGCCTGGATTGTCTATGCCTTCTCCTTACTTGAGGCACACACAAGTTGAAGACCTATCTGCTTTGGGTTGTTTTTTTTTTTTTTCTAGTTGTAACTAAATGTCACCTCTGCAGGGTGGGATCAGCTAACTTGAAAATAAAATATTTGGACATGATAAGACACTCTGAAAGTTTGCTGCTTTTATTTCAATGCTAGAGATGTTTTTTATTACTAGAGATCATGAGATCTCTAGATATAGGAAAGCAAACAACTCCTTACTCACTGTTGTGTATAAAAGGAATAGCACAATCTATTATGACCTTGAAAAACATTAGAACTGGGGTCTGAAAATAGGAATATCATTAAACACGTGCTATTTCATCAGTTTCTCAGTTAGCCAGAGCAAAGACATAACTGCCAAAGAGTTTGCCACACCATCTGGGTTTTTTAGTTTAAGAAAATCTCAGTACTTGTGATACTTGATTCTTTGATGAGACTGCCACTTTTCAGGTCTCTAAGGAAATGTGTTATCCATGCTCTTTATTTCAAAAAGTCATCATCCTAGTTCAGTTAGTAGCAATACAGTATGACAGAAAATGCAGGTATTGGAGAAAAGTACACACCTTCAGCATGCTTTGGCAGAACGGAGCTACCGCTGCAGTGAGTACAACCCCACGCAGTTCAGCAGAGCCATAGACCTCGGTGAAGCTGGGTGCACTTACACGGTTGTGTTAGACTGGAGCCTTCAGATGCCCTCCTGTACTGGTCTGCCAGCTGCTGGGGACTGACAGCAGTTACAGGGGCATTAGGCAGGAGCAGTAGGTGGGGGTTTTATGGGAATCTGCTACACAAGCTGGACTCAGAAACTGAGAGAGGTTGGGCGTCGGGCAGTGTGCTCAGTCAGTAGGGAACTGCTCATTGAGCAAACGTCTATGCTCACATTAGGAGCAGGCTCTGTTAATAATGCTAAGTCCAAAAGCTGAGTCTAAAAGTAAAGTCCAAAAGCAGAACAGTCCCACAATCTGTACAGAAGCCCCCCAAAACCTTCCAGAAGAGTCTCTGTGAAACAGCAGTGTAGGGAGGTAGAAAATAAAGGGATAATCTTCCCTGCTATATGCCTACTGTAGTGAAAACAGATGACGGTGTAGCAGTTCATGAGGATTATAAAATAGCAGTTAATCTTTCCTCAGACATGCATCAATGCCTCTTTCACTCGGCACGTCACGGGAGGAACGGGGCTTACCAAGCTTGGTCCTCGCTTACCAGAAGGTGGTGCTGGCTGGTCACCCTGCCTTGCCATCAGTTATTAAAAAGAATTATTCCAGTGTAACTGCTCTGGGATGCAGGCGTGCAGCACTGTATGTTTTCAAATCACTGTAGAGCAGCTGCTACACAGTATTATTTGGATGGCATCCTAGTGACTGGAGAAACAGAGCAGTACTTGCGACTTGGAAATTGTATTAAACAGATTGTCCACCTTTGTGTTAAGAGTGAGAAAAAAACACAAGTGTTTGCAGGCAATTGTAAATAATTTCTGGGGAAGAGTTGATGGTGTTGGAATTCAGCTGCTTAAATTAGAAATACAAATGATAGATCTAGCACAAGCTGGGAACTCTCCTGACATTGCTATGATGCTAGGGACAAGTCATTTCATGCTTCCTTGCTCTTGCAAAATGCGAGAGCAAATTGTTTCTGAAAGGTAAGATATTGGGGTGGTCATACGAATGCCAGAAGGCATTTATTTGCAGTTAATGTACAGCAAAGAATTTCTCTTCATACCTCTAATATGAAGCCAGAGGTAAGGCCTTTATAACAAAAAACAGTTTGTTTTTGACAATAGTCAAACAGTACAAGGGGTCTTGGATCATTTTTCTTAGTAGAAATCTTAAATTCAGTGCACGGATGTTATGCAGACTGTGTTTACACTGAACATCCTTCCCACAAGAACGGAATATGTTCCTTAAAGGGTAGTAGAAGGTGGAAGAACTCGATTCTCACAGTAAGTGGAGAAAACCCTTAAGACAACAGAGCACATTATTGGTCAGTAAATGGGAATTTTTTTTAATTTCTTGGAGTAACATGTCACTATAGAACTGAGAGTAATAATTTTCAGCTTCAGAACTGAAATTCTTCCCATTAATAGCACAAACAGATATTTTTATTAATTAGCAAAATCATGAGATGATTTGGACAACAAGCAGTAGATTCTTTAAGCAAAGAGACCTCAGCAGAATAAAGAAGAAAATACCACAGCAAAAAAGTTATAAATCCACGGAAATTCATGATGACATTTTTATTTAATTCACAGAGAAGTATCCCATCCATAATAGTCCCCTTTTGTGCATGTGTTTTTTAATAAACTTTTGTTTGTGTGTGAGAAGATTTCATTATTAGAAAACTAAGGAGGCCTGCAGTGTTTATGATCTTTTCTAGCTTGCTGTTAAATTTTAATTAATGTGTATTTAATTTGATAAATTAACAAACTTATAATTAGATGTTTATTTACTTCAGACAAACAAACAAAAAACCCTCGCATGCCTCAGTCATTCTTGACTCCACATTTTGAAAATATCTTTGGAATTTGGGAACCATATTTCTAGAAATGTTATTTTTCCATTTTCTGATTGGTATGAACTTTATAAGAGCAGGTGACAAACAAGCAAACATCAACTTCTTATGAAAAACACATAAAGATCTAATGAGATACGAAAAAAATTTTAAAAATCTGTTTTCCTAAAAAAAAGTCAAAACCTAAAAAAAACAAACCATTTCTACTAAGTAAACAACAGGTAAGAAACATACAGGTCTTTGTCAGTTTTCATCCACCTTATCAAAAGTTTTTCACTGGAATTGAAATTTCCCCTCCATGGAAAGACACCACTTTCTATGCATGATAACTCCTTTCCTAGATCTTGGGTAGCTGCTCAAGAGCGCAAGAATGGTTACAATTACAAAAATCAAAAAAAGCAGTTATACAGAAGTGTCTTCAATTAAGTTAGTTTTATTTGGCCAGTCCATGCACAGCATTGCTGTTGTTATCCAAGTCTAACATAATAGTCTGAATAATTCTGACCCATTTCAGAAGTTTGTTGTGCTTGTTCCCAGACAACGTACACAACATCACTGTTCTGTGCATTTCTTTCTGAAACACACCTACAATTTTGCAGTGAAACAACTCTCCTTGATTCATCTCTTTCAAAAGACTGAACAAACACTATTTCATCTCTCTGGCTTGCAAGCACTGTATAGGCACATTGTGCAGATATTATCACAGTCTCATTAAAAGTAATTGCAGGCAGTAATGCAGACAATTATTTCTGACTGACTGAGTTGTTGATCTTTTCAGTTCAAGAAAACAATATGAAGATCTTCTGCCCTCTTTCCCTGTCTTGTCCTGCTTAATTGACAGGCCAGCATTACTTACAATTTACTGCAGATTGCAGTCTCCTGTCAGAAGACATTCTGAATTCAGGGCATGGTCTTACACTGATTTGCTGCTAAGGTTAATTAACACTTCTTTTTGCTGATACCCAGAACAGAAATATGAAGGAAACAAGAAACTGGCATAAATGGAAATCTGCCAATTATACTCTGCAAACTTGAGTTTAGATATTGTTTAGCAACAGTAATAAGAAAAACAAGTTTATCATGTCTATTTTGTAGAAAACATTTTTTTACATTTCAAGTCAATATGCATTTACAAAGCGTAAGTTCTATGATTTTTGTCTTTTAACTCTTTTTAAGTAGGACAGCTTAATTTGCCTACTTTTGTGGCATCCTTAATTCTTAAATATTTTCCCTTTTATTTCTGTCTTATCTGTTAACTCTTCCCCAAAATACTTCCAGTGCATGCCAGTTTCATTTTTCCTTATTCTACCTCTGTAGAAGTCCTCATCTTCCCCTAATGATTTCTCACCCTTTTTATGCCAATTATTTCTAAGTTTCCGTTCCTACAGTTCCACTAAGTTTTGGGACAGAAGAAAAAAAAATCACCCTCAAATAAAGTCATCCGCAGCATCCCACCAGCAGAAGGATGAATTCCTTCCCACAGCTCCCTTTTGGAAAAAGAGTCAATGCTTTTGAAGCCTTTCGTTGAACCCATCCCACTCACGGAGATAGGGGTGGATTATAATATAACAGTTATAATAGTTGTAATAGTCCATGTCAAGCAGGATAGCTTTAAGTTTTACCATTAATTAAACTGAGGAGGGGAAATCACAGAAAAGACACTGAGGTCACTGCTCCTTCTCCCCACTACACTTGTGCCACACTGTACAGATGTTTGTCTGTTGAGACTTCCTCAGCATGAAATGGCTTTATATGGATTCAAATCCATTTTTCCTTATGCACTGAATTGTTCTGGTTCTCTCATTCTATGTTTATCCATTGGAAAAGGTGTTCCAAAGTCATTCCTCTTCTCTACCTATGGCAGATCTAACATGGGTGTAGGATTAGGTTCCTGAGTGAAAAGTCAAGATAATTTTATGTACGGGACATGTCCAACAAGCACTCATTTAGGTGTAGCCATAAATGAATGTGGGAGCACTGATCAAAGGGCGCCCTCATGGTAGCTACGTTGCACATGATTCACTGTCAGCTTCTGGCTGACTGTGGAAACTTCACGTTAGTGTAAGTTCATTTGAAATGTAAGTGCACTTCAGAAATCCCAGAAGGAAAATACATTGCTAGAAAATGGGAAAACGCGAGGAAATGGGACTATGGAAATCAGGTTTCAGTGGAGGAACTGGGACCCAAACTCAAGATGTTTGTTGCAGCTGCAGAAAACCAACACGTTTTCTTCAGTATGAACCTTAGACTAGTAGAGGAAGGCTGCTGGCAAGACTTTTCTGCTAAATTACTTCACCCTCATCGCAGATAGACCTTTGTTGGTGATATTCCAGAATACCCCAGGGTACCCTTCCTTGGACATCTCAGATTGGAGGAGAAAAATAGTAATATCATTTAGGACTTAATGCTGTCTCTGGCATAGGAAGTGGGGAATTATCTACTTCTTTAATGCTTAGGGTGAACCTAATCTATTTTTTTAAAACTTGACAAAGCTACTGCATCAAAATGGCATCTACTAGAGCAGAGTATGATAGGTTAATTGGACCATTATTGTAGGATGATACAATGCAATTATCACTTCTGATTCTGATATAACGTGGAAGTGTAGGTTCACAATATATTACAACCTATTGTAAAATCTGATGACTGCTATGAAATTAACCATGTTTAACATTGTAATTAGGAAAAAAAATCTTAGTAACAGTAGTGTTGGCATACTTCCAGTTCCTTAAAAATCCCAAAACTGTTCTTCACAAATTCAGTATTCTGCAAGTTAAAAATAAGTACATTCAAACTGATTCTGTCTCCTTGGGACTAGACTATAATTCTGCAAAAGGTACAATATTAACGGTAGACTACTTTGAAGAGCTACTCCAAGAATACACATCAAATTAGGAAGCTGAAAATTCCAGAATAACCTAATATTTCAATTTCTTATTTATTTCTATGAGACAAAGGAAGCCTTATTAAACAAATCTGTATACATTGAGAATATCATCAAAGACTCGAAGGGCAGGAAGTCCAATCCCTCTCCCTAAGACCTTTCAGCATTCCTGACTGACATTTATCTTGCCTACATCCAATCTAATGATGAAGACTTCAGAGCAATCTGTAGCCGTGTTTCCCCCCAGATCTCTTTTAAGAATGGAGGCTCTTGCCTGGGCTCCATCTAGGACAAACTTCTTGCTGAACTGACTTGGTTTAAACTGAGTCCCAAAACTGCTAAGTGCCTAGAAATGTCAATGAAGGCAATGGTGACTTTTGCTTTTACACTGAAAACCAGGACATTATGTTTCTCAAATGAGAGGTAAGATGACAAGTTTTAATTCCTAACCCAACTAATCTTTAACAGACAAAGATGTTATCCAACTAGAAATAATTCTCATACACTTCATGCTCTCATCACAAATTTAAAAATCCCCATAACAGAACATTTACTTTCCATGGTGTTCTTAATATTTACATTACAGAGATTATTGAAAAGGGACAGGAAGGCTGGCTTTAAGGAAACCTTTTGGGTTGCTGGATGGAGGCTGTGCATATTATTGTGCTCTTAAATTCCAGGCTCCAATCTAGTTGACGATTTAGGTTGGTGAAATTATTAGTTACAGTTTTTGCATTTGTGGAGGAAAGTTATGCAGCTAAAATGAAACCTGTGTTATCTCTATTGGCTGTCATGACATTTAACACTTTGAATAGGGGAAACTAGGAGAGGTATTCCTGAAGTGCTTTCTGTCTGGTGTTTGTAGAGCTGACCAGTGTTTGAAACTCAGCAGGATGGGTCTCTCCTCAGCCATTCTTGTTAATCAAGCAGCTGATGCTTCTGCAAAAAGCAGGTCACTGGTCACTGGAGCTGCTCCTTGGAGTTCTGGTTTTTAAACCTTTTGGTTTCTGAACACATCTCACAATGTTCATAAACCAAGAGGTTTAAAGATATGAACATCATGAGATGTATTCAGAAAAATAATTATCCAGAAGTACACTGATTCCAAACACTGCTTCCACAGATCATTTGATTCATACTACCCTCTTGATAGTGCTTTGATAAATTTTCTGCCTCCATGTGCAATAGTGTCCACTGCTGTTCCTCCAGACACAGGTATCTGAAGATGCAGTTACATTAGTATCCACTTGCATGGATTGTGAAAGATGCCTGTCCTTTTGATGGGAAGGCCAGTACACAAGGATACACAAAACTTTGAGTTATTAAGAATTCAGGATGAAAGCAGGTGATAGAATATTGATTATAGAAAGGACCATACAAACCACGATGGATACTTTCCTCTCAAGCAATAGCAAAAAAATAGGGTCCTGAGGAACCTGAGCAATCTGAACAAACAGGGCAATTGCAACATAAATTGACATTGTTTGAGCAGGTGAATAGGACCAGATGACTTCCAGAGTTCTCTTACAAAGTAAATTACTCTTTGACTCCATAGGTGTTTTTTCATAACATAAAAAGCATAGAAAATTGCACTGCACAAGGCTTCAGGAGGCCATTTAGTCCCTCCTCTCCCTGTTCTTGTTTCTCAGGACTGAAATATTAGGAAT
The DNA here is from genome assembly GCF_047370975.1 of Nipponia nippon. Taxonomy (NCBI): domain Eukaryota; kingdom Metazoa; phylum Chordata; class Aves; order Pelecaniformes; family Threskiornithidae; genus Nipponia; species Nipponia nippon. The sequence continues at coordinate 49,126,358 of NW_028262336.1, read as the reverse complement.
ATTCTCTGTGCCTGGACATTTTTACAGCTTCCCAGAAATCTGTTCCAGCATCCAACTATTCTTACCATTAGGAATTTTCTCTTGACATTAAATCTAAATCTTCCTTCATGTAATTTAAGCCCATTATATTTTGCCTTAAACCCAGTGCTGACAAAGATTGGTTAATTAATCTTCTGTTTTGCAGCTACCTTTACTATAGCTGAGGACAGCTGTACATCACCTTGGGCTCCTTTTCCCTAGACTAAGCAAGCAACCCACATTTCTTCAGTCTACAGGACATCTAGACCTCTGATCATTCTTGTTGTTTCCTTTGAACCTTCTCTAATTAGTCAATGGATCTCAGGAAAGCAAAGCCCCAGCCTGGACCCAGTCCTACAGGTGAGGCCCTACTAGTGCTGAGCAAAACAGAGATTATTTGAACTGTTTTAGCAATGATGCTCCTCTTCGTAGATCACGATACAATTTTACCATTTGAAAAACAGCATAATACCATTGACTCGACTTCAGCTGTAAGCATTTTAAAGCGTTATCCTCACTGAAAGTTCACAAAGATTTTTTAATTATCACATTGCTATTATTATGTCTTTTGGTGAGACACAGCTCTGCAGCAGAAAACAGAAATTATAGGATACCATTGGCTGTAAGGCTGTGGTACTCAGGAGGGCTGTATTTCAAAGGAAAATCTGAATATGGACTTTCCTATATGCCTCCCTGTCCTAGAGAAATATATGACCTTTTCTGAAAAGGGAGCAATGGATACTTATAGTCAAGTAATAATATCTTAGCATGTATTTTCAGTTAATTATTGCAAATGCTGGATGTTGTTTTGTCATCTGTTATCAGAAAGAACAGCAGGCTACATTAAATTTCCTACTCATTGCAAAGGATTAAAAAAAAATGCACAGTTCCTGTACCTGGTTGGATTTCCTTATTATCTACAGTACTTTTTATATTGGAATTTTTATCATGTGTTCTCTGCAACCAAATGCAATTGTTAACAGTCATATTCTGAGGGACATCTAGAAATAACAAGGAGGCCCTGAAATGCTGTCTTCCCTACCAAAAAAACACTACGGCTTAAATGAATGCTTCTAGGAATGCCTCAGGAGTACTATGCACAGGATGGATCACTTCAGATTAGTTAAAATAATGATGCCTCATAGAAACCTTTTTTAGCTCTTTCTACCTCAAACTGTGGTAAAAAACAGGGAAATATTGGCCTTCAAATCCATTAGTAGCTATTGGATGCTTTCCTCCATGAGGAAAACTGAGACCAGGGGGAATTGCGAGGCCGGTCTGCAAGGAATCTATGGCAGAATGGAGCATGTCTAACGAATCCTGGTCTGAAAGATGCAGAACTATTGTTCAGTTAAAGAATAGAAGGACAAAAGGTGGCTATAAAGCTAAATGAGACATGCCATGCAATATTATGTTTAGGTACATACTGCTACTAAGGTATACAGGTGAAGGAAGCTGTGTTAAGGAGAGTAGGAAAGCCATCAAATGGCCGGAGTGCTGGTATTGTGCACATCCTACTGAACTGTGAGGCAAAAGCAAAGCCTCCCGTTCATCTGACGAGTTGTTTATAACAGGGCTCCTCAGAGTCCTTGAGTATGTTATTACCAACTTTCACAACTTTTCATGGACCACTGGGCATTCTTTGTCTCAAACTTCTAACTGAAAACACATTTTTTTTTGACCATGTCACAGACACCAGTGGGTTGTCATTCACACAACAATAGTTATGGCATCATTTGGGTTGTCATTCACACAATAATAGTTATGGCATCATTCATGCAAAGAGATGTAGATCACAAAGCTCTTGCTGTCTCCCGTGGATATAAAATGAAAACTAAAATTTTAGCCTGAACAAGTGTGTCACAGTGTTGGCATTTTCGAATACCTATACCAACAATATGGATAAGAAAACTTCCAGGACTTAGTATCAAATAAGAAAATTCTTAGCATTTACAGCTATAGTTCAGTTTATGTTATGGAGATTTATTTTCTTTGTACACAGGAATAAATTTACCGACCATTTCAAGCTGTTTGATCCAAAATCTGGTGCAGACTTCTTTTCTTGTCTCTTTTTTTGCCTGTTGATTGTTGGCTGTTTCAATCCTTTTGTATGATCAGCTGTAGTAATTTATTCATTCCTCCTGCAATATTAAGCATCCAGTCACTAGAGCCCTTCAGAGTCCAGGTAAAAGGAAGACCAGAAGATACCTGACTCTGAGATATAGGCATGGGGACAGTGAGCCAGCAGTTGCTCCTGGAGAGAGTACTGTGAGCTGCAACTGGGCAGGCAGGAAAGGAAAGACAGGGAAGCAGAGAGCCCAGGAGCCAGGAGGTGAAGCTGCTCACCTGACACAAAGAAGACCTTAGAGGGGACATCATGGGATACCTGTCTGCAAGCAGGGAATGGTATGAAACATCCCAGCAAGCCAGTCATTTTCTCCCTCGTGATTTCACTGCTTGATTCCACTTATTGACAGAGAACAGCATTTGGTCTCGAAGTTAGTGTTTTGAAAATGAGAGTCTGACAAAGTCGTAAACTGAGTATGCGGATTTATCTAGTAGTGCTCATGGCATAGCAGAAAATAAAAACAAAAAAGCAGTATATCTAGTCTTCTAATTTTGAAAAATTTCAATGTTCTTTGAGAAACAAAAACATTAATACATAAGCTCTATCATACTACTTTTAAACATATGTGTGTGTATCTTTTTAAACATTAGATTAAAAACTTCATTTGTTCTCAGTGTGGAAATTCCATGAACGTCTTCCATGAAACACAATATGTAGCTATTAATTTATCTTATATAACATCAGATGTTTATGGTTCATTTTTTCCTGCTGCATCTGCATTTCCTACTACATTTTAATGAAAAAACAGGTGTAAAGGACCTGAGGTTCACTTCATTGTTCTAGAGATATGATGATGAGCCAAAAAAAAATTGATTTGATGGATGGAACAGTTCTTGACAAGCTGTACTATTAGTGATTATACAGGCCTCCCCTTCTTAAAAGTACTGCAAGTGTCAGAGATGTCTAGCTGGAAACAGGCAGACTGTACATGAAATTTCAGAAGTTTTCTTGCTATTTTGCTTTAGAGTAATGAGGGCTAAACTTTAAGAATGAAATGAGGTTTTATCAGTTAGGAAATATACTGTTGTCCTTAATAATCAGCCATCTAAAACTTGTTTAATTAGCTCCAATGGTTCATGAGGGATCTTACCACCTCCTGTTCTGAAGGTGGCATGAACCCCCCCACCTCCAATTCTCAGAGACATTTTATTAGATGATGTGTAACTGAACAAAGAAGAACTGGCAAATACCTCCAAAATACTTGCAGTAAATGTCAGCTTGTGTAAAAAAAGTATGAATAAAACTTTGATTAAGCTCATTTTATTTTTATAACTCTACAGAAGATTCAACAAATCTGGCATCCACTTGTTGGTATATATAATTTTTCACCTCATTTGTATCATTTCCATGGAAACAGACCCACATTTCAATGTTGGTCTGGGTGACTGAGTCAGGTAATCAACTTAGGTGACCATTGTGCTACACACGTCCCCAGTGACTCAGGTGTCTTCCTCACACAGGTGAGAGAGGAAGTCAAACAGAAATTTCTGTAGCTGGACTGTCAGTCAGTCAAGACTATATGTAATCTTTTGATATGGAGATAAAGGGGAGGTATTTCATCACTTCCACCAGGTGAAGAAAACAGGATATTACTGCTGTGGCTAAGTTTAAAATGACAAGTGGGATCATGAAAATCCAGAAGGTGTCTGCAAAGTGAAATAAAACTATTCACCTCTAAATTGGAAAAGTTTCCTTTACTTTCTCTTTAGCCGTAGTGGCTAAGTTTTAAGATGGATTCCCATGGAATCAAGTGAGGCTGAAGGCTGGGGATGCTTCAGCGTTCTGAAAACTCTGTGTAGATGACAGCCCTCCAGTGCCAGATTTCTCAGTGTTCCCAGGCAGCCTTCCTGAAACAAGATTTCTGTCAGAGAACTATTGCACTGATGACCTGGAAGGATGGCTCTTCAGTCAGATTGTGTACATCAGACTTAGTCATGGCATAATCTGAATCATACTTACAGATTTTTACACAGATCCACACAGCATCCCGCATATAAATGATACACTATCATCTTGTTTATCCAAATATAATTGCTCCCTTCTAGCTTGAACACCATCTTCTTTTTAAGCTATTTTTCTTGTAGAATAAGTCTAGGTTTGTCTTAATGGGGAGTGATCCTAAAAAGTGTCTCGTAGCTCTGTGTTAGGAAAAGGGGCATTTCTTATTACAGGTATTTGCCACTTGTTGAGATCATGTAGTGACTCAGACAGGATTTCAGTAATGTCCCGAGTTTTGTAATGCATCAGGAAGCCCTAGATAAAGTTCATGGCCATGCAGGAATTGGGCAATCTTTCCTGTCAAGGGTATTTTAGGGAGCAGTGCTTTTTGTGGGACTGAACCAATGTTTAGCATATGACTAAGTGGGAAGTTACTTTGAGGACATATGTTAAAAAATGAAAGCAAATAAACAATGTGGAAGAGACTAGACTGCTCTGTGAATTTGTTGTGAAGGATCAGAGACATCATGAATAATGTTCCATCACGAGAAAGGAAATTAAATGAAGGAAGACTGTTGTGACAAAAATATAGGACAAAAAGATCGATGTTTGCTAAATGGAAAAGACTAGCATTTTTATTCAGAGAGATATCATTTTTACATTTCTAAAAAGTTGCTTCAAAAGCAATTATAATAAGAAAAGAAGCAAAGGTCTGAACTCTCCCTTTCCTTCTCTGCATATTTATTCAGTTTTTCCCAATGAACATGAATTCTAATTGAAGTCAGAACACAGACTTGTTTTGATTGCATTAGGAGGTAAATCAAGTCTTGAATAGTCACAATTCCTCTTGATATCAATATGAGTTCTATATGAAGACATGTGGAAATCAGTGATGCAGATCAGGGAAGAGAATTTAGATTTAAAAAACAAAAATAAGTAAATAGAAAATTTAAAATATATTCCTTGCAGTGTTTCTGTAAAAAAAAAAAAAGAAAAGAAAAAAAGCAACATTGATATAGGCCAACATTCATGAGCTGAATATGGAATATGTAAGTGAATTTAACTGTGTAAATCTTCCCTTGTGAACGAGGGTAGTTTCCATTTCCAGCATTGAAATTAGGTAGCAATGTAACAGAAGGATGTGGTCAGAGTATACCTAAAATAAATCTTTTAAATTCTCTGCACTGCTTATTTACAAAAAGCACCATCAATGATATACTATAAGCCTTCACATACTAAAACCAGGTTGTATGAATAATTCATAGAAACATCTTCACTAATACTCCAAAGGGATCAGTTAGGTCCACTAGATAAATAAATCTAAGTTTTTAACAGTCTGCAAGCAACTTACCCACCTGCTAGCAGGACTTGGTACCACACTTTAGTTTGGTCTGAAGCACGTTTGATCATCCTCCTGGGTTAAACACAACAGGGAGATGATTCATTAATTATGCACCGATTACCATTTATCTTAACTCGGTGATTTTTTTTTCATGTTCCAGTTACTTTGTGTTAACCCCACAACTGATATCGGAGGATATCCCCACATTAAAAGATTCCAAATATTTATACTGTCACAAGGAAGACATCAGCATCCTAGCAAAATTTTCTTAAAAGAGAAAGAAGGAATAGGCAGTTAACTGAAATACATGAGCTTTTGGTTTAATGCAAAGACATGAATTACTTTCTCAATAAATATTGTGGATTTCCAGTCCTACAGCTCTGAGACAGCCATTGTCCGTAGTAGACATACACCTTCGTTTGAGCTTTCTGCATCTTGGAGTGCATGAAGATTCATGTGACACAGCTGGAATTCACTGTTTGTAATGGCTTAGGAGGTAGAGGGTAAGGCAGGCTGATGTTAACTTGAATTACGTGAAGGTTTTCTAGAATGCTGTCTTCAGGTGCCCAAAGGGTTCACATGCAAATGAATTGCAATTCTGAGCTTAAATACTGGGAAAATTGACACATCCATCATCATCATCTCCTTCAAGATCTGTTTAAGGAGACGCTATGTAAGAAATACATAAGAAATACATAAGAAATACATTTGTCAGGCAGATTGTGCCTGGCAAGTCTGGTGGCCTTCTATGATAAAGTGACCTGCTCAGTTGACATGGGGCGAGTGGTTGACTTTGTCTACTTGGACTTCTCCAAGGCCTTTGATATGGTTCCCCACGGCCTCCTCCTGGAGCAACTGATGCATTATGGCCTGGACAAGTGGTCTGTGCAGTGGGTGAGGAATTGGCTGTCGGGCTGCACCCAAAGGTTGCTGGCAAATGGCTCTTTTTCAAACTGGCAACCCGTCACAAGTGGGGTCCCCCAGGGATCGATATTGGGCCCAACGCTATTCAATATCTTCGTAAGTGATCTGGATAACGGGATCAAGTGTAGCCTGATGAAGTTCGCAGATGACACCAAATTGAGTGGGGAAGTAGACACTCTGGAAGGGAGAGCCACCCAGCAGGAAGATCTGGATAGGCTGGAAGAGTGGGCTAACATGAACCTTATGAAGTTTAACAAAGACAAGTGTAAGGTCTTGCACCTGGGAAAACATAATCCAGGAGTGCAGCTCAGACTGGGACCACCTGGCTAGAGAGCAGCTCCGTGGAAAGGGACCTGGGGGTCCTGGTGGACAGGAAGCTCAACATGAGTGAACAGTGTGCTGCTGTGGCCAAGAAGGCCAATAGGATGCTGGGTTGCATCAAAAAGGGCATCACCAGCAGAGATAAAGAAGTCATTATCCCTCTCTACTCAGCGCTTGTCAGGCCACACCTGGAATACTGTGTACACTTCTGGTCCCTGTTATACAAAAAAGATGTGGACAGGCTGGAGAGGGTCCAGAGAAGGGCCACCAAGATGATCAAGGGTCTGGGAAGCCTGCCATATGAGGACAGGCTGAGAGCTGGGTTTGTTCAGCCTTGAGAAAAGGAGGCTTAGAGGTGATCTCATCACCATGTATCCCCAGTACTTAAAGGGGAGCTACAAAGAAGATGGAGACTCCCTTTTTACAAGGAGTCACATGGTGAGGACAAGGGCTAACGGGTACAAGTTACTCAGGGAGATTCTGGCTGCACACAAGAGGTAAATTTTTCACAATGAGAACAGTCAATCATTGGAATAATTTCCCCAGGGAAGTGGTTGACTCCGCTACACTGAACACGTTTAAGACTCAGCTGGACATGGTGCTGGGCCATCTTGTCTAGATTGTGCCAGAAAAGTTGGACCAGATGATCCTTGAGGTCCCTTCCAACCTGGTATTCTATGATTCTATGAAATACACATTTGCTGTGGTGGTGGTATTTCCTCTGCATTTATAGTAAAATTATTATTTTTCTTGATCCTGCTCCTAACTAATTTTTGGTTGGCATCCAAGAGAGCAGAGTGCCAACAAACTGCTGGAATATCAGATCTGGCAGCCAGGCACGAGACCTGCCTTGGCTTGCACCAACAGAGAGAGATTAGAGGACACAAGATAGTTCCTACCTTTTCCTGGGTGATACCTTGCTGCTTTCTGAGTCTCAGTGAAAGCTTCACATGCTTCAAAAGTTTTTCTGCATCCTGTTTTGCCAGATCAAATTTGGGGGGCATCCTGCAGTGTACTGGAACTTTTATTCATGTTATAGGGAGGATTTTCCTAAAGAAAAAAGGAAATGATCCAGGCTGCGTAATTTTTTTAATGATGTCTTCTTCTCAGTGTCATTAACAAAACTGTAATTTACAGGGTATGTTTTGTTTTATTCTAAAAATGTTTTCCCATGATTTTAAAGTCCTGTATAAGTCATATGACTGAGGCACTCAGCATTAGACATAAAATTGTATGTTTTACCTTGGAAGACCTCAAATTTAAGAGAAAAGGACAAAAATTGACGATGCTGGCAATCCAGGGTCCCTGTGTCTCTAACCGGACCATGGAAACGGTCTAAGTGTATCACTAAGGGTCTACGGTCTACTAAGGGTAGCTACGCTTTGGGTGCTGATCTATATTTGCTTAAATAAACTTGAAGGCTGACTTTCTGTATTGGTGCCAGTCTTTAGCTTGCTATGAGGATTAATTCCACAACACCACAACTTTAACTAGTGGGTGGTTAATATCTTTCTTTCAAAAAATCAGTACTGTTCTTGTCTTTTTTAATACAGATATCAACAGCTGCAAGACAATCTTTGTATATTATGTTGTTAGGAAACCTTTGGGTTTGTTGATTTTTTTTTTTTTTTGTCTCCTGTTGCATACTAATGATTATTGAAGCAGCAAAAGCTGAACACTCCAATTTTGCAAAGATATATTCCTTTATGAATAGCAGATTCTGGGATGTTGTTAGGGTACACCACCACCCAGATGATTTTAGAAGAGGCAGTAACTACTTAACTATAAAATATAACTGTGGAGATGACTGAAACCTGGGCATAAGCAGCCTTTACTGAATTTACTTGAAAACAAAGCAGGCTTTTTTTTGTTTATAAGAGCTTTGAAGCAAACCTGTTTAACAAGCTGAATACTTATAACGTCTGAAAGCTCCAATGAAACGCCAATTGACTTTAATTTGGCTCATACTTTGTCAGGAAAGGAGAAAAGCCTGGGAGAATGACCTTTGCTTATTCCCTAGAGTGTAAACAATTGAGAGTTAGATATGAACTGATCCACATTCTCCGTAGGAGCCTTTTTCTCCTCTCAGTACATACTGTGTAATGAATGTGTAACTCACATTGTTGTCGATAGTAATTATGCACATGCACTGGGAGGGAACAGAAATTTTAAATTGGTAACTCTTCATAAAATCTTATTATAACTGTTCTATAGGTCACTGTTCAATGCAATGAGTTAATAAGCATTAGTCAAACTCCTGTTGGGGCATTAGCAATAATATAGGTAAAATGTTTAATAGAAACTTGTTGCTTAATTACTTTCCAAAGATATGTTTTGTAATAAATTTTTTCTTTGTATTATCTCTCTGTCACTCAGTACTGGTTTTGTCAGTGAATACCACCAGGTGTGAGAAGATCATTTAAACATTGGATTAATAAAAATTTCATACAAAAAGCAAGGTGAGAGAATACAAACCTGCATGGTTAAGCATTCCAGTCAGGAAATGTATGGGCAATCTGCATTTTACCCCATAATGAATAATGCATTATGTTATAGCCTTTAATTATATGATCATATACCACTTCTTGAATAATACAATTTTCTTCAACAAGTTTTAAATACTGGTTTATGCAATTTTTCTAGTGCTATCTATTATTCAGTGTATGCTAGGAAGAAAGTCTTTTCTATAAAATCACATAGCATGCTAATGTGGCTCAATAAATTTACAAATAAATCACCCTTTCTGGAAGACCGTTCATCTCTGGATCTCAGACAGCCTTACAGGTGACAGCATTTTAATTCCTCTAGGTCCCAAGAACCTGACTCTGCCACAGCATGTATTACTGTCATAAGCAAACAGATGCTCTAAAGTTAAGAAACAATCATAGCTCTAATATTGCTAATGACTTAGAGGATACCGTGTAGATACCTCTACTCACAGAGAAAACTGAATGTGCATACCAATAACATGTAGCCTGTGAGTCTGGAGTCAACACATCTTGGGGTCTTTCCTCTGCTTTTGAAGTTTAATAGACTCCTTATCACAGGAATACCCAAATTCTGCCTGCTACCAGGCAGCTGCAGAGCTAGCAGTGAGTCACTGGAACGCAGAAACTGAGATCCCTCCTTCTCTACGCTGCACCACAGAAACCAAAGAGGTTGTCAGATGAGGTAGAAAAAGCACTTTCCCTCCCAGTAGCTAGAACCATGGAAAAGATAGGGGGAAAGCGTTTATACACCCACACATTCACACGTTTGCTCTTGATACTCCTCTCTAGTAAAAGCAAGAGAAAAAAATAGAAGTGAGAGACACTTCTGTGGTGTGGAGAGACCACAAACCAAACTTTTCAGAGCACACATCCGTATTTGCTTTGTGATGTTGATACCTTATTGCATAGTCCACGCTATACTGACAGCATGTTGTTCTGTGACTGTGCTGGTTTTGGCTGGGACAGAGTTAATTTCTTCATAGTAGCTAGTATGGGGCTATGGATTTTTAATTTGTGCTGAAAACAGTGTTGGTAACACAGGGATGTTTTAGTTACTGCTGAGCAGCGCTTACACAGAGTCAAGGCCTTTTCTGTCTCTTCCACCACCCCACCAGCGAGCAGGCTGGGGGTGCACAAGAAGCTTGGAGGGGACACAGCTGGGACAGCACATAAAGCTGGGGAAAGAAGATGAAAGGAGGGGGCGTTCAGAGTGATGCTGTTTTGTCTTCCTAAGTAATGATTACGCCTGATGGAGCCCTGCTTTCCTGGAGATGGCTGAACACCTGCCTGCCGATGGGAAGTAGTGAATGAATTCCTTGTTTTGCTTTGCCTGTGTGCATGGCTTTTGCTTTACCTATAAAACTGTCTTTATCTCAACCCACGAGTTTTCTCACTTTTACTCTTCTGATTCTCTCCCCCATCCCACCGGGGGGGATTGAGTGAGTGGCTGTGTGCTGCTTAGTTGCCGGCTGGGGTTAAACCATGGCAACACCTGACAATTATACCTGTGTTGAAAAGAAAATAAATATAAAATTAGTTAGGATTCAGCAACATTAGGTCAGCTATAAATATATGGGAAACATAGTGACTGAATGAACGACAGTGACTAAAGAACTTTGTAGTGCAAATGCCACAGGTAGGTGTCCAAATAACACCTGGGAGGAAGTATTTTCCCCTTTCTATTCTGTTTTTTTTTTTTAATATACCTTCGTTAACAGTACTGAAAATAAGAACGTGTCTGCATTTTGGATTTGCTAGGGAATGGCTAATCCTGGTAAGGTAGAACCAGCACAAGCAGGACACACATAATTATCTAAATCATCTATATTTTGTATTATGATTGTTTTCATCACGCTCTTCACCAGGCATATAAAATTAAAAGATCAGCTTAAAGAAACCCTTGAAATCCATTTACAAATAAATTGAGCTTTACAGCTTTTTTTCAGTCTGCATACATGATTACACCACTTTGGATCTCAGCATCCTTATGGCTAGATCAGATGCCATATTGTAAAGTCTATTTAAAAATGTTATTTTGAATAAGCTTGATAAGCATTAAATGGGGTAAAAAAATTGTTTTGTTGCAAGCCAGGAAGAATGCATACTTGATTAAATATCAAAGACCAAAATTTACAAAATAATGCCATCAGAACAGAAACAAATTCAGCTTACAAGCATTAAGGGAAGACATGATTAAACTGATTACGATGCGCAGCATTAGTCATCGTTACTTTACAATTCTGCTGTCTGGTGAAGTCTTTAATCTACAGTAGAAGTAAGATATTTTGTTCTTCGGGTTAAAATATAACATCTGGAACAAAATAATTACTGCAAACTAAATCAAGAAGTGTGACAGAATTTTCATGTGTATATATATATATTTCGGAAGCAAGTGTTCACTAGATAAATCATCTTAATATAACAGAACTCTTTGTTAGCCGTCCTATCAGATATACATTAGATAAATCTTTTGTGTAGTTCTTTCTTGCCACTGTTTCTGTCAGAACTTTAAAAAATTGAAATACTAAAGCTGAATGAATACAGAAAACTTGTCTCTCATAGATGTGGTTAGCTCAGATAAAGTAAACAAAGGAGGTGGGCAGGAGCATGTATTTACAATAAATTTGTTGAGTACAGGTTCATATACAGAAAACTCAAAAATAACATAGTTCACATAATTGATTTTTCTTTTCAGTGGCCCCACTTAGTAATCCCAATTTGCATGTGATGTATTTTGTAGAAATTGCAACTGATGATGTTTCCGTTCAACTGAGATTAAAACAAGAGTTGTAAACCATTTTCCTGTACCAGTGATGACTTAGGGGTGGTGATTCAAAGTCCAGACACATACAAAGGCACAAGAACTTTTACTGCAACTCAGTCAGCTATACTTTGGATGTAAGTATGCAGAAGTATACAAGGTTATTTGCTGTTTGTCCTCTTCCTGGACTCTACACGAAGGTGTGCAATGGACAGCACCCTGTCAATTCATGCCATCTTCTCTGCCTCCTGGCTATCATAAACTGAAGCAGCACAGTGCAGAGAGGGAGAAATCCACTGCTGGAACAGGTCTGGAACCACTTCTGGCTACTGGGGTCCCTTCCACTAAGCCAGCAAGTATTTCCAAATAAGGTGGTTCCGATTTCACAAGAGAAGGCTCAAAGAGCAAGGCAACAGTTTAAAATTTAAGACTAATTTTTCATCATAAGTAGAGGCTGCCTTTGGTGGAAGGGTTCGTTCTGGATACTTTCTTGAAATCTGTGATATATAATACGTGATGTCTTAAGGAACCTAAGTCATAAGTGATACCAAAGAACTAGGAATGATTCAGATTCATATCTAAATTGCCAGAAGGCAATATGAAAGGAGGAGTATTAACAATTTTGTAATGTTTCTGAGTACTATTTTTTCTCCTTTTTGGCTATCTAGCAGCCCCTCCCAGTATGAGCTACATACTGGGACTGAAGGTCAAGGACTGAATAAGTTGCTCATTTTCATTTTTCTTCCTCCTCCTACTCCCAAAGGAGATCTGGACAGGTTGAAGTATATATAACATTATATTCATATTTTCCCTTAATTCCAACACTATCCTACTCCAAAAGCCAGATTTTGTCACTTTATTTGTATGAAATGCCCCCCTATTCTGTAGTGGCTTTGCTGGTACCACATGAGGAGTAAAGTGTTATCAATCACCTGAACAGGCCTTGTGTAATATGTAATAGAAAAGAGCGACTAAGGCAACTAATAAGAAAAAAGAAGGGAGGATCTGAAAATATTTTGAATATATGAAAAATAGAGCTGTATTGACAAATGCTTTGTTATATCTGTTAATTTCAGATATAAAAAAGTTTGAAAGACATAACTCGATTTCATATTGGACAGCTGAACAACTAGCTATTGCCTTGTCCTAACATAACTAAGGCTATCACTGTCATTCACTGAAGGAGACTTCTTGTTAATACAGGTCTCAATGTTAAAGAGAAACAGGATTTGTTTACATTTTTTGATCCTTTACACAATTTGTTACGGTACAGTTCAAAACACAGGTCAGTTGGTTTCTTATCCTTAGCTCATCATGCAGTCATGTTAGATTACCTTCAGGTTTTTGTTATAGCTTTTTTACCTTCACTATAATTGGACCTTTTACAAAGACTGCACTCTTTATTCATTTATATTTGGCAGTATATTGAAATACACTTGGCATTGTTAACAAACATCCAGCAATTATGATAATCTGACATACCATTTTGAAATTTATATTGAATTTTCTCTTCTTATAGACACTAATTGCATATTTGAAGTGATGGATTTTGTTTCCTCGGAAGCGTGCTTCTGGATCACTTATTTATCATAATTTGAGAAAGTGGTATGACCTTATTTCTTCCATTTCTTCGGTTCCCAAAAATGCATGCACAGTGCAAACAAATATAAATCATGTGCCATCAACTAACTGTTATAAAGCCAGTTACATGGAAACAGGGTGATTCTGTCCTATTTTCTGCCCAGCAGTTAGTGTTTCAGAAACTCAGGTGGAATAGAGAAATGACTGAATTAGTTCATACTCAACATAATATATCATATTTAGTATGATTATTAAGTGTTGGTACATGCCTGCGGAACTGCAGGGATGTGTTATTCAGCCTCTTCACCGGAAGAACAGCATTTGCCTCTGACCTTTCTTCACCTCCCCGTCCCATTTTACGACGAGCCTCCCCACCCCATCCCATCCCGGGTGGGAGTCCTTGACTCCCATTCATTTGCCACACTTCTGCTGTCAGAAATGTGTTGTGAGAGATAACAGGTGAGCGACAGTGGAAAGAACCGCATCCGTGCAACTTGGTGTATACCACTCATCCAGAAACTGCTGCCATGGATGGCTGTACTCCCCGCAGCTCTGGCTCCGGCTCCTGCACACTGGGAAGCGCCGTGTACATCCAGGTGCACTGCTTCCAAATGGTTCTGCAGGGTTCTTCCCCTGATCTGCAGAGCTCTGAATCATCCCTCACCTTTGGGTGTGCATTTTATAGATGCTATTGAATTGTGGATGAATGACGACTTAGAGACTTACAGTATTCAAAACAACTATAAACGACTTTTTTTTTTTTTTTTTAAATGGGAGGAGGGTGAGGAGAGACTGTTGCAAGAATGGCTGAAAGCAGGAACTTTTTCACACATATGTTAATTCATGGAAAAGAGGTGAAGGATGAACTGAAATCTGTCCCCCCCAAATAGGGATGGGAGCTTGACCTGGAACCCTCTGATTAGAGAACATGATTGCTTTGAGCCCTCAGAGTTCCAAGAAGAGAGCTATTCGAGTGAATGTTGCTGTTACTTAAGTTAGTATCAGTAACGCACTATTTTCAGCCCTTAATAATTAAGTTTTGGTTGGCACTCCCATGTAACCACCATGCTGAGTAACGGGTCACTGAAGCCTCTCGGCATTTGGGGGTATAAGGAATGATGGAGTAGATGATACTCAAAATTTTCGTTATGACATCTCTCACCATGTTTTTACAACCCCCACCCCAATTAAGGGCAGGTTATTTTGAAGAACTTCCTGCGACTTTTATTTAGCTTACAGATACGGTTATTTAACATTTCAAATAGCTGTGAAGCACAGAAAATGGCCACTAGCAGCTAAATCTTGGAAAGCAGACTTTCAAGTAGGTTTTCTCTACTTAGAAAACTTACAGAAATATTCAGTTACTTTCTTTCACCAAAAAAGTTAATGAACATTATCGGTCTTTAAAAGCATGTCATGTCACAAAATCCATGTGAACAGCCTCATCAGAAAGATACCTGCCATATTCAGTGATTTCTGCATTAGGAACTCTGCAAGCAGTCCTGAGATTCCCCACACTTTTAAGCAGGTGGCAGTGTAGGTTAAAGAGACATAGATTTTTCCCGCAACTGACAGAAATTGTTGCTTTCCAATTTCTCCATTTATCTTAACCCAAGATAACAATATATAGCGGTGTTATTGGGTTCCTATCTAGATGGGGACAGGCGCAAATTTTGAAAAGTACGTCTTTGTTGACTCAAAACTATTCCATTATTTCCAGACGCAGCTTTGTGAGCTTTATTTCTCAAAACAAGACACTGCAGTAAGAGACATAACACAACCTCTCGTCTTTAATATGTTAGCAGGAGGACCTGTCTTCTGAAGAGGTTAGAGGATGTTACAGCACAGTGATTCAGCACCAACCCTCAATGTCTACTGTTAAACATTGATAGTTTTAATAAAAACAAATTCTGTGGCCTTTCTTCTGCTGGACCTTCCTTTACTCTACTGACATAGACTCAGCAGGTTAGGCCACAAAGGATTTAACTTACGTTTGCATATTTGGACTGCTTTTTCCAGTTATTTATTTGTATGTAAGATGTATTATCTAGCATTTGCACCTACAAATAGCTAGCATGGTAGACATTTTTCAGGCATGTCCTACAGTATTAAAGTAAAATAAGCAAACAAAATGCAACAACTGGGTTTCATTTAATGAACAGTAAGTGACTTTGATCTCTTGCTAATGTGGGAACAGAACAACTACTTTTCAGAAGCAATTTTTGAAGATGACTACAAACATGGTAAGAGTATCTGTCATGAAGTGGCAGGGTTTTTACTTGGACATACGAGAAAGGTGTGCGTGTGCAGGTACTTTTGTGGAAATGAAGCAGTGTTCAGAGTGACTGGTTCTGTGGCAGGAGAATACAGCTGGACCTAAAACTGAAGAAGAGTAATTTGTTTATTTTTGGAGTGCAGGATGGGTAAAAAAGACAATTTCTCTGCAGGAATTGTTTTCCAGACTGTTGAAACAGATTTGATTCCGATTTACACAAAATTTAGGATTTTCCTACGGGAACCAACCGAACTGGTGGGGAAGCATCCAGCTTCTTCTCAGGGTGTTGCAGAGTACACAGAACCAGAGACTAATCGGTGGTGGGAAGGAGGGAAAACCATGGTGGTAGTATAGGAAAAAGCATTTTATATTCCCTGAACCTCGTGAGCTCCCCAGCTGCCCATTTAAAACCATGTTACCAAAATGCTTTAGGTGTTGTAGTGTGTTGAGCAGAGTTTCCATCAGTCACCATATGTGCTTCAGAGGGGCAAGATATTCTCTTCCTTCTCTTGAACACGACACCTCAGTGACAGCTCGGGTTTAACATGAGGACCTGGAACTGAGCAATTAAAGCCGTGGGAAGCATTTGGGGAAGGACACAGGACTGGGACTTTGGAGAATGGCAAAGCTGGGCCTCACCCCTGCTCCCTCACTGGCCATCCACGGAGTCTGGAGTAATTGCGTCCCCTGTTTCAACTCTCCGTGTGTAGAAAGAGAAGTATCTCTCTCCTGCCAGCATGCTAGGGGTCTGCAGAGGGAAACATCCCCTAGTAAGCTGCCTCTCATTATCTTCTTCCCTACGGCACAGAGAAGAGAAATAAAGCCAAGTAACCACTGGGAACTACGCCATCTCCCCCACCTTTGGCTTCTCCGCAAACTCCCCACAGACCACCCCTTCCGCCTCCTCACACCCACTCGGGTCTTTACCGAGCAGCTCCCACGAGAGGGGCCGGCTCCCGGGGCGGGGGCCATCCTTCTCCGCGCTCAGCCCCCCGCCACGGGGCAGCGGGGCCTCCTTCCTCCCGCTCCCCACCAAGGAAGGGGCGGCCTCCCCCCTGCCTCGCCACAGACACCTGCGGGCAGACCGCACCTCCCTGAGGGGCGCGACATGGCGCCCTCCTGCCCGCCAGCCCGGCGGGAGGCGGCGGCGGCCGGCGGCAGCTCCCGTTCCTGGCGGCGGGCTCCGGCACCCGGCGCGGGCAGCGCCCCCAGCGCCCCCACGCACCCCCACGCAGCCGCCTCCCGCAACCACAGGCGCGACCGAGACGTCGCACACCCCCCCCACCGCGACCCACCCACTCCCAAACGCACCGCGCAGAAACACCCCCTTCCCCCCCCCCCCCGCAAACACAGCCCACGGAGACACCCCCTCACGCAGCCCCGCGGACAGCCCACGGGCGCGCACACGCGGGGACACGGGCGCGCTCTCCCCCCCCGCCGCCGGGCGCATGCGCAGTGGGGCTGGCGGAGCTGTCCGAGCGCTGAATTTCTAGCGCCGTGCGCTCCCGCCCGTCTCATTCCAGCACAGGCGCTGGGGTTCCCCGCGGCCCCCGCCCGCTCCGGCCCTCCCTCCCTCCCTCCCTCCCTCCCTCCCTCCCTCCCTCCCTTCCCGGCAGCGCCGACGCCTCCCTGCCCAAAGAGGGGAAAAGCAGACCGACCCAGTAGCCCCACCACCGTTCATAAATACTAATTTTCAAAGCGCAAAGGGAATAAAACATACCGGCAACAGAACTGCTCTCAGCGCTGTTCCCTTTTGCGTGATGCTCCTCGGGTAGTCGGGTGTCCTCTTCTTTTCGTTTCCTTTTTTTCTTTCTTTCTTTTTCTTTTCTTTCCTTTTTTTCTCCCCCCCCCCCCCCCCCCCCCCCCCCCGCCCCATCACCAAAAGCGAGGCAGGGGAACGACCAGGTCTGATGCTTTGTCTCTTTTGTGCTGGCTGCTGGAGATGAGCCTAGGCTTGACCTGACCATGATTCCAAGGACTGGCACTTCTTTTTTACCCCCAGTTTGTAGAGATCCAGACCTTCTCTTCCTGATTGTCAAGAAAATTAAATTATTGCTGAATTTGGGAATCTAGGCAGCACCAGCTTACTTTTTCCCTGCATCTCTCTGGAATCGTTTCTGGGATATTTTCCAAACCATCACAGAAAGCAGGAGGAATGAACCGGCAGCTAGTGAAAATTTTGACAACCTTGTTTGCATTTTTCTTAGAGACAAACCACTTCAGGTAGGTGATATGACTCTATGTGGTGATTTTTGTCAAAACGTTGTGGAAATCATAACTATAAAGATACTACGTCACATTAACCTAGTTTGTTTGTTATATTTGAGAGTATTTCATGTTCATTTTATATAGGCTATCCCTTTTACACTCGGAGACTCGTTGCTTGGTAACAAACATAAAAAATAATAATCTCAAGTTTGGGTGATCTATTTTCCATTTCTATGATTCAAAACCATGTTTTTTCACTGAGCATCAGTATCGCTAAAAACATTTTCTTCAGTTGTTCTTCCGAAATGCAAATTCTCTGCTCCCACCAGAGGTTGTTTAGGAAGTTGCTTTGGTTCCCTCCTCTTCAAGCTTTGGAAACGACTGAACCAGTTTTGTCAGGGATGTAGTTATTTGCAATTAGAGAACCAGTCCTCTGATTTTGGAAAACCCTGGATCAGACCAGTATTGTGTTCACTTAAAGTACCAGTACATATGATTGTTGTTTCGATTTTTTTTTTTTAACATTTCATGAGCTTTTGCTTCAGCTACTGACTTTTTGCGGTACAAAGCAAACAGGTCAGTCTCATTAACCAAAACATCATTTTAGCTGAGATTTGTTGTTATACTGTACACTGCTGTGTATCTACATGTACACATATAAAGTGTTTTTATATGAGGTATATATACAGTGACAGAGTGAAATAGTGTTTATATTTGTGAGTCTGGGATCACAACGCAACTCATAACTAGTGGGCTCTGAATGAAAACAGAAGTAATTTGTACAGGAACATCCCAAATAAGTGTACTGGATTAATTTTCCAGTTTTTATTATCTTAACTGAATGTTTTTAATATTTAAGTGGGGAATATCATCTACTATGTATTAAAAAATAAAGATATTTTGTAATGGTACCATGTCATTGACAAAAGCAAAAAGAAGCAACCGCCGCCTGTAAATGGAACATGAAAAAACGCGGGGAATCACACCACGAGAATTTACTATCACCTTGCCTTTTAACAATTCTGGTGCTTTTGTAAAGGGATAAAGGATTTGATATTTGTTTCTCATTTCAGATGCTCACATGTATATCTAATTTTTTTATACTTGCATATAGATGCACAAAAAAACCCCATGAAACACTCTTGAAACTGAGTGGTTCCCTTTGGGCAAATATTCAAACAGAGAGTGGTTAAGAAGGCACAGTCATAGAATTACTTTTAATATAGCTCAAAGATTATGTTGAAACACAGATACAATGAAATTCGTTATTCCAGAATCAAGATAATGCTTTATGATGAAATCTCTGCCTCTACACACCAAATATGACCATTTCATTCTAGTTTCTTTTTCCCTAGGGAACAACCATAGGGAACTCTTAAATTCTCTTTCTCTGCGATATTTAATGTGCTTGCAATATGTGATATGCTATGTACACAGTGTTTTTCATGCATTATATGGTACCAGAAGTTTGCTCTTAAATCCTGAAAACAGAGATGTGTTTCAAGGGCTTGCATATAAATACCAGCTGGTGATAATACTGATAAATTTTATTACTTGATGTTCATTGGTAAAAATCCCTAAGATCTGATGTGACTGACTCTGGAACCCTTTTTGCCATGTTGGGGAAGAATCCAGACATTCACTAGCATGATTTAAATCTTTGTTGGGTAGCATCTGTAAAAAACATTTTTTGTGCCTATAACCTTCCCAACATTAACAAAATCAATACTTTTCAGTGTTGCTTGGTGCGTATTGCCAGGTATTGTTTGGAAGTTTAAGACCATCTTAAAACAGTGTTAACATATACTTTTAATAGCATACATGTAATTAAAGCAATGGTATGAAATAGGACATCAAAGTCCCTGTAAGATTGCTCTACATGTTAAGATGAAGAGTAAATTGAATCTTCTGAAGTCTTAAAGCTGTAATAAATTCATTTTTAAGGCTGAAGTTTTTTTCTGAATAACAAATTGTGACCATGCATACTACCTTAAGTTCATTTTTATTTCTAGAATAAAGTTTTCAGATGAAAAATAGACTATATTTTTTAATAAAAATATTAATTACTACATTCACTGAATTGAGACAGTTTTATTTAGTGCTACAATTTCTCCATTACTTGAATACAATACAAGCTAAATATTAGCTAATGGTGGCTAATAATTTATTTAGGACGACTTTCTGTAAAGAACATGATTCAAGATCTGGAAAATCCCCCTCACAGACCCTGTCTCCTTCAGATTTTTTGGACAAATTGATGGGAAGGACATCGGGGTATGATGCTAGAATCAGACCAAATTTTAAAGGTAAGTTTTTTTAAGACTTCTGATTAATTAATCCATTATGTTTTGGACAAATTATAGGTTTGAGGGTTTTACCTCTGGGTTCTGATTCTCTTTTCAATAACTTCAGTTTTCCAGTGTGACAGTGTCACGGAGATTAGTTGATCCATGGAGAGCACTAGGAGAGCAGTGTAGGTAATAAGGGTCCAGAGCTTGAAAACCCTCTTTTCACATGACAATAATGTTTAGCTGTCAGGTGTTGCTTCTGAAAACTTTACTAATTCCACATAGTAAACAGGATTCCAGCTTCCACATTAAAAGCCATTGAGATTACTTTTCCCTGAAATTTTTAGGCCATGAAGACAATATTTTTAACGCTTCCATGCTGAGCTGTTGTCTTTGTAGCAGTGTCTGAAGAATAGGTCTATGCTTTTCTTCAACTTGAAGAAAGTAAAACCTTCTTCCCCAGAGTAGGGAGATAGGACTTAAGGTGTGCACACAGCAGATTTTATCCTGTGAATGTTGACTGAATGATAAGAACCAATTTCTCAGGATCCCTACAAAATATAAAAACCATATTCTGTTTGTCACTTCCATGACTCCCCTCTTTTCTTCCAAAATTTAGACTGACTTGTGGAGAGTTACCACCACCATTCCAGTACAAAGGCTTCTTTTGCCACCATTACTATTCACAGCAAGTTTTCCTTGCTGTAGTCCTGTAAATCCCTATGGAAGTGAGCACAGAATGTCTTGTGGCTTTGAATGAAAGGAGTTGGGAGAGGAGTTTTCATTGCAAATATTTAGCATTTCTAGAGAGCCCTATAATTCCACCAAAACTGGCTTTTCTATGCCAATTTAAAGCTCAGAATATGGGTCTACTTTGAAAACTGATAAAATGCTTCGTTCCTTAACAAATCTGATGCCAATGTACATTTACACTCATATCTATGGGCTTTGGTCACCAAAATGCACGTTTTCCTGTATTAAGCCTTGTTAGCACTGCTGTGAAAGTTAATAACGACTGGAAAAAACAATTGCTTCTTAGTCAATGAATGAACTGTTAGGAAAGAAGAAGCTCGCATGTCAATGAGAAAAGTGTTTAATTGAATTTAGATGAAAGATCAGTTTCTTCTCTCTGTACCACATGGGCAAATTACAAGATTTGGAATAAAGTGCCTTTTTTGACTGCTTCCTATGCCTGAGTGAGGAAGAACCTAGTACAGCTTTCAGATCCAAGGGTTTGAAAGATGACAAGTTAAAAAAACTCTAGTCAGGGAGGTCTTAAGTTTTAATTTCAGAATAGTTTTCAAAGTGCTTGTTGAGTTCCTGAACTGGAGTCCACATTAGCTTGCAGTAATACTGCATTAGGCTCTCATATTCATTTTGTGGGTTTGCATGAGTATCAGCGAAGTTTTAGAGAATGCAAATGAAGGCGGAAATTGCCTGAATGGAGCAAGGTAGCAATCATTAAGAACTTACTTCTGCTCTTCAGATGGGAGTGACACTAAAAGAAGACTTCTGCTTCATCTCTTGTAGCTCAGATACAACCAGGAATAGTAGCAGTCCCTGTACATAGTACAACTTAAAGACAGCTCTTTATTGTTCCCCAGTACGTGTCTAAAACCATTTCATGAAAAATACAAGAGGAGATAGATTCATCAGCTTTGCCCCCCTGATGTTCAAGCAGGTAGAGCATGTATGGTGTGCACGACGTTGTATGGTGCATGCTGAGCTGTTTGACAGACACCGCTCTCCTCCGAGTCTCATGGTTTGTTTGTGTTCCCAAAGTGAAGCTGCTGCCTGATGACACGGATGAACCCTTAATGACAAAGAATCTGCCATTTCTCATTTTTGCTTTTTTTATTAAGCCACTTTCCAGAGCAGGATGGTGCTTTGCAGCAGCTTGAACTGATAAACAGATCTTCAGCGTTTTTTCATAAATTCACATCTCTGAGCTCTCCCATAGCTCTCAGTCTTCTGGTGAGGGGTCTGAATGGTTTTCTTGTTCCTTGCTATGTTCCTTTGAAGGGTATTTTGCATCTCAGAGTTCAGAATTAGAGAGTTAGGCCAAGCAGTTTTGAACTTCACATCACCAGTCAAAACCGTGTCAGCTGATAACCATTTTTATTAGTCAATATGATGCATACCGATGTTCTAGTTGCCCAAGTCTTGTTAACTTTTTTAAAAAATGGAAAATACTTGTTGTTATATATTGCATATTTTTTCCTTTTAAAGAATAAGAAGTACAGCTGCAAGGAGGTCAAAATAAATTTATCTTTCATGGAGTTATGTATTATAAAGATATTTTCGTACTGAGTCTTTATTGTGACCATAATATAAATTGTTTCAGTTTCTAACATTCATTAGTCTGTTTGAGATCTTTTGGGGGATATAGGCTATTGTAAAATACTGAAATTCTAAATCATATAAATGGATGTATCTATGAAATGTTGAATGATTTATAACACAATTTATAACACTTTATATTTTAAGGCAAGAGCTCTTAAGCATAAGAGAGGTCTGGAGGAACAACAGTTTAAACTAGGGATCTGCTGTCTGGCTTTGCATGTAGTCTGGTGTTAATATTTGTTTCCTGTGTTTCACAAAGACATTGTGGATCAAGACAGTTGTGCCACTACTCCTGCATTTGTCTAACTTTTTCTGCTTTAGACCAGTTACATAGCTTTCTCCTAGTCCACCAAAGGCATTTTAAAGTATCACAAAAGTCCGATTTCATGGAAAGGCAACTGAGTAGAACCCATTTATCTTATACCACCGGTTATACAATAATTAAATATACTTTTATGACTAGTCTGAATAACTGGAAAACAGTGGCTATTTGATTAATTTGTGGAATAAAGGCTACACATTCTAAAGAGAGAGGAAAATGCTACTTACTGGAACAAGGTGTTTTATCCAGATAAAGCATTTCATCATTAGTTACTGCTTTTCTCTAACTTACTCTTATGAATTAGAAGGAAGATTGTGGTTCAGCAACAGGTGAATATATAAATATTAGACATCAACAACAGGTTTTTGGGTTTTGATTTTTTTTTTTTTTTTACAGCAGTACCATATACCAAAAGATCCTTTCTTTTTTGTATCTTTCTGTCTTATACAATCATTTGAAAGCAGAGGAGCAGATTTCTGGTTCTGCTTGACACACCAAGTGATCAGATACAAAATGACCAGGCACTGAGGGAGACTGTCTCCCTGATGAACAGCCAGAGAGAAGCGCCAGAGTGACAGCTCTCAAAATTGCCTTTCTTTAATCACTATCTGTCAGATACTTAATGCATACTTTTTCATCTTACACTTATCTTTTATTGAATTTGAATAGGCTAATAATTTGTGTAAGGGTACAGAGGGGAATACTTCTAAATGTAAATATGAAGACTGCAATCTAATACTAATTGAAGTCCCTGAGAGTCTTTCTGTTGACAGCAAACATACACTAGTGGTCCTATGAGTTGACTTGCTCTCTCTTCTTCAATTATAACATCATATAACATGGTTTCTGTAAAATAATAAAAAGTGAAGCCTGAATGATGTACTTTTAACCTGATTAATATTAATGTTATTTTTTCTAATGGTAAAACACACCAACACACCAACAACAAATCAGAGTGATGTCTTGTACTTTCTCCACCGCTCACTTTTCTTTTCTCAGCAAAACCAGAAATAGCAACATAGGGTGCCTGTGTTATAAAACTAGCCAAGAATGTGCTTTCTTGCTGGTAAAAAACAGGGATGGTGAAGTGGTATCTTAGATTAGTGTATACTCAGCTCAGGCTCCCTCAAGAGCACTGTGTGCAATGCCATGATACAAGGAATCAGTCTCTAACTTAATCACAACATGAGACATGGGGCTAATGGAAAGTCAGCTTGAATTTAAAATTTCCTAGGAGGTGTTGACCTTCAGAGGTTACTAAATTATTTCCACTTTTTCACACCTTCATCTTCTAAACTACTTAAAATCTAAACATAAGCTACATATGATCAGCTAGAGAAAACTATTTATCTATAGGCACTACTAAGTCCTTTATGCCAAATACTTTTAGTAAACTGGCTGTCATGCACTGGTTGGAGAGAAGGCGAGTTTGTCACCAAGAGCTCCAGAAGTATGTTATCTTTTGGTATGGAAAACATTTACAGTGAAGATGATAGTGATTTTCTTTTGTATTGAATTTCATTCTATGTTTTAAGTGCATTCTTTCCCGTTAAGTCATTATTTGCTAAAGGATATTCTGATTTTTATGGAGTTACATGGAGGTGTGTAGCAACAGTGCCCATCAATGTTACCTTCATTGCTGGATGGTGCAATGCATTGTGAATTACCTTGCTCGAAAGCTGTTGTTTCTGAACTCAGAGAAGTCTTGTTAGAGAGATGCAGTTTGGGGGTGTAGTGACTGTAGTTGTAAAAGATTAGTCTGTGATTACAGCGGTGTAATGTCATTTTCATGCCAAGTCAGTGGGTTTATATCTGAATAATAAACACATGGACTAAGTAATTTACTGAAAATTAGCTTAACAACTGTTACAGGAAAAGGCTTATGTACTTTAATACTCAACTCCTTGGCAGCAAGGGTCAGTTTTTCCCGTATGTTCAAGCCCATTGCTTACTTACTTGGCCCCTGAGTTGACCAGTAATGAAATGCTTAAAAAAGCATGAATGAAAACTACTGAATGACATTCAAGGGTGAAATTAATGGCATCAGGCTTAATAAATAAAAGCAGCTTCTATGTACGTGCTAAGAAGAGACACTGGCTGCAGAAGTCAACCTTAATCTAGACATGACAGAACAATAAATACGATTTGGGAAAACAACCTGTAAATACATATAAAAGTTGAAAAGCATAACTAAGATAGGCTGCGAGGCTGCAGTGATTTGTTCTCCAGTGGTTAACAACCTTCCCAAAGCCAGACTTTAGTTGTGAACAACTACTGGCCATGAAGTCAGATGCAGTGAGTATCCTGTACTGGGCTGTTTTCCACACAGTTTGAGTCTCAAAGGGCCATGGCCGACAGAGACTCAAACCTCATTCATGCACAACAGCATGTAGCAAGGAAGTGCGTGCTATCGGTTCGTTCCCATTCTAGGGCATGGGCTGAAGGTTCATTGTAGGAAGAGAGAGGCTATGTGGCCAGTTTTTGGATGTGGCCAGGTCATAGAACTCCCTAAATATAACTTGCTGGAGATGTGCAAGAATCCCTTATTAGAGAGGTATGCTTCTGGTTTATTTTCTGCCTTGAAACACAAAACTTGACGCTTTCAGATGAAGCTGTGTGCACGCATCTCACTTCACAGTTAGATGCTGCACGGGGATCCTTACCCGCAGAGTATTGGGTTTTTTTGGTTTTGTTTTTTTTTTCATTTTTCTTCAACTACAAAAATGTAGCTAAGGAAATGATGTTCAGCCTCTGCCCTAGGTATGCACGTTTTCATGCAGAAATCTTTTTTACCAAAATTACACAAGGATCTTTTTATTTGTGTTTCTTTTAAATTTTCTGGTAAAGAGGGCTATGGAGCTTGTCCTTCTTCCTATCTTTATTTAATTTTAGGTTCTCTCCCAGAACATGAGTAAACTGGGGAAGTTTGATGGCCAGTTAGGTTATGTCTAGGCTTCCAGACACATGGGTCCAGACAGAAAGCTCAAGCAGCCCCCCTGATTATCTACTCTGCTTAACTGTTTGCATGTTCCCTGGATGTCTTTCTGAGCTTCCTGCAACCAGCTCCCTCCAAAGCAAGTCGGAAAGGCTGCAAGCATGCAGCAGTGTAAGCACAAGCCAACCAGTGCCGTGTGGCATCCGAGCTGAGGATCTGTCCCTGGTCTTCTTTTATATTTAAAAGGTTAGCCACAGTGATCCATATCGTGTTGGTGTGTTGCCTTTATTCAGAACCAGGGATTTAATTAAGAGATATCAATGCATGTGGCTGTTGTCATGGTCTATTGGTCTGCTGCTGCATAAACTGCCAAGGGAATTTATGAAAAACAGATGTCAAAGCAGAGCCAAAGATCTTTGATATCAGAGCAGGAGATGCTATTGTTCTGATTGTGTTCTAATTTAATTGTATTGTTTTCATTGCATCCAGTGTCATGTTTAGATTTAAATTTTCTATACAGTTGAAACCGATGCCTTAGGGTCACTCATTAAACATCTTGTTGTGTTTTGGCTGTCTTAGAAAACATGCAATTTATATATAGAACAGATAAAAAAAACATGTACACTTAATTTGCTATAAATATACACATTTATAGACTGCAAGTCTATTACGTGTGGTGATGTAGTAACTAAGAATGTGTATACATAAAGCAGAAATGTGCAGTTTTATTAGACAGACTCATTATCTTTTTTTTTCCCCTCTGGAAATATGAATATAAATCTCTGATTAAGTAATCAGAAAATGTATGTTTGATGGTTCAGCGTCCAAATATGCATTTCACAGTCTTTCACAGAAATGAGTGATTTTAACAGTCTGCAAAGAAGACCACCCAAAATGGTGCAGACAGGGTCGTATGGGGTCTGACGCAGCTCTAAGATGAAGGTTACACAATGTCTGGCATAAATAGTGACCAGCCAATGTCATAAACTCCAAGTCCGTGGTTAAAATTAAGAATTTACAGAAATGTAAAGGCTGTGAATCTGGAAAGCATGCAAGATCTGAGCAGTGCAGTTCATGAGAGAGAAGTGACTTTCACCAAGCATTCAGTTACTTGTAAGGGATAAATTAGAGCAGCCTAGTGGCTTATCTGAGCTGTGCCAACTACCAGCAGTCCTCAGGTATTGCAAGGGCATGAAGACACATTGATTACTCCTTATGCTTCAGCTATCTGTCAGCAGTTGGGAAGAGAGGAAGCATAAAGGCTTCATGAGCCAATAAAAGAAGGAAGCTTTTAAAACAAGATTTAGATGGAATATAAGTCCACAAACAAACAAACAAAACCTTCTGGAAATCCCCCATCCACCTACTGTGTAAAGCTGGCAGTGCATTACTGTTTTATTTTAAAGCTCCTCAGAGTCTCTCAGTTCTGCTCCTGAGTCTTCCCAGAACTGCCCCAGGATGCCTCGCTTGGCACCCACCTTACTCTTCAGTTAAATCCAGGCTCTCTGATGAGGCACTGCTATCTGAGGCAGGTGTAGAAGATCCTAGAAAGGACTCTTTCTACATGAAATGTCTCAACATTTTGTTATGGGCCTCAAAGCTGGCTGTATTTTAGAAAGACTGAAAATCTTGAATGCTTTTTAAAAGGAAGGTTGTATGTGTTGACTTTGTGGAAAATGCTCTGAGATGTGGATCCTGAGTGAGGTACCTCAATCTTGCTGAGAAGCAGAGTTTCAGGAGGGCCCCCGAAGAGCCTATTGTGAATTATTTGGTCTCACCAAATGGTGCCCCACTGTGCTGAAGCATCATGCTATGCCTGTGGACTGTATGAGGCCCTTAGGGTTCCTCCACAAGGGCCTGGGTGTTACTCACTGAAGTGTCAGACACTGCAACTGCTTCTACTTGTCATGGGGCTGAGATTTTTTTGGCTATAGCAAACAGTGGGCTGTTCAGCGAAGCACAGTAGTGGTACGATGCTCTCCTCTGAACGCTAATAACACCTACCTGTGTGTTTCTATGTCTCCAAAGCCCAGGAGTACATGGAAGCAATGGGCAGATATGTGACTAGCTGAATTGTGGGCATGTTTCCTTAAAGAATAGTAACTGATATTCAATTGAAACACGTGGCATGAACAAAACCATTCTTCCTCTGTCCTGGGAACATGTCTATGTGTTATATCTCCCTTGTTTTTGTACTTGGGGAAATATAGATGAGAGGACGCTAAACGCTTTCCTTAAACCCGAATAGTTAGTCAGGGAAAACCTAGGATTAAATTTTACCAGATCGATACTCATTATGTTAGGCTGCCTCTAATGACTACATTCCCAATGTGTGCTGTCTTTATGTCTTCGTCTTAGGCTATAAAACTGTCTTGTCAGGACTGCTCTTTCTTCCTGTGCTGTTTACTGTCTAATAAAGAGTTAGTCCTAAATAATAAATAAAGTAACAGTAACACTTTGGCCAGAATGCTGCTATAAACTCTCACACTGAAAGTTGTTAAAGAGATGCATGCAGATCACATGCATGGGGCCAAACCAGAAGCGTATGTCAAAACTTCTTTTTTACCAGATGTGAAAGTAGCCTATCGCCTGTGCATAAGC
Organism: Nipponia nippon; assembly: GCF_047370975.1. Taxonomy (NCBI): domain Eukaryota; kingdom Metazoa; phylum Chordata; class Aves; order Pelecaniformes; family Threskiornithidae; genus Nipponia; species Nipponia nippon. The sequence goes on along the minus strand of NW_028262336.1, from coordinate 49,097,884 downwards.
ACAGCACATACTCTTTCCCTGCCAAATTACTCTTCCCCTGCCAAATTAGATGTGGCCACTCGTAAGGGTTTCAGACTGCAGCAATTTTCCTTTCCATACAGTGACAACTGATCAGATGGAGCAGTCTGAGGTGCTAAAAGCCCTTGGTCAGTATGGTTAAAGGAGTCATCCCAAAAATAAGCATCTGGGAAAATTTTGCAGCTCTTTGGCTCTATACTCCTGAGAATAATTTTCCAGCTTTTTGACTCCATACCCCTGAGAATTTTGGTGTTGTCACACTTCTGAGGTGTGTTTTGTGTGGGGTGAAGCACACACAATCTGTTAAAAACAGATTTTAACTGTTTTTTTTTAATGAAATAAAAACTTTGACTTATGAAAATTATAAATAATTAGGGATAGATTCAGTTCAGGCCAGTAAGCTCCTCAGTGTGGATATAGTCTCATTTGGATGACTTTGTAGAAGACTCCTACTCAGCATGACTACTGGTGGTAGAAACCAGAAAAAGACCATATGCCTTGACCCTGCAACATGCTTTATGTCAACAGAGCTCTGAGCCTATGTGAAAGCCATATGATGCTCCTCTCAGCAGTGCAGTGAGCATCCTGCATCAAAGAGCTGATAGTTTCCTTACAACAAGTGGTTTGGTACCAGTAAAGTAAGTAAGTAAGCAAGCCAGTCAGACCACAGGTTTGGTACCAATAAAGTAAGTAAGCCAGTCAGTTTATAACATGCTTATTTTCTAGGCTGGTGAAGAGTTCTCATTCCCTCTCCCATTCTTCCAGCCATTTTATACATAGGAAGAACTGATGACTGAAAAAATTGCTCGTGGAAGACACCCAAGAAGTGCCTTAAGGATGTCTTGGAGTTAAAAGACAGATCCTTCTTGGTATTCAGGATGTGAGAGACCACATGGGAGGTTCCCAAAGGGAGAGGGGATGTATGAAGGGGAGGGCATAGGAGACTGAGCTAAACATGCAACAGATCAGCTGATGGGAGCATTGAAGCTGAGAGTCAGGAGGGAGGAATTAATTTCCAAGTAATATTCTGCGCAGATTGTATGGAAATGAGTTGAACTATAAGGAGGTAAAAAATGGGACGTTCCCAGTAGCTGAAGAGTTTGAAAATAGAAGGAAAATTTTATTTTATTAGTGCTAGATGCGGTGAGTATATGGGTCTGTGTGTCTCTGACCAGCTGCAGATTGCCATCTGTACCAGCTTCTGACCATTTCTGTTGTCATTTGTGCCTATGGTTGACCCATCCCATTTGTCTAAATCCCATTGTTCATCTGTGTCCCATGTATCATTTAGTGTATAATTCCCATAAATCAATGTGTGCTCAGCAATGTTAGTCACCCAGACTGTTCTTTTTCTTCAAGTCCTACATATGCCTTCTGACAGTAAAGCAAGGAACATTATGGAGACATTAAAGGAAAAGCTGGCAGAATTGTGAAATAAAGTGAAGGTCCAAGCTCAGAGGAACAAAAAAAAAAGAATTAAAATTGATTCTGAGACCTCTCTGTGGCCATAGAGAGAGGTATTGACCAAGCCCTGTATTTGAGACTGTACCTATTGACTCTTACAATTGAGCTTCCATTAATTTCTGCAGCACAAGACAGGAATCACAGAGAAGGAACAAAGTAAGAAATATTTAGAGACAAAGGAACAAAGTACCAATTTTTTTTTATTTTAAATAAATGTTTTGAGGTGAGTATGCGAGCAGAATGAAGCAGTTCATTCTGACTGAAAATAGAAACCTAGTCTGGTTGACAACATTTCAATATTACTATTAATACTTTTTTTTTCATTAAGTAGATCTTCCCTCCTGCCTCTCTTCTCAGTGAACATTTTTTTATCTTGTGGTTCCATGTGGTCTATTAGATGAGTTGGCTATGCTGACTTCGTAAAACTTTATTAAAAATAAGATTACCCAGGAGGAGTTTGACTGACCCTATGCTGGAGTGCAGATTTCATTACTAGAGATGTAATATCATCTTTTATTTAACCACATTCAGGAGTGTCCCAGGCCTCTGCACACATTATGCCATTCACATGCTGATCAGCAACGAAGAGCTCTGTCTTCATTAATGCAAAACAACTGAGCAGTTTCTCAGAATTGGGTGTGAGGAGCATGTCTGCTACCTGCTCCCAGTGAGGCAAGAGCTTTTGCCTTTCCATTTGCTCACTTCAGTGAACACTGTTTTGTGATAAGAAAAGAAGTAGGGGCATGGATCTTTTCACGTCATAAGAAAAGCAAACAATTCAATTTCCCCAAGTACTACCCATGGCTCTATTGCATTGGAGGAATGAAGACTTCAGAAAGAGATGCCTTGCAGTGAGGTGCTTGTCATGACTTGGAATGGAAATACTTGAAAGAAGAATAGAGAGCTCAGAGAAAAAAACATAGTTTGATGGACATATGAAGAATTAAAACATTCATTTGAATATTTTCCAAGTTGACATAAGTACTAAGTAGCTTTGCACTATAGGCTTCTAGTTTCAATGGGAAGTTCCTGGATGTAAGATTTCTGATTCACTGTTTTTCAGATTTATTTCCACAGACTCATTTGCACTTGGAAGGCTTTAGCTCTGGGACCGGCTGTACTCAGTCACAAATGTGACTGAGGCTTGCGTAGAAATACCTGAGTTAGCTTTCAAGTAATTTGCTCAGAGGTGCTCTGTGCCACACCAAGATGATACAGAGCTCAGCACAAGCTATAATGCCTGAGGTTAATGGCCTCCAGTGAGTTCCAGCCTGCCATGACTACTTCGGTAGCAGCCCTCAAACTACCTATGTGAAAGCCAGCTCCAGTGCATTTATACAATCCATTGTGACTGCTATGGCTATATATTCTTTGTAGACTAGCTCAGGTTGGCTGGGTAAATCAGGAGCATGTCAACTGTTTAAAGAGCTTTTCATTTTTGAGCTCCTGGTTTGAGGAGTGAAGTAAAATAGTGCCTGAAAATTGTTCTTGTGCAGTGTCTATTAGATAACCTATGTGGAAATATCCCACTGCACCCCAGAGCTGACAGTAATATATGTTTCTGTTATCAGCCTCAGCAGAAAGAGGCAGGGAAGAATGATCACGTCGTATGGACTATCCTGTAATGCCAAATGCAGAACTGAAGAGGTTTTGTAGTGTGAGACTTACCTTCCTCTTCCAGAGCTGGGTCTGTGGACAAAGGCATTCACTGAATGTGAAGCATGCCAATCCAACAATTTTCACAAGTGCTTTAAGGCACAAAAAGGTGCATCTTAGCAGGGATTCTCCTTCCGTGAAACGTTGATAGGATTTTACCGGCATGACTCCCGTTACATTCAGCAATAGTCCCACAGCTAAAAACTCACATACCACTTCAGAAATAGATTACTCACTGACCTCAGACTATGCCAATGTATATATATAGATGGCTTTAGCTGTGCTTACTCCAGAGACATTTTCATTCTATGACTCATTCTGTAATCACCTGGATCTGACAGTCACTGGAGTATTTGTCTTGTGAGGGCTCAGTGGTATTTTGCTGAAGAAGAGCTTTCAATTTTGGAATGTCACATGCCCTTTTTATATCCAGGTCATGTCATAAGGCTGTATTTTTGCTCAGATGTTCTCTCAAGTTAACGAAGTGAAGGCACGCAGCTTAAATCTTGATGTAAGAGAAGTGTTCTCTTGGTGCCATTTTGTTTATTTATATTTGTATGCGTACCTGCACGTGCACTTCTGGAAATAGGCAGCTGGAACTAGGAAAAATTGTACTTTCCTCTGTCTGTAATGCTTTCCTGCTGATTCCATTCAGTGTTGCCTCTATCTCTCACTTGCTTTGAGCAGGGCATGTTGTGTCTCCTCCAGTTTGTAAATACCATTGCCACAAGTGGCGTTGCTCAGATATATTCCTCAGATACTTGGTAGCATTTGGGCTCCGTGATATCAGTGGGAATGAGAGTCCTAAAAAGGATTTAGACACCTGAATATCTCTGCAGGTCTTGCTCTGGCTCTGTAAGTGCCTTCATGGCTCTTAATCTTATTCTGTTGATCGTAAATATATATTGATATCACAGAATATGATTCTGAGTCTCAGATGCAACAGTAAGCACCCAAAACTGTTGCCATGTTCCCACCAGGAGGTATGACATTCTCAGCAAGCTACGTTATTATATACGACAGATGAACTTTCAGAGGATGTTGGTTTTAAATTAATGAAGCAGAACAACAGTTTTGTCTTTACTTGATTTTTCCAGCAAATTGCATCAGTGCAAAGTACCATACAATTACTGTATTGCAGAGGTTCCTGAGATCTCTGCCCTTGTGGGTTTTTTTTTGGAGAGTTTTTTTGTTTGCTTGTGTAGTAAGTAGAATTGTCATCAATGAATAATAAAAGTGACATAAGCATAATATTTTCTGTGATACATTGGATTATGGTGAATACTTCTAAAGAAGAAGGAATTCTCTGTTTACTGGGCATGATTATACTTAGGGAGTCAGGGTGATGCACTCCACAGAAATCCCACAGAAAGACAACCTCATAAATGAAAGGCATTGCTCCCCAACAAGAAATGTCACCTTAATTTGTAAGCCTTAGGGTAACTATGTTGTTCTGGTGTCATTAATTTTGCCTCCTGTGACAGATACATTTCCCTTGCTGTTAACGCTTTAATGAGGTGATGATGTTTAAATGGAGGAAAACATTGGTTTTGCCCAAAGGCAGAATGCTAGGGAAAGAGAGAAGGCTTATCTAGGTACTTGCAATAAAGACCACCACAACCTGTGGTCTACCTCCTGCTTTCTTACTAGAACCTTAAGCAGACTTGTTAAATCATATGAATTTTCTCATCAGGGGTTGGACTATGCATTATACAGATCCTTGAAAACACATGTGCAAGCTGCACTGCTTCTGGAGTAGCTGCAGGATCCCCGTGGCTCAGAGGAACTTTCCTAGTTCATCAAAGCTGCCTTTCTCTCCCCAGCCCAATATCCAAGGTCCCTGGCCACAAGATTGGCTGACCTGCCTTTGATAGCACTTCTCCAGTCCTTACTTTGCCTGCCTCCCTCTGAACAGGGAGGAAGCTAGGAGGATAAACAACTTGCTCCTGCCTAAAGACCATGGCCAGCTGAGCTGTCCCAGCAGTAGTTCAGCCTTGCTGTCTGACTTACAGGGATGTGCCTGCAGGGCCATGAAGGGATGCATTGGCAAGCTCTTGAAGTGTTAATTCAGGTACTTGTAGTACTGCAGCTGCAAAAGCAGAGACCCCCATGGAGGGTAACTTTGTTTTAGGTCTCATGAGGACTCTGCTGGGCATTGGAGGCTGTTCAGTTTGATGGAGGAGAAATGGTTGCTAAAACCCCAGCTGCCTCCAGAATTGGCAATTAAAAAACCAACTCCAGCAAGCTCTGCTACCCTCCCCTACTGTCCTGGGGTCTGTGTTACCAGTGCTCAGGCCAGCATGTGGGTCTTTGTCCTGCCCTCACCTGCATTTTGATCCCCTCCCTCATTTAAGCTCAGACATGAAATTCCTGCTCCACAGATGAGGGGATGCCCAGGCCCTGCCTCCTCACTTCGCCCCTTGGTCCTGTTCCTGGATCCCTGCTCTATCCCTACACTCAGGCAGGATTGATTTTAGTCGTTTCAAACAGTCCTCATGCTTATCCTGCTCTATGTGGTTAGGGGAGAAGGGCAATTCAGTTCACCTTTCTCCCCTCTGTATGCGATGAAATAAACCATCCGAGACGGTGGGAAAAGACTCCTTCCACTGGCACATGGACCAAAGTCAGAAGGTGGACCAAAAAATATTACATGTAGAGAAGGACACAAGATTCTTCACAGATCTGTAAATATCTTGCCAGTATTTTCACTGTCATTCCATGAGGCGGTTCTGCCTCATTATGTCTCATTTTTGCTTCCACATCTCTCTGCTTTGCCCACAGTTCTCTATGTGTGTGTGCTGTATTTTAGTTTGCCTTACAAAATCCCTTAATAAATACACATATCAAAGAAAATTAGCAAGTGCATGGGTATCATTTTAAATCTCTTGTATGATCATAATATTCCCACTAAGGACATTTTAGTTACATGGCTGAAATTAATATGAAGAAAAAAAGGCTGCCACGTGCAGCCTGGAAACCATACACCAAAAAGGCAGAGTTGAGATGGACGTGAGAATTCAGATATGATTAGTTGTAGTTAGGATGATCTCCAGGGAAAGCATACAAGTAAATCTTCTCAAGAACCTACCAAATGAAGGAAGCTTTGGGGCTGTGTGTGATCAATACTGGAGACTAGTCAGCAAAATCTGCAGTTAGCAGCTGGACAGGGCTCAGTGTACATCTTTCAGCACTCACCACTCAACGTGGGGACTCCCCCATGCATTGGGATAGATTCACCCCCTCTGGCAGCTGACAAGGAAAGGATTCACTCTCTGGCCAGATGGTGGCAAGGTAACAACCACCATTGGTACAGGAACTATGAGGCAATATGCTACAGCAAATTCAGGGGAATATTTGGTATCTTCAGGGTTTCTTGTGGGTAAGGTGAGCAGATGAGTGCTGAGGACTTTCTGTAAGAGCTGAGTGCCCCAAAGTAATGGGAGGTGTATGAGACATTATAATGTCAGGGCTTTTCAAAAAGGCAGTGTATTGGAGAGTCCCATTGGCTGGCTAGCAGCAGCAACAACCCCCCTGGGGAAGCAGGGGGAAGGGAGCTGCAGGGAACAGAAACGGTATTTTAGCTGTTTGTCATGATACCAGACATCTACTTGCTGGTGGATTTGAGCATTAGCTACCTGTTCTGGGTTTGGGATTTTTTTTTGCCTGAGTCCTTTCAAGAAACAGACATTTTCCTTATGACTTGAAAATCATTTTGATTATTTTGAATGTGCCTGAAAGGCACCTGGACTGTTACCTTGTTGCATTGGAGGTGACAAAAGAAAAATGAGGGAGGAAAAAAGGATTTCATTATAAAGTATACTTTGCTTAATATTGTAGAGGTAATGTCAACTCTTTTTAGATTTTAGGCAGTAAAATCAAATTAAATGTTTCCAATGCCTTTGAAGAGTTTTAGATTATGTTCTCAAACCTTGGCTATACTTCATAGAAGTTTACTGCTTTCATTTTAAATGAACTGTTAGATTAGAAAAATCTTATACAATGGCGTGTGTGAAATGTTTCATTGGAAAAAGTGATGTTGTGTGCCGTCTTTAAAGTGCACTTCTTCTTTCAGATGTACAATACCTATACACCCCCTCTGCACTGCAATAATATCAACAGCAGAAAAAAAAATCAATAAAAAAAGAATAAAAGCACTGCAAACTTCAGTGCTCAGTTAGTTATCTTTTTCTTATGTACTTCATTTGGTTTGTTTTTCCTACGCATATTTACTGATAAGTATCTTCTGTTATTATTTGGCTGAAGATCTTGCATTACACTTTTGATGTTCATAAAAAAATATAAATGGTCAGAAAAGAATTAAATTGGTGATATTTCACCAATAAAGCTCTTTCCAGAAAACTCTGAGGATGAACAGAATGTGACTGGTTTTGCTGGCAGTACTTAGGTTTACTGAGTTCTTATACTATTCCACATCCACCAGCAGAAGGCAAGTAAAAGACATCATAGAATTGAGTAGAGAAATGGAAGGGCTATTTGCTTTGTTGTAAGATACAGTGCTCTAGCATGTACCTACTTAGTGTACATCTGAACTGCAGTCTGTGGTGCAGTAGCGTATTTCCTAACATAGGTAAGCATGTTTACTAGGTTCTGCTGAGACTCAAGAATTGAAAGCTGTGGTGCTTACATATGGCAGCTTTTGCAAGACAACACCATGAGATCAAGAAAAGTTGACAAAAAGCGTGGCAAAATGCCAAGGCACTCAATGCCTCCTTCACCTCGGTCTTTACTGATAAGACTGGTCTTCAGGAATCCCATGCCCTGGAGACCTGTGGGAAAGTCCATATCAAGGAAAACTCGGTGGAGAAGAATCAGGCTACAGAGCATTTAGGCAAACCAGACACAGGCAAGTCCATGGGACCACACAGGAAGTACCCACAAGTGCTGAGGGAGCTGGCTGATGGCATTATGAGGCCATTCTTAATTATCTTTGAAAGGTCATGGTGACTGGAGGAGGCTCTTCATCATGGGAAAAAAAAAGTCACTCCTATCTTCAAGAAGGACAAGGAGGAGGAGGATCCAGGAACTATAGGCTGGCCAGCCTTACCTTGAAGCCTGGAGCAAATCCTCCTTGAAGCTATGTCCAGATATGAAGGCCAGGAAGATGACTTGGGGTAGTCAGCATGGATTTATGAAGGGGAAATCATTCCTGACCATGCTAATAGCCTTCTACAATGACTTGACTGGCTTCATGGATGAGGGGAGAGCGGTGGATGTTGTTTATCCCAACTTTAGCAAGGCTTTTGACACTGTCTGTCACAACATCCTCACAGACAATCTATTGGAACAGACTATCTAAATGGACAGTGAGGTACATGGAAAACTGGCTGAATTGCATTGCTCAAAGGGTTGTGATCAGCAGCACGAAGTCCAGCTGGAGACCAGTCACTACTGGTGGGGTCTATACCCCAGTCTATATTGTTTAACATCTTCATTAATTACCTGGATGATGGGACAGAGTGTACCTTCAAGAGGTCTGCAGGAGATACAAGACTGGGAGGAATGGTTGGTGCCCCAGAGGGTTGTACTGCCATTCAGAGGGACCTGAATAGGCTGCAGAAATGGGCCAACAGGAGCCTCACAATGTTCAGCAAGGGGAAATACAGTCCTGCACCCGGGGAGGAACAATCTGGAAGATGGCCATCTGGAATGCAGCTTTGCAGAAAAGGCCATGGGGGTCCTGGTGGGCATCAAGTGGCACATGAGCCAGCAACGTGCCCTTGCAGCAAAGAAGGCCAATAGCCTCCTGGGCTGGATTAGGCAGAGCATTGCCAGCAGGTTGAGGGGGGGAATCCTTAGCTCTTCTCAGCACTGGTGAGACACATCTGGAGTGCTGGGTCCAACTCTGGACTCCCCAGTATGAGAGAGACATGGCCCAGCAAAGGGTCATGAAGGTACTTAAAGGACTGGAGGATCTGTCATACAAGAAGAGGCTGAAATTGTTGCAGCCTCTCAGCCTGAAGTAGAGGAGGTTCGGGGGGATCTTATCCATGTGCATAAATAACTGGTGGGGGATAGATGGAGCCAGATTCTTCTCAGTGGTGCCTAGTTACAGGACAAGAGGCAGTAGGCACAAACTGAAACACAAGACATTCCACTTACACATAAGAAAAACCTTTTGCTGTAAGGGTGACTGAGTACTGGCACATGTTGCCCAGAGACACTGTGGAGTCTCCATCCCTGGAGATATTCAAAACCTGACAGGGCATGATCCTGAGCAACCTGCTCTAGCTGAGTCTGCTCTGGGACTAGATGGACTAAGGTGACTGGGTGATCTCCAGAAGTTTCTTCCAACTTCAGTGATTCAGTGATTCTGTTTGTTTAGATGTAGAGAAATATGTTGGTCAAGCTGCCCAGCTAGTAGAAATATCATCAAGTAAAAAGGAAAAAAATGATACTATGCAGGGAGAATTGCAGATTATTTGGCTTGTTTTAGTTTGGTGTTGGAAGTGAAAACACATTTACAATGTAAAAAGGAAGTGTTTTTTTAAAAACAATTGTTGCAATAACTAGTTGAACAACACACTTCATTGGAATTTAACAGCTTCAAAACTTATTAATGTTGTGGTTTTTCTTCCCAAAACCAACATGTTTGTTTCCTTGAACATGAGTGGTCTAGCACTCAGGTAGCTGGTAGTGTACTAGGTTTAACTGGTCACATTATCTTTCCATTTTTCAGAAAAGAAAGTAATAATGTTTTCATCTTTTGTAAAGCAATTTCAGATCTAAATATGAAAACAAATGTAGGTATTTATATTCTGTGCACTGACTTTTTTTAATATAAGGAAAATTATGTGATTAAAAATAATAATGAGAAAAAAGAGAAGAAAGTACTTGATACTTAATGCTTGTATCAACTTTTGTACCACTGAAATTCAGGCATTTAGCATTAATCCTTTTTGATTCAGTTGAGAAGCCCTGTTTATTTTATCATGCCTAAAAAAATAGGAAGCTAATAGATAACTAATTAAATATTAAGTCCCCATTCATTCTGCTACACATCAGTGACTGCTGAATAGCAGGAAAGGAGGTGGGAGGGAAGAGATTACAAATAGCTGTTTAATGAAAGCTGTGTCAAGCTGGAAAAGATATTGCTAAAATATTTGTTTATGCCAAGGCAGACATCTCCAGATCAGGTGCACGAAGAGCTGCTTGTCTAAGTTCATTTTCAGTGGACTGGGGTCAATGTGAAAAGTGGCCCTTGCTGGGAATTTCAGTGGCAAGCCTTTGCATACAGAGTGGAATAGGTATGGAGCGATAATCTTTTCATTTTAAGTCTGAGAAGGAAGGGAGAGAGGAGTGGTTGCAATGCAAAGGATATTCTGCACTGGTACGGTGGATAAAGAAAAAACTGTTATATTCATGCCCTCACTCAACTCTTCTCATAAATCCTTAAATGCAAGGATGTAGTTCTGTGTATTTATATAACAACTTCCAGTGAAACTAGGTTAATTAAATTAGTGTTGATAATGTTTTTCTTTTGATCGATATTTACGTGATCTCTTTGGGAAAACTCACTTTCTACTTGTTTTCAGCCACATCTGTACCAGATTGTACGGAGGCTGAGGGATCTGTACTTTTGTTTCAATATATATTGCAACATTTTTATTGCATTCCACAGGTCCTCCAGTAAACGTTACTTGCAATATTTTTATCAACAGTTTTGGATCAGTCACAGAAACCACAATGGTAAGTGCTATGATGCCATTGGCAAGAGAACAACAATACTTAATATATGTCATGAACACAACCTGTCAATTTTTCTATTTATTGTTCAACTTGCAGGTCCTCCTGTAAATGTTACCTGCAACATATTTATCAACAGCTTTGGTTCAATAGCAGAAACTACAATGGTGAGTGGGACTGGTCATTGAAGCCATCTTGTGAAGGAGTGGGATGTGATGTAGAATAGAGATGCTCAGGACGTGGGGACATTTACTAAGTTATTAAGATACTAAAAACCTACCAGCTGAATTAAAATAAAATAAATGTAAAATAACTATATAAGGAGATACATAAATTATTAAACTCAACTACCAAGTCTAAACATACATATGTAGTGACTGCGCCGTAGTCTGTAGTGACTGTGATGGCAGCAAATATAGGTGTGAGCAAACCAGCTTTCTCAGGTTTTATTGGCGCTGAAGAGGCAGAGGAATGGTTGGAGCTCAGCTGTGGGGCTCCCTGCCAAGTACTCCATATTTTCAGTGGGTCTTACACCACATGCTGAATTATCTGCTGCTGCAGACCATGCTGACGGAGCTACCAGAACGGTCTTGTTTAACTTAGCTAAATCTCTGTGAATTGCAGCCACATCAGTAACTGAAGTGAATGCATAACTTGAGTCACACGACTAAAACATATAGCTGTAAGGAGAATTGGGTATTTTGAGGGTTAAATTGGTAGTAGGAAATAATGGGATCCCAGCTGACAAATATGTGTATTTTGATTGAATTCAAAGAATGCTATCAGTCAATAAACAAGGCCAAAATGAAAATGTCATAGTTTTAATTTTCATATATATAAAAATAAATAGTTCAATTTTCCAGTTCAAGATGAGATATTTCTTCTAAAATTTGCCAAAATTTAGGATTAACAAAGTCAATCTAAAAAAATGGAAATAAAAATTTTAGTCCAACTTTTTTCTTTTTTAGTCTGGAAGTGAATTTTCTTTTTTTTTCAATACCTGCTAAGAAAAATGAAAAATATTTTGTCTGAGTCTGTTTAAAAAGATGCTGAGCTTTTCAATCTTCTTTTTCAAACAATGAACAAAAAAATCAGTGGTTTATTCAAGCAGACATACACCTGACTACTGGCATTAGTCCAGAGAGATATTTTTGATGGCTTTCTTATAAAACATGATAAACCTATAATAATTATCAGGTACTTATATACAAGAAGTGGGTTAATCCCCTTCTAGAAAGGGTCTAGTGACAAATCCCAGCTTGACTTTGAAGTCTTCAAGTCACCGCTGCCACAAAATATACTAAAAATGGGTGCTCTCACTTTCATTGAAATTTTGCAAGAGTTATTTTCATTGCCTCAGGTTACTATGGACAGCTATGGACACTTTTGATGCAATTGCAATGTAGTTTGACAACTCTGTTTTCTGGGGATTCCTACACAGCATCCAGGTCTTTCTGTATTTGCTGAAGCCAGAGGCAATAAAGGTGCTTAGCATCCTGTAGGACTGAGTTCTTGGTAACTAAAAATGAACTTGCTACCCACAAAAGGACTTAAGGTATACCAAAGAACTATTTTTTTTAAAAAAAAGGAATAGATACTGCTTTGCAATCCTTGCATTATGAACGAAGAGCAGATATTTAGCCCGACGTAATTATTTTATTTAATATTCAAATACTTCATTTAAATTCAATTGTAATTCAAGCCATCATTTTTGAAAGAGATGCTTAAGGAATGTAGGAACACAAATCTGCTCCTAAATATTTTTATTTAAAAACCCACCCTGTTATTTAATGTTTTCTAAAGATAAAGAGCAAGTTATTGCTAGGCAGGTTGCTTTCTTAAATAGTGTTGGAAAGACTCTTCTATAAATAACAAGCTATAACATACAGAGCTATAAAATAAACAGATAATGCTTCAGAGTACGTATTTGTAATATTTTAAAAACATCTTAGAAGAAAACTAAAATCAACTTAAAAATGACAGGAAAAAACATATCTTGATGTAACATAATTATCAATAGACTTAATTTTCAGGTTTTTTTGAAAACTTCATTTATTCTCCCATGTTTAAAGGATTCTGAGAAGATAGCTAACGAATGTAGCCTTTTTTACCCAGCCATGTCTGTTGATGCTAGCATGTAGAGGCATCAGCATAGCATTAAGTAGCAAAAATCCTGCACGTCACTGGCTTTACAAGATGGCATTCAATGAAAATATTTGCACGACCTAATGCTGATTGCATTAATTAGACTCCTTCATTGCTTTGATTAAATCCCCTCATTGCATTTTACCTTCTATCAAATATGTTAATGTGCACCTTTCCAATGTTCATTAACACATTCTGCTGAAAACAGCCAAACATTCAAGTAGATGAAAACAAAGACTATTGGCTTTCTTATTTTGCTTTGTTCATAATATCTGCTGAAATTGTGCAAAGACTTCTCTTAGATGCTGTTCAATGGTTTGATACTGATTTTCTTAATGCTGTCACTTCTTTAATGACTAATGTGACTAGTTTTAGGATGTTTTAAAACCGCTCTGAGAGGCAGACATCAATTACTGTTCCATCTACTTTGCCTTTCTGAAACAGATGTAATCATGTGGTAAAAATGTTGGCATCACTTGTGATAAATAATGAGTTTTGTTTGACTCCTAGGATTCATTTTTTCCCTATAAAATGCTCTTGATGGTTTTGACATAAAACTAAAGGATTCATTTAACACTGAGGATTGTAAATTCAATAGAGACACTCCTGTCTCAGAGGACAGGAATGCTTAGTGAAATCATGTATATGTGCTGAAGGGACATTATCAGAATATAACTTGGACAATCTACAGTAGCTCATTGGAAACATGGGAGATGCAAACTTGTTTAGAGAAGCTTTCAGTAAGAGAAATGAACATTGCAAACAGGATTACAGTCCCAGACTTACTAAATTGAGTAAGCCAGGTTCTCAATAACATCAGCAGAAGTACCTTCTGTTTCCTGATTAGGACAGACACCAATACGAAATTCATCCCCGTGTGAAAAGCCAGCACAACTTTTATGTCCAGTGTATTCTTCTAAAAGCTAAAACCCAACATTCAGAAATAAAACAGGATTTTGTGCTGGCTCTCTCCAAATGGATGAATTCCATAGAGTCTTCATGAGATTTGTTCCCAAAAATCTAGGGAAACAAAATGCATATGCATTAGTCTTTCTGCACTAAAATACATGTATGGGACAGTATCACAACTAATTTTATTTTTCCTCCAAAAGAAATGGTTTTCTTTCATATTAAAATGATGTATATTATACCAAAATAAAAACAGTAAAAAAAAGGCCAGATCAGAGTCAAGATGGAATGGTTGGAAATTTCATTGGTTCGCTTGTCTTTCATTTAAGCCCTGCCTTGCAAAGAAAGAGAAAAAGACGTTCCTGAGTAACTTCACTGAATAAATAGTTATGCCAGTAAGCTCTGTATCTATTTTTGGAAGCATTCACACATGCAGTATTCAGCAGAAAATTCACTGTACAGCATGACTGCAGTTGAGTATCACAGATGAGTAATCTACATCAGGCTGGGCAGGGTCCCAAAAAATTCAGATGTTCAGTGTTGCTAAAGACCAGGATTTTTTAGCTATCAGCTGTAGGAGAAGCTAAGAGCAGTTTGTACATTGATGAGCTAATTGTTAATTACAGAAATGACTAACTGTGAGGACATTATTATTGTCGTTATGCTCTATAATCAATGACTGACACTATGCAGCAGGTTCTCTGTTGGGGTACATGCATCAAACTCCAGTTGTGTTTTGAGTACTTATGTTAGCAGAAAAATTTGCTGTTCCTTTTAAAACTTTAGGAGCAATAAAGCTTGGCTGTGGCTGGCTGTATGATATTATCTTCCCACTAGAAAAACATAGTTACAAATCAACTTCTTAGATCATGATTAATTCACATGTATAGATTTAGCTGCATAAGAGACTCCCACTGAAGCCATTAGGGACACCTTCCCTGCTTAGGTGCATAGGTAACCAAGTGCTTTTCTGTCACATGGCCTTGAAACAGATGATTAAACCACTACTTTTCAGGTAGCATTCATATTTAGGATTTGGAGAGAGAGAGTAGTCTCTTTGGCAAGCCCCTCCTATGCATGGAAGACCAGCTAAATCTGTTGTTTGCCTCAGACATCTGACTCAATACCTGAGCAATCAAAGTTGTTGGAAGGGAAATGGGAGGAAGGCTAAGATCTAAGATCACCATCAGTTCAGAGACAGAAAATAGCACCAAAAATAGAGTGGGGCTCCTCAGCAACCCGCTGTCACAGCAGTGCCTGAGGTCAAAGGGTCCCAGAGCTTTGCTGAAGCTCTGGGGAGTGAACCTGGTGGCCACAGGTTTGCTGGAAGACCATTTCTCTCTAAATTACTATAGCAAAAACTAAGTGTATCTGTGGATGGAGTCCCTGAATCTTCAGATAAATCTACTAAAACTAATCAGATGACTATTCCTTTAGTATGTTAGTATTACCCTGATCTTATGGCTTGAGAACAGAGGAAAACTGTTTATCTGAGTTGCCTTGAGCTATTGCTGGCATCAGTGTTGCAGCTGAGATTGAATCTTCAGGTCCACACTCTTCGTTCAGAGCAGCAGTGCTGTCAGAAAGAATTTGTGGAGCAGGTGTACTCATGGTCATGTAGGAGTGCTTTACTACAGTCCACCCACTTCTACCCTCAGGAACTTGCAGGATACACACTGTAGTCTGCCTGAGCTCCATGTTGTGACACCGTTCTCAGGAGAATTTTTCTTCAGAAGATAGTTATAATGTTAGCACAGGAAAAGTAAATTCAAAATTCTGCACATGATTAGGTCTGACTGTGTAAACACACATCCTTCTTGGCTGCTTATACCGCGAGTATAGGAGAAAAAAGTAATGAAGGTTTTGTGATGCGCATGTTATATTATATTTCCATTTTTATTTCTTATTAAAATATCTAGACATAAATATATATATATGCAAAGCCTATCAAACATAAACAAGGGTTTCAGTGCTGTTTTCCTTCTGACAACAAAGCTTGCAGAGAGAAAGCATTTCTAAGTGTATCAGTGTGATGGGTGATATATTTATGAAGGCACATATTGGAAAAGGTAGTGTAATCCTGTTGGTATTATTTATACTTTTGGTATAATATATATCATCATATGCAAGCTCTTCTATGAATAAGGATTTTTCAGACTATTGTTTGTTATCTAAATCACCAACTACTGAAGTTTATGAAAGCACATTTATTTTTAGACATTTCAAAACAATTTACTGATTTGACTGATTTATGATTTCTATGTCATGGGGAAAGAAATCCCTCTGCTTTCCATAGACGTCATTGTACATCTTATTTCAAAGCAAAATTAAAGGCAGTTGCACAACTAGTTGTAGTAATTTTATTCTGTCAGCAGTTGCTGATGACAGCTCTTGCCGCCTTTTCTGTAGAATGAAAATCAAGTGCTTTCCTGGCTTTATAACTAAAACTGTCCTGTATAAACATACAAGACACTCAGTTTCTAAGACCAAGAAGCAAGGGAAAGTATGCTTAGGATTAGTGTATCTTCACAAGATGTGATGACATTTCATAAGTTCAGAACTGCAAGTAGCTATTTAATCCTTAACTGTATGGAACAACACCATCATAAAAAGTACAGTGGCTTGTGAAAAAAAGATACAGGCTAGTATAAGTATCTTTAATGTATGCTATTCTTGAGACCTCTTTCAGGTCTGTCTTGCTCTGATTAGTAGACATTCCTGTTTTGACTTGCATCTACCCAACAGCAAAATGAAAATGACTGATAAAGAAAACAAGAAAAATCACGTTTCTAGTGAGATTGTAAAGCATCATCCCACAGGGTTCAAAAACCGCATCAGTTTGGATGTCAGAAATAGTCTGTCAGGGTGGCAGCACACCTCATCACCAACCTACTGAATGAAGGGTGGGAAACGCTGAAGCTTGGAGAGGGTCATTCACAGAGTCTGCGTATTGGGCAAGCTGCTTTCTGCAGCTCTAGTCAGAGTGAGATTTATTTATATTTCAAGGATGATAAGTTCTTTAGACTATGTAGTTCAGTGGCCTAACTAAATCCAGGTCAACTCATACATTTTCCAAGTCAAAAGCAAAGTGCGGCCATTTTAGAGTACTGCTGCTACCATGAATCAAATCCTAAATGTGAGGGATTTGTACAGTTGGAAGAATTATTTGCTAACATATTTCTTCAGATAATATATTTGATATAAATATTATTAAAGTAAATATTATTTCCTTTTAGAGGAAGAGTAGATGTATTTCTAAGACTGTGTTCACAAGTAAGTTAAATGTAGTAATTTCAGGTAAATATGCTATAACAGCAGGGAAAGCTAGGAGAGATGAAGCTCTTATTTGCTGACCTTGGAAATTCAGGATAAGCAGAATAAGCATTAGCATCTTTCCATTCCCTCCAGAGAGTTTAGACCCTAAAAGCTCTTTTCACACTCCTCTTTAATAGCCGGTTCTTGACATGGCGTTAATGTTGGTTCTAAATGAACCTCTAAATAATTGCTGCCTTTCCCAGTTGTGACTAGCAGACCACTGAGCAGAAGAATGCAATTAGAACAATTTTAATGGGTTGCAGAGAGGGAGGAGTGAATGAAGGAACACACAGAGAAAAGCATAAGGTAGATAGAAAAAGGACACAAACAGTAAATAAGAAGTGCTGATTTAATTTCTTTTATACAAATCTGGCTTCACTGGAATTAGCAACTATTCATGAGTACATTAGAAATAATTGATTTACATACTGGAAGCAATTTATTTAAATTAGTAGTTTTATAGAATCTTTGTTGAAATTGTATATATCTAGCTGTAATGCTTTTTGACTTTCTAAGTACCTCTGTGTTAATCTATAGCATTTGAAAGAGGGTTATATTTAATACTGGAGGTTACAGTTAATTTTTTTTTCATCACTGAACTAATTTTGATTTGGAAAATGTACCAGTTGTGTTTGTTTGGTTCAATACAGCATTTAGACTGCTTTATCTTCAAATGACAACTCTTACATTCAAAGGATAACATAAATGTTTGCTGTAACACTGGTACTGTAGTAAGTCTAAGAGCATAAAGAAAGCTAAAGTGGACTTCCAGTTTTGGTAAGTGGCTTAGTAACCTTTTCACATGGCATTTCTGTAGGACTACAGAGTGAACATTTTTTTGAGACAGCAGTGGAACGACTCACGTCTGGCTTACAGTGAATATCCTGATGATTCCCTGGATTTGGATCCCTCTATGTTGGACTCTATTTGGAAGCCAGATTTATTCTTTGCCAATGAGAAGGGAGCAAACTTCCATGATGTCACAACAGACAACAAGTTGCTGAGGATTTCTAAAACTGGAAAAGTGTTGTACAGTATCAGGTAAACTAGTTAACTTTATTTTTTTTCTCTTTATCCCCTTCTTTCCTCTCACTCCCTCTTTTTTTCTGGATGTAACTAGGCTTACAGAACATAATTTACATATTTAATTTTTTGTTGTCCCATGTGTACAACTGAAATGAGACTTAATCATACCAGGGAAAAAGGAATTTTGCCTACGTTCTTTTGCTAAGCTTCTACTTTTTGCAAAAAAGTCTGTAAGGGGCATAGAAGTACTTAGTCTTGTCAGAAACTTAAGGCTAATACTTTAATGGTACACCTCAAAAATTTCCATCAGTGTTAGCTCAAGTCATTCCTCTTACAAAG
Source organism: Nipponia nippon (assembly GCF_047370975.1). Lineage (NCBI taxonomy): Eukaryota > Metazoa > Chordata > Aves > Pelecaniformes > Threskiornithidae > Nipponia > Nipponia nippon. The sequence goes on along the minus strand of NW_028262336.1, from coordinate 49,079,308 downwards.
AGAGGAAATCAACTCTTCAGTAGTTTGTGGGTTGCAATTTAAAAGTAAAGGGGAATTGTATTTTAAATGGCTGCTCAACACCTAAAGTAAAAACATGCTTGAAATGCAATAAACTTGACATACAGGTCACTGGGTAATCGGATGTATCTATTCACATTTAAAAATAACTGAAATTACACAAAGTGGTTTTTAATACCAAGTGCATTGAAGTGTGTGTCATGTGACTGGATTTAGGCTGAATTAATAAACACTGACAAAACATGATTTGATATGACCTGATGGAATGGGACATATGCAGAGAATCAGAGTTGCATTGCACAGGCATAAACAGCAGCAAATAATCTGCAGTATTTATTTGACATTCAGCTTACCATGCACTGTTAATTGCTTAATATAGGTAGTCAAAGATGCAAAACACTGTATTATTGCTCTTAAAATTGTTTAAAAAAAAGTAATTACTGTGTTTTATTTGTGGCTGGGAATGCTTCTCAGCTTTTGCTTTTCTTGCATTGTGGAAAGTAAACATGATAGAATTTGTTTAACAGGTTGTTTAGTGAATTTACTCATCTGTAAGGAAGATTAGTTTAGAAGACAGTTGTTTCTGACTGGGCATTCTGTTTGTGACCTGCAGTTTCATTAAGGAATTATTACTGATCCAGGTTCAGGACAGCTGTGTTCTTTAGGATGATAAATAAATAAGTAATAACATGGCACTTCCTCCATTTACTTAATTCTCGTGGAAATTCCTTGATAAGACCCCAGCAATATTTGGATGGATTAAGCCGCATGAAAAGTAAATGTTTATTGAGCAAGATTTCAAATTGGTGTACCTGAACAGTTTGAGCAAAATAATAGGATACAATGATGAAACTAGCACCAGCAGAGTGACAAATATGCTGTCACTTACAAATATTTCTTCTTTCACCCTGGGAAAGAAATGAATGCATCTGTTTCTTTGAATGACATCAGACACCATCTTATTGGAGGCAACAGTGCAGTTGGGTGTTGTTCTGAATGCAGATGGATAATTTTCCTGACATTTGTCCATGTGGGAAAAGTAATATTTCTAGCTGTCATATCACATTTGTAAAATTCCCACACCTAAATGCAAATTAATCTGAAGCAGAGTAAGCAGTATTCCAATGGAGTACTGAGCAAAGCTCATTGTTTCTCGCTTGTATCTCACAGCAGTAATAGAGGCTTACCTGTCACCTCTAACATGGCATATAATTTTGAACAGTACTTTACAGTAAAGAAAACTTTCCAGAGTATGGAAATTTGAAATCAGAAGTACTTAGAAAAACTTGTCTTTATTCCCTAGGTACTGTGTTACATGCGTCTGTGTGTTGCCAGTCACTTTAGTTGTGCTATGTGGAAACAAACAGAAATATTTTAGTGGTTGGTTTCAGTACATTGAGAATGTTATAATGTTGCCATTTTCACTACTGCATGAATAACAGTTAGCCCGGCATGATGATATTTAGCATTTAGCATTTAGGGTGCTGTAAATGTTTAAAGCACTTTACCAAGATGTCTGAGAAGTAGTGGTGTAGGCTGTTTTGTCATATTTCCAAATTTAATAAAATCAAGGACAAGTTAATCTCACATAAATATAAACTGCTTTCTGCGTAAAATTAGTTTAGAAGTGCTCCTGGTAATTAATGGGTAAGAAGCAAAGTGTGTGTATTATATGACAGCGGTATTCCTCTTCCCTGTATACTGCACCAAAAACATGGAAATACGCTGCGCAGGAGGCACAACTGGCTTATGCTGTTAAATGCTCTCAGAGGGCAGCCTGCCCTTTCTGAAAAGAATTTGGAAAATCATCTGGGGCTAAATCTCATGGTCCATATTTTACTAAAACAAGACACTCGGTTGTAGGATATTGGTGCTGAAATAAGTCATGGCAGGGTCAGTGAGGGTCTGGCCCATGTGTTGGCCCCATCACAGTGCTTAGCTTTGGGAATTATCTCACCTCGTGGTAGCTATGAGGCTCTTTGTCCTTCTCTCAGCAAGGGATAAGCCATCCTGCATTTACTGGTGATGGCAAGCATGACGTAGATTTCCATCATAGTTTACCTTACAATAATTGGTTATGATGTTCACGCTTGCAGACTTTTAGATCTATATTTAATTCTCTGGGAGTTGTTATAGAAAATAAAGCCAGAGTTGTTGATAGTTGATGTACCCACCTATGAATCATAGAAGTTTAGCTGTCTAAACCCATTTTTAGATATTTTATGTGTGCTCAAATGACTACCTTGGTATTTGTTTTGATCTCAGATAGCATGCTATATATGGTATATGGAGCCTGAGGCTCTGTAACTGGATAACTGGTCTAAACCTTTAGGTACTGCAGAATGAAGTAGAACCTCGGAGAGGGAACCCAGCACTACTCAGTACTGCAAATATATGCTACTGCCACTAGAGATGTAGCAACAGCTCTTAGAGGTGCATGTATTTTGAGAAGTCAGCAGTTACAGGAAAGTTATATTCAGCAAACAACTACACTTTAGTCAAGATCAGTCTCAGTTGCACTCTTTGAGCTGCAAAACAGTTATATAGCTATAACTTTTATTTTAAAGCCCTCTGCAGAGAGCAGTCAACAAGAGGGGTTTGTTATAGCAGTGTTCGATAAAATTAGCTTAAGTTGTGTATATTTTGTATGCTGAGAAAACAATGAGAGTTAAAATCAGAACCCACATAACGTCACGCCCCAGATGCCTGTGACTCATCTGTTCCCAACCCTTGAATGATCTCTGCATGGATTGGATTTTGTAGGGGGCTATGCAATTAGAAAGAGCATCAGTGCTGTGTGATGATACTGAGAATCTTGTTCCTGGCAGTCATGTTCTGTATGACACATGGATTTTGCATTGTATACAATGCTGCACTGATTTTATATTCCAGGGGCAAGGATCACATCTTCTCTGGCCCATTGCGGGCACCTGGGACATCAGCAAAATGTTAAATAACCTCACAGGAGGCTTTGCGTTCTCTCTGAGCCACTCATTTGCGCTACCTGATCCCCACAAACTCATTTCAGGCTGCCAGCCAGCTCAGAATATTAGCATCTGCCTAAAAGCTTATTTTAGCAAAGTGATAGAAAATGAAATGGTTTTATTTAAGGTTTGGGGCTTTTTTCTGCATTAATTGCCTCCCTCTCCTTTTAATATTTTCAGTGCATCTCAGCCATATGAGCTTGATGCAGAAGGTGATATAACTCAACTGTAATATTGATCCATGGCATTGAACCTAGAATATATCGATCAAGAAGGTAAAGGGGCTGTAACTCCTCTTTTTTACCTGCTGCTCCAGAAAACACTCCCAATTGCCTGACAAAGTTGTAGAACTGTGCACTGAAACATAATGCCAGTGCATTTAGCCAGAAAGAGTTACAAAGCAGATTATTTCATATTTTTAAAATATGCAAAGATTTTAGAAGGTGTTGCATAATTTGACAAGAAAGCCACTTGGAATTCTAGGGAGGAGATTTCTACAAATTCACAAATTAGATTTCTCCCCCCATTTTTGCTATTCCTGTTCAAAGAGGAATGAAATACCTAGGAAGAATTTCTTCAAGTCTTTCAAAGTATCTGTTTTTCTGTCTTTGTTTATCTGCACAGTGCAAGAAATGTTACAGTTATGTAGACAATTAGCTCTTCATGGTTTCAACTCTTGACATAGGTTTAATTGTTAAATGTTATTACGGACGAAGGCAGAGTGTCTACTAGAGAGCAGTACTGTGCTGTTAGGGCACCACGAAACAGAGAAAATTCAAGCTATTAGATTTCTCTCTATTTGTGCAGCTGTTCTGGGGGTAATTACTAGCCCCTCAGTTCGGCAACAAGTAGCTGACAGGATGAGTTGGCACGTCCAAAAGCCCTTGCCTGCTTATGCAACCAAAGAAAAGTATCTGTGAAAACAACACATTTATTTGCAATGCTGTCTCCCATGACAGTTGCCTTATTCAGGAGTTTCCAAATTCAACTCTTCCTTGTGTGGCCATAGTGCCAAGTGACAGAGCACTGAGTCTACTCCCCCCTGCACCCCCACCACCCCACATGCCATTTTGGATTATATTACGAGTCATGATTAACATGTCCCTCACGTAAAGCATCAGAAGTAATCTATAGCATTTTATAATTTAGCTTTTCCGAGTGAAACTTCTGTGTTTTGTAGTCTCCTCTGTACCTTTGTTCTTTGACCTGTGGGAAAGAAATACAAAGCAGATTAAGGAAAAGCATAGGCAACACTGCTAGTCCCTCTGCAATAGACTATTCATTGCGAAAAATGTCCACTACCCCTCAAAATATTTTGGTTTTAAATAAGATCAGATCTTAGATCTTTAGCATGGCTACTACAGAATATGTTGCCATGTTACAGTAACGTCAGGCATGGGTTTTCTAAAATAATTTTGGGGTACAGACCTTATCAGCTATACGATAATGAAGCTCCATTTACACCTGTTGACATCGTTGTGTGTAAATCACCCATGGCACAGCACAGCCTAGCCTAACAGAGTGGTAGGAAATGGGTTCTACAGCTCTGTGTGCATCCTGTGCTTTAATTTGATGACTTCAATTTTATTTTACAATCTAATGTTGGGATTTAAGAGGATTTGGACTTTACTAGCAGCATTGTCTTTCCATGTGACAGATTAGCAGAGGGGAGAGCAGAGAGACTGTTATCATGATTGACATGGCTGTTTACTGTGTAGGAACCCCTCTCTCTGACATCACACAATCATATTTATTAGCTCAGCTCCTACCAGAATAATACTGGTGCTGGCAAGGTGGGGATTTTCCCTTGGAAATTAATCTCAATCAGCACAGGAACACTTTCATAGAAAATTGTTTAGTTCTACCGTTGCCAAAACTGCACACTGTCCCATGCTCACTGCCCTGATTTTCCAAAAGGATAATATGTCTTTATATACCTTAAAGTAACTTTTCCACATTTAAAAAAAATAAGCATTGAAGAATAATCAATGCAGAAATACTAACTGAAATAGAGCACAGATCCAAAGAAATTTTGGGTTTGACAGCTATTATATATTATAGGCAGAAACCTTATAGACATTATATAAATAGTGCTAGAATCACTAGACTTTATTAAACTGCACAATGTTACTGGGACACGGTGACTTCCCAAATTGTGGCTGCATGCTATGTGAATCCGGTGAATTTGACAAATTCGTCTTCCCATGGGCATGATTACAATAATAACAATGGTTTCAGAGGCTAAAAAATTGCAGCCTCTTGTAGGACAAGCAGCTGTTCTCATTATGGCTGAACCCAATGTCCCTGGATTATCATTAGCTGCTCACTTTTCACCCGTACTTTTTCTTTCCTTCTTGCCCTTACTCCTGCCTCTCCTTTCACCCCCACCCTCCTTCCTTTTGGGGTCTTTTAATTAAATGGCCTGAGATTCTTCGTATCCTTTGGGGTGTTGTTTTGTTTTTTTTTTTTAACACTCTTAACTGCACCCTCCCATCACCCACTCTTGTCTTTCTCACTCCCTCCCAATCTACAGATCGAGACTGAGGATCTAGCCCTGAGTTTCCAACACTCATATTTTTCTGTTGTATCTAAAGTACTTGTTTTGCATAGCAAATAATAAAAGCTACTAAATAAATAATAAAGCCTAATGTGGGTACTTTGTTATGCAACTAGAACAGCTATTGTCAAAACCCTATTGATCATCTTGCTTAGGGAAAGAATAATTTACATTTTAATGACACAAAATTAGCTGCTTTTTCACTTCACAAGGCATTTAAAGCAAAGTAGGGATATGGACATTATACCTGAACATGTGCTGCCTCACTTCGTCCTCTAATGCCATGCACGTCTCTAGCTGACACAAAAGAGCACTGGAGGTGAGGTAAATATAAACACAACAGAAGAGCTACTTAGACTGAAGGACAATGCTGCCAGGAGAACAAATGGCTCTGAACTGGTCATAAGTAGGCTCAAAGTGGAAGATATAAAGTTTCCAATCATATACACTTTGAATTCTTAGAGCAATATTCCAACACAAATAAGGAGGAGGGGGAATGGAATTAGATATCACTGAATGAACCTTGATCATTTTTGAAAGGGATTAGATGATGTGACTATGTGTGATAGCAGATGACCAGACCTGATGGCCCAAGATGTCATTTCAATAGCCCTATATTCCTGTGTCTCAAACAAAAAGGAAGACTTTGTTCTAAGTAAAAAATTGGGAAATGCTGTTGGAGATCAATTTGTACACATAAAGTTGTTCTTGGCTGACAGGATCAAAAAATATTGGGGGGTGGTTACTTCTGGGTGTCTATGCCAATGGGATAGTTGCATAGCCAAGACAGATATCTGTGTACCTGCTCTCCTTACAGGTGATGGCAATGCCTGTCCTTGGTTGGTAGTGACCAATCACTCCATTTACCCATTGAACTTGCACTGGGGCAGTTAAAGGTTAGGTGTAAAATGATGTAGGTGTGGGAGCCCTTTCTAAATGGTATAATAAAGGATGTTTTCCTGGAACATGCTCCCAGGGATGAAGGTCTTTTGCCAATTGCATTGCAATATATGGCTTAGAACAGAGATGTCACCATGCCAGGAGGAAAGCAACACCATACTAAACACACACTGCAGGAAAATTAAGATAGAAAATGACAGAAGAGAAAGGAGAGATGAAATGCTGTTCTTCATGGAAAGGAAACAGGTGGTTATGATTTCATGTTACATGAAATCATACTTGAATTTAATTTCATAGATTTGTTTGAGCAATAATTGGAAAATCATTTGCTGGCAGCTCATGGGCTGGCATTGTGTATCTACAGACAATGATGCATTACAATGAGAAGTGGGATGCCAGTAATGAGAAATCCACCACCCCGCTCCATGCCAGCTGCTGTGTTGTTAAGCAGCACATGAAGCAAAGCAAAGCACTGGAGGGAGCGAGAACATGCTCATAAACAGCAGTACGGGAAACTCCAGACTACATCTCACATTTTGCCATAGCAGAGAAGTCTCCACGTCTCCTCTAAGCTCGACTTCAGCCCATTCCCATCTGACAGAAATGAAGCTGCAGAACATGACAAATATTAGAGAGGAATTCCAGGACTCCTCAAAAATAAGGGAAAAAGCAGAGAGTTTGACGGTTCCATTTAACAGGACAAAGCCTGTAGACTGTGAAAATTACCAGAATTGACATTCAAAATGATGAGTCAGGTCCCTGAAAAAATAATGAGACAGACTACAAAATGAAAAGCCCTTTAAAAGAAGAATGTCACTGGGAATTTTTTTTTTTTGGTCTTCTGATATACGAACAGTGTGTGTGTCCTTCTTTCAGTCACAGGTCACCCAAGAGAGGGGGCTGGGAGGAATATAAGGAGATTTTAGATTCTCCTCCCTGTTTCAGTGCCACTAGTCTGAATGGCATTTGCTCCTGTGTCATGCGATGCAGTCATGGTTGCTGTGCAACTCCATCTCCCCTGCCAGTTTAATAGGGAACTTTGCTTATGCTTAGGTAATATTTTAATGTTATTTCAGCAGCTATAAGAATCAAGAATTTAATCTGCCAAAGAAAAATGTACCACTAAGAATATGTTTACCTTTATTGTCAGCTTGGAGCTTTAAGAAAAATACCAGAAATGTTGCAATTTATGATAGCATCTTTAGAGTTGGCAATACTAAAAAAAAAAATCCCACTTGTCACTAAACCCAACACTGTGGGCTTTGCACAGGCATAAGACTTTTCATAAAAGTGACACATAGACAATGTTAGCAGTGACTGTGCAGGTAGTACTTGTGTACTGGTATTTGCAGCATAAATTCCTAGGTTCTGAAGTCTCCTGTCCCAACAGCTGAGCTGCAGATGGGTGTAGCTTGAAAGAATGAAGGGATAAGAATAGAAACAAAATGTTATTTTTGATACCATGCCCACTCATAGTGAGGCATTTGTTGCTCTTCATGCTTACAAGGAGATAATCATGCTTCTTTTGGAGATGGGAGGGACTTGTACCCTTATCTCCAAGACTATTTAAATTTCCAACAGTACTTCTATATTAATAAGTCCGACCCTAGATATTTCTCATTAGAAAAAACTGTATGAGGAGGCTGTTGTTCTGCAGCCCACTCACAAACCTCCCCACTTGCAGAATAATTAATGAAAATGATATTCCCCTTGTCATCAGACACCTCTTATTGTGATCCACAGGGCCTTTCTCTTGTGGGATCAGTGTCCTCCTCCAGGGCGAGAGCTATTGCTCAGATCAGGAGAAGTTTTGGGTGAGTGGCAACACATCAAGCTAAGGCGTGATAGCTGCTTATAAAGAAGTGGGTTAGAATACAGTTTAATGTTTGCTGCAGATTAGGCAATACATCAAATCCCAGTTATAATTAGGCATACGCCTAAATTTATGAAAAAAAAATTCTTGGATTATGTAATATGTAAACCCAGTTCCCTAAGGATTTCATACTAGCAGTCCTTTACTTCAGTTTTGTGCTGCAGACCATTCACAAGCAGTCTGTATGTGTAGTATGCTGAAGCATTTTTGTAGCGTGAGATTATCAGAGAAGCGGCATGATGGTGATGAGCATCAGCGTTCAAAACTTCTAAGAGAAAGAAAGTGATTAGAGATGATCTTGAGAATAATCTGTTTACAAACATTTTACTCTCATTGAAGTTTTTTGTATTAAAGGACCTTACCCTCCACTGATGGTGCTGCTTTGGGGATTAGGTATCAATGACTGGCCTTGAGGTTTAACACCTCAAAGAGAGGTGGGAGTGGGATTTGGCAGGACTGGATAAAAAGAGAGGGTAACAGGAAAGGGAGGGGGAAAGTGTAGAAGGACAGACTAGGATGCAGTGGAAAGAGGCTGGGCTCTGGGTCATGTAGGGGGCTCTGGGAGAGATGTAGTGTAGATGGGCAGACATAGGAGAAGATGGGGAAAATATGTCCAGAGCCAGAGAAAGGACAGGACAAGGGCAGGAATGGGTGAAGGATGAATAGGAAGCACGGTGTCTCAGCCCCACTGCTGAGCTCAGGACTTTATTGCACTGCATGTAAATACCTCTCAGCTCCCTCCGCTGCTCATGTGTGTCACCCCCCTTTGCTGCTTTTCCTTGGAGGACAATGGCTGGCTACAGCAGCTGCATTTAGGGCAGTGGTAGGGGCTGTGCTGAGCTCTGCTGCTGGCCCATCTGAGGGCACATCTGCTTCCATCTGGAGAAAACACTGATGTTGCAAAACAACGTGTTCAGGTGTTAAAGATCACCAGCATGAGGGTTTCTGATTAATAACATGTTGTCAAGCTGTTTATTTTTTCCCACGGGATGCCTATTCTGGCTTCTGTAACAAAGGAGGCCACAGTCTGCAGGACTTTTGCTTCCCTGCCTGCAGAAGTGGGAAATACAGACCACTGAATGATGCTGCAAGTGGGTTTCTGGGGTGACGAGAAATGAAGGATGTTGAGCTGGGTGGGAAGAAACAGACTCACAGCCCAAATATGCATGTTTTCTCAGGACATTCTGGTGGAACCTGGGGATGAAAGAGAGGGGTTTGAATTAAATGCTGAGTGAAGAAATCCCAGCAGTGCCTATTGCACTTTGAAGGCATTTGAAGTATCAACAGATGCTGCTTAAAAGGACTTACCTAGAGTATGAGTGAAGAGGGTCCAAAGTTTAAGACAGGCAATGCTACGCTGGAGTACTTGGATTAAAGCCCTGCCTCTGCCACAGTGTTGCTCAGTAATATTATTGATTTATTTTTTCATTATTTTTGTAACACTGCTGGCTAATCTCTCATTCTTTGTTTTCTGACTCTGATTCTGCATTTTGTTCTGTTCTTACTCTGTTTGCACTATTCCAGGGCTTGATTTTTCCTTGACTGTGGGATGGGTGAGGGAGTGGGGAGGGAAAGAAGAGAGCAACTTTGCCTCTCCTCTGGGGCAGCTTGCTGGCCCCCATGTTGTGCCTGAAGTGCTGGGGCACTGGAGTTGTGATTTTCTCCTATAATATATCCTAAAATATAATGTGCACAACCCCAGAGCTCTCCCTAAGTGAGCTGTGTAACCTGAGCCTGGATAACAGGGGGTAAAGGGTGCTCAGGTAACTGAAGACAAACTCAAGCCCTTGGTCAGCTTCTTTTTTCAGCTTTACACAGATTGTTCATAGAACTCTTCACATCAGTGTTTTATGGTGCTACATCACCACATCTGTTTATGCATCTCAAATGCCTTGGTGGCGGGGTGCCTGAAAAATAAAACAATTGTTCTATAGCAGTTTCTTCTGTTTTATTAACAATTAAAGTATTCATTAATGTAATTGCCAGTTAAACTTGCACTTTGCACCAAATCTTCATAGGACCTTCTTGAATTTGCCAAGTGTGAGACATGCACTTCTCTGAAACATTTTCTGTCAATGACACTGTTATTATAGGCAATGTGGGTAGCTATATCTGCCTAACACTTTCCATTTCTGATCCCATTTCCTTATTAATGTAAATATACAAGTAGTAGTGACATGGCACCTGGGTTTGGAAACACTTGCAGAATCATATTTTTACTGAAAAAGAGTCAACTGCTATAAATTAACCCACCACCATGGACTTCACTGGAGCTACTTGATACTCCAGCAGCTAATCATTTAGCATGCAGTAATCTTGTTGAAAATCAATGGATCTGTGGACAATACCAGGCAATAAGCGTCGGGTTGAACACTTGCATTACTCCTAGTAGAAGCAATTACAGAGGCAAAGATGTTAACTATGAATGGCTACTCTGCTGGGATGAACAACAAGGAGAAGTAAAGCTACAAGGGCATGGTCTCTTGAGCTAGCCTCATCAATACAGTGAATAGAAATTATTTTCCATTTGTCAGGGTGAGCAGAGAATAATTTAGTCTTCATGAAAGACAATGTTGGTTAGGAAGAGAAAGAAGAGATGTCAACCTTTGTGTGAACCAACATAATGAGCATTTTCTCAGTTCACCTCCAGAAAAAAAGAAAATGATAAATCTACCTAACATCAGTGGAGATAGATCAATTTATCCATGGGACGCTTGAAAGCTGCAACTGGATGTATTCGCTTTCTCATGAGTTTGGTATTAGACTAATAAAAAAGACCCCCCTGCCCACGTATGTAGGCAAATCCCTAGATGAGGGTTTTGGGGAGTAGAAAGGGATGAAGAGGGAAGGAAGCGTAGTCAGCATGCAATCCACACAGTAAAATATGAGGGGTGGATAGGCCATGCCTACTTCAATGAATATAAACAAATGACGTATTTAGAAAGGCTGCATTTGTGTAAAGGCATGTTTGAAATGAACTTAAAACATCTAAGCCATATTTAGAAGATAACTGAAAAGAAGGAACAGAGTTCGATATATCAACATTTCAGAAAAAAAGGTAGAAGCAGTCTTTTGTTAATACTGGAGATTAACAATTTGTATAGCTCAATCTTTAATCCAGGAAATTACCTAGTAAAAATGAGACTAGTTAATATTTGCAGGGCATTTAAAATATTTAAATGAGTAAAGGGCAGATTTTCAATGGCATTTATATGTCTACTAGATATACTTTTTTCTCTAGATGACTAATTTTTTTTTTAACGCTTATGCTGTTTGCTCCCAAAGGTTAAATGGGAGTTTATTTACTATGGCAGTGTTAAGAGAACTGCTGGTGGCTTTTCTCAGTGCACTTCACCACCACAGACAACTGATCTCTAGTTTCCTTGTACGCTGAAGACTGTGTTAAGAGGAAAATAATGTGACTTTCTCTGGGTAGCCCACGAGTAGGCAAAAGCAGAGATATTGAATGTGATTTTTGATCAGGCTGAGACCATTTTGATCTCATTTACATAAATATCATCTTCTTGTCATAGTGACTTGATGGCAGGACAGTAGGACTAGAAAGCCCAGTCAGGCCATCCCAAAAAATTCACGTGATGAAGAAATAGACTGAAAGAGCTTAAATCAGCCATATGTGGTGAGAAGCACAAAATCACCATGGGAGACAGAGCTTAGTGAAGTATTTCTCCATACAGGTCGCATTTGTCTGTGGGACAACATACTTCCAAGGTTAGCAGCTGGCCTGTGGGTTCACTGGCATAATTAAAAAGTTATTCTCATTGTACTGTGTTAATGTTTCAGTGTACCTTCACATCAGACAAACTAGTTCTTGTCCTTGATGGTAAATGGGCGCAGAGGTTTTTGTTTATGATTTGCTTTCTTTATGTCAAAGAGTATTTTGTGCTGGAGGTAATTGAAATAAAAATGTACTCTTTTTATATGACATCCCAAAATCTTAACAATTCTTCTGTTTTTCAAAGCAGCTACTTGTTTGTAATTATGTCATCCCAGTATCTTGGTTTGTTAAAAAAAAGGTTTCTTCTGCCCACATGATCAAGAAAAGAAATAAAGCAGAGGAGAATTCTTGAAACAGATTTCAATCAAATGTGAAAAAGTAAACTGAATTAAAAAAAAAGAAAGAAAGAAACATTAAGAATATTCCCATCCAAGTAAACTTATGCTTTATCTGGGACAATAACAACTTAAAAATTTAAAAAGAAATTTAGTTTGTATGATAATGTTCCTTTAGGCTTACTTTCTTCTGTCTGCACTCTTTATCTTTTAATGCTATGTGATTCTAGCTTTTACTGTATGGTGTTTTTTTCTTTCTTTTAATGGCTAACCAGTAAGAATGAAGGGTTGAAAATGGGCTTCATACACAACAAAAGCACTCTCTGTTGAAAAAACCCTGTGGTTTTTTCCTTCCTTTGCTTTTCCAAAATAAAGCTTAAAAATGTGTGTTCCATGATCAGTCATTTCAGCTTTTGCATTATTTGGGTTCAGTATTATACATAAAACATTCACTGGTACATTAGTGGAGAGCACTTCTTGCTATTTTGATGTTGTCTTCTCTGTACCTGTTCTGCTCAGCCAACACAGCCAGCAAGCACCCGGTTTGCTTACTTGCTCTGTCTTCACAGCTCTTATGTCCTTAAAAGCTCAGAGGGGAGAATGAGTCCAGACCCTGAAGTGTTAAGATTTGGTCTTGGTCCTTTAAAGTCTAAATATGGGGCTTTGGATAAAACCTGTAGATTTCTAACAATAGCTTCTTTTTTTTTTTTTTTCCCCTCCAATTTTAGGCTTACTTTAACCTTATCGTGTCCCATGGACTTGAAGAATTTTCCTATGGATGTACAGACATGTACAATGCAGCTAGAGAGCTGTGAGTGTCCTGTTGCTTTATCTAGCGAAGAACAAGATTTTATCATAACAGTCGGTGGTTAGATAGTATCTACTTTGTCATATTTGTGTGGTGAGACTCAATATTCCTATTTTGTAAGGGAAAATCACGGAGAAACAGTGCTTTAACTGTCCATCACTGTACCATGCAGGTCCCCTGTTTCTCTGCTGTTCCTGCTCCCTTCCCTTTCACCCTCCCAGGGCACATCACCTCACCCATCAGGGCTGCATCACTTCCAGCGATAACCACAGCGATGCTGCGCAGGAGAAATAAAATCTCAAGAAAGTAAGAATAATTAGTTCACAGCCAGGGATTAGCTATGTCTGATCAAAACATGCTATGGTCTTTTGAAAAATGGATGCAACGAACCTGATGACGCAGAGGTCCTGTAGGTACGCTTATGCTAATAAGCTAAATACAGCCAAGGTGTGGACTTGGGTACCAGCACACACTCATCCGTACTGTGTAGCTGTTAGTACACACCTTGTTTAAGTGTGTCAGCATACACCTTGTTTAATTTATCCATAAATATGTAGCCATTGCAGTCAAAAAGAGACTTCAGTGAGTTGAAGCCTCTCTCTTTTCCCTCCACACCTCTAAGTGGTAGATTCACAGGTTTACAAAAGCTGCAGTTTTCAGCAAGGGCCCAGCATTCTGCAGTCTAGAAATCCTTGTTTTGTTGGTGCCCACCAACTACATCATGAAAGAATGAAGAAAATAAAGCAAAATGCGGGCTGATACATAGGCACAGAGAAACGTCATTTCAGTTGTAAACAGTATCTTTGATGGGCCAGCAAAATTATTTTTTAGTGGCAAGCCAGGACAGTATTTCAGAACTGTGTTACTTGTTGCTCTTAATAGAGTAATAGTACAGTGATAGTAACTGGTAACCAACAGCAGTAGTGCTGTTATTAATCAGACAGTTTAAAAATATAACTGAGATAACATGTATTGCAATAAAAGATATGTTTCTCAGACATAATACTTGCTTTTGATGTTTTCCAGTCAGTTACCATCTAATGAACTCTGATTTCTTTATTGTAGTTGGCTACACTATGAATGATCTGATATTTGAGTGGCTAAGTGATGGACCTGTGCAAGTTGCAGAGGGTTTAACCTTGCCACAGTTTATTTTGAAAGAAGATAAAGAACTTGGTTATTGCACAAAGCATTACAACACTGGTGAGCATTATTCTATTTTTTTTTCTGTTAATTGCTGTAATGGTACCTATTGACAATTTGCAAAGGGAAAAGATGGGTAAAAAGAGAGAAAAATTTTGAAATTAAAATTCGGTTCAGCCACACTTAGTTTTAAATCTTAAAAAATTAATTTTTCTGCCTTTTATTTTTGTTTGTTTGAAAGATTTTATTTCCAAATTTCCTTTGATTTCATTAAAGGTATTCTAATATACATATTCTAATATCCTTAAAATCATTAAGGAATTTAAAATCTTAAAAAACTGGTACAAAATCTAGTTTTGATTTCCTTAAAATGAAACTTTTTTAACAAACCGAATCTTTTCTTAAATATTGATTCATCACTTTTAAAGTACTGATTTTTCTGAACTTGATTTATTTTTCCAGAGTATCAAAGTGCCAATGAGGAAAAATATCAAATTTTCACCAGCTTTTATGTGTGGTCTAATTTATGAAATGTAGTATTTGAAAAGACAATGCTTTCATTGCTGATCTGAATAGTGTACAGACATGAAATGTTGGGACATTCAATGTTTGCTTAATACTGTAATCTTTTTCCTATATTTGCTATTTTGAAGTTTCAAATGCTGTGTTTTCTATATTTAGCTTTACAGAGCAGAGAGAACTCTGTTAAAATTTGGATTTATCTGCTTGGAGTTTATTTAATAGGGACAGCATTTACAGAATGGTTTGCTGGGTGCTTGCTGGGATTAGATATAATCCCTTGCATCTAAAATAGCTTTTTCATCACTTCAGTGTAAAAGCCAATCTGGTTGCATCAAATACATTTGTTTCACTCTGTGAAATAATACAAGATGAGAGGTTCTGCCTCTGCCAAAAATAAGTCACATTCATTTCTTATGAAAAAAAAAAAATTGTTTTTAATTTTTACAAATATAACCTCATTTTGGGGCCTAAAGTGCCAAGGAAGGAAAACTTTATGATTCCACAGTTCAAGACCCATGGAAAGGGGGACTGCTGTGACTTCTCATCTTTTCTCACACTTAAAGGGGATAATCGAGAGTAAATTCCAATAGGCAGAGCTTACCCATTTGTAATTTGGCTGATACGAAGTTTAGCCATGTCCCAGCACATAACTCAAACTCTGAATAAGTGAGTTCATCTGCTTTTCTAATTACTGTCGGATAAACATTTTGCAGGGTCAGACACTGAAAGTAAGAGAGGGGGGAGAGCATGAGCAATAGCTTCCTTGTATACCCATGAAGATTCCCCACAAAAGATAATAATGCCAATTAGCAGGTCCCATTACATGTAGTTAAACAAAATTAATATCTAATTACCAAAAGTTAAAAGTGTGTGGCCTGGCCAGGGGAATTGAAAAGCAGTATTCAAGCAAAAGAAAACTTTGCCTACAGGCAGCCACATTGCTGTCTTCTCTGTAGCATGCTCCTTCAGGTTTGCTGTGAAATTCAAATGTGGACAAAAGCTGTATTATTCAACCTTCTCCTCCTACCCACACTGCAAGGTGCTCTGTCCAGGTTGCACCACAGGGACCTGGAGAACATGTGACAGATTGGACTACTCTAATGCCATTGCTGGCACACGTGACCACCCCACACCTTTTGAGTCCCCTTCTGTACAGGCAGATTGGTCATGGTCAGTTGCTATCCAGGTCTCAGAGTCTTCAGGGTTACAGGCTAGGCAACTCAACAGGTCAGGCCACTCATATATGAGCTTCTGTCTTGGCAAAAGATATTAATCAGTTCTTCTCCCCTCCTCTCTTTGCCAAACAGCCTCTGCATTGTCCTTTGTGCCAACTCTCGCACCCTGCCATTCAGATTTCTAGACTAGCAAAAAAATATGCATGCATCACAAAAAGGAGCAAAAAACCCTAATTTCACCTGAAAGGATGAACAAGGAACAATGCATCTTCATGCATTTGACCAATCCAGACAAAAAGGGTCCTCTGAAACCATTAGCATGATATCTCAGGAAGGACAGACATTTTTTTACTTGGATTAGTCTACCTCGAATGAGAGCCTTCACAGGACCTAAACCACAGTCAGGATACACAGTAATTTGGAGAGCAGCACAGAGTATTGGATTAGGAGTTGATGAACTGTTGCTACTCAGGATGCTGCATCCCACTGTCTGACTAGCTCTTATGTCAGGCAATCCTAAAATTCTGTCCTCCGCTACCCCTGTAGAGCAGCTATTTGTTGTTTGAAGAATCACTCCCCACAAGAGATGGTTGTGGGTTTCCTGGAGTTAGACTTTTGGCAAAATTTGAAGTAGGCTTTGAATTGATTCTGCTGTGAGAAACAATCCACAGACACAGGCAAATGACATGACCAGAATGAGAAGGGGTGTGACCTACCATAGGACTGTAAGACTAATTGTTTACAATTTGTCTATTTAAGTACATTTGCTTAATCTCTTGTAATTAAAAGAGCAAAATGCTGTCTCCTTTTAATACTAAACATTACATTTGACTAAAGTAAAATCTTATTAAAATCTGAGAAAAGAAGCATTACATTATATTTTTCAGAGGTAAAACAACCATGCTAATATTAGTTTTCTCAGTTAATGTGAGTCACGGGTCCCATGTGCCTCCCAAGCTAGCGTGCAACAAATGGCTGACTTGCATTTGTGTATCAGGACCTGCTTGCAGTGTTAGATTAGGAAACAGGCTATGCATCTAACTTATGTTCAGAAAACAAGATAAAAATGTGCAAAAACATTTATGAAAGTAATTTCATGTTCTAGGAAAGTTTACGTGCATTGAAGTCAAGTTTCATTTGGAGCGTCAGATGGGATACTATTTAATCCAGATGTACATTCCTAGCCTGCTGATTGTCATTTTGTCCTGGGTTTCTTTCTGGATCAACATGGATGCTGCCCCAGCTAGAGTTGCACTCGGTATCACTACAGTTTTGACAATGACCACACAAAGTTCAGGATCAAGAGCTTCCCTCCCAAAAGTAAGGAAATCTTTTTGTATTACTGAGTTATTATTAAGAAGAAATATTTGTATTAATTTTGAAGTTTCTGAAAGATCTGTGTAAATATGCATCTGATAAGAATGCAGGAGAAAGTGGTAGCAGTGTGGTGTTAAACTGGTGCAATACCCTTGCATTTGGATTAAGGCAGATTTCCACTGGTTTGTGGGATGGCTGGAGGGTTCAAAGGTATGGATTTTTAATGAGTTTTTACTAGTTTTGACACTTAGCTTTCAGCATTTAGAAGCCAGATTTTTCTGAAGTATTTAGGTACCTGACTGGATTTCTGAAAGCACTTTCATGAAAATTGGACATTCTATCTGACTGGGGACTTTATAGCTGTCTGGTCTTTTCTGGACTGTTAGACTCTCAAATATCTTGAAGTTTCTAGATATGGCACTTAGTCCAATGGTTATCTAAATATACATAAATATATGTATGTATATATAAAATATGTCTATATAAGATGTATACACCTAGAAGGTTTCTCTGGAGGATCTTTTCAGTGAGGAACTGCTGATGTCTTTGCTTCATGGCAGGATTTGTCCATATTCTCATTCAAGTGTTGTCTGCAGACCTCCATCCTGTTTATGCACAAAAATGCCCTCTCTTGAATTTTGTGGTCTTTTTAATCCAGGCCAGATGCTGTAGATGGGTTTACAGATTACAGACTGGATTCTTTGTTTAGTTAAACTGACAACTGTTTTCAGCATGGGCACAGCCTGAATGCTTCTGCTGATAGCATTCCCAGCAGAATTTCATATGCATGCTCAGGCTTTGTACAATTTTCTGGAAGAGAGCTCAGAGGTAGATCAATTTACAATAGTCTAAGGAGTCATGAGATATACTCCCTGAAGAGTTCTCTTTACAGCAGTCCAGCATCACAGGGTCCGGGATCATAAAACTGCTCTAGCAGCAATGAAAGCACAAATTTTGACTGTTTGTACAGATCACTATCCATTCCAAAAAGCGTGTTGTATTTCGTTCTACTTTACCCTCAGTATCACATTTAGTCTCGTTCCAAATACTGTAATTTGTTCAAACGGAGCATATATAGGGCAACTTCAGAAACTGCACAGATTGTGTTACTCTTCTGTTGATAATGAGAAAACATCACTTAAAAATCTGGTTACTACAACAGTTGGTTTGGCTTCACTTGTTCACTTGGAGATATGTATAATTTTCCATGCAAACTGCAAGCCTTTCATATATTAACTCAGAATTTCAAATGGATGATTTCTTAAACATTTGTTCAGACAACTCAGTCAATATTACCAAGTGAACACTCTGAAAAGAAAGTCAACAAAGAGATAATCTTGGCAAGGAGCATACAGGCTCTGTAGACAGCAAGTCTGGAGTCACGGAGGACTGTGTCTGGATGGTACAACATGACTCCATGTTGATATATTCCAAGTTTCTTCCAAATTAACTGGCTTGAGAATTAGAGGTGGTACAATCACTGTAGTGGAGATTTCCACCCACATTTCCAACTGGGCAAACACACCCTGCAAAGAAGCTCTGCAGTGTTAGCATGCCCAAAATGCTAACATTTTAGAAAGACTTTTCATCATATGCTTTTGATCCAGCTGAAATGTTTCTCCCTTTTGTATTCTGCCTCATTTGAGTAGAAAACTATTTGCTGGATAATTTTCTGGGCTTCTGCTGGGTGGAGGAAATGGGAAGATCCAGAATATGTTGACTGTGGCTATTTGATTATCAGAAAGGTTCTTCTCCAGCCTCAGGATTAAATAGATTTTTCTCAGCAGCTGTCAGAGAACAGTGATGCTATGGCTCTACTCCATCCTCTCCTAGTGTTTTCTGCTGTGTTCCTTTGCCAGAAGATAGACACTAAGGAAAAATACCTCACCAGAGAGCTCAGCACACTTCTCTCAGTCAGGCTATACCTGGTTGTTGCAATTCCACTGTGTAATTCAGGTGAGCTGTACTTAACAGCTTTGATGTCTATATATGTGAGTTAATCCTCATGGGGGCTTTTGAAGGTGCACCAGTTGACTTAAAAATGTGATTCTAATTAAATGCTAACGTACCTACCAGCTGACTCCCACCTTGGATGAATAAGATGCCTGTAGAAACACAGGACTGACCAAAACCAAAGTGCTTCAAAACAGGTTTTGTGTGCACATGTAGATGTATAGCCATGTATAGCCATACAGGTCTCATATCACCAGTATCTGATTCCTTACACAAAGAAGCAGTAAGCTTTTCTTGCTGTTGCTGTTGCAGACACCTAGCTATTTTAAAACCTCATCTGTAACTTAATACCAAAATTGTATTTCTTAATAAAATCTGTCCAGCTGAAATGCATTTAGAAATAAAAATATAAAAAGAATTTAATCAAATCAGTGCTAAATGTGAAGTCCCAAAATGGCTCCTTAAAAGTAATGCTTTTCTAAGTCCTGTCTACACATTTCCAAGACACAGGAAGTTAGGCTGTCAATAAAACATTCATTTAAAAATTGCTCCAAGCATGAATATCTAACAGAATAAGACATGACAGAAAGGTTATTTTTGCAAGAGTACTGAAAAAACAGATGCAACTTTGCTTTGTGAGAGCAGCCTAGATTTGAATACAAGAGTTATATTTTTTCCCCATCCGTCTTTGTGTCCTATTCTTATTAACACACATTTATACAACTTTAACTTTAATTTACCCACTGTCTCGTGCCACGAGTTCCTTCTCATTCTTCTCTATTTTAGTAGAGCTTTACCACAAAAAACAACAAAGCATCAAAACTCACCAACTTTAAAGGGAATAATTCCTTTGCCCAAAAAAGGCAAAGAATAATTGTGATGAGAAGATTCCTGGTTAGTTTTTTTGTCAGTTTCCAGGTTACTATCTAAATGATGAAAGTGGTACTGTTTAGAGGTAATTACCTACATATTGTTCTCAACCCTGGTATAAGATTACATGACAGAGTTCTGTTTGCTTAAAACTGCTCTTTTCCATATTAGTAACTAATACTCATTTCGATACACAGATTTCATAATGATAAGTCACAGCAACATAGACATTAGCTATTCAGTTATTGAAAATTAAACAAAAGATTGAGACTGCTGAAAAGGAAAGGCAAGGCAAGGCAAGGCAAGGCAAGGCAAGGCAAGGCAAGGCAAGGCAAGGCAAGGCAAGGCAAGGCAAGGCAAGGCAAGGCAAGGCAAGGCAAGGCAAGGCAAGGCAAGAAAAGAAAAGAAAAGAAAAGAAAAGAAAAGAAAAGAAAAGAAAAGAAAAGAAAAGAAAAGAAAAGAAAAGAAAAGAAAAGAAAAGAAAAGAAAAGAAAAGAAAAGAAAAGAAAAGAAAAGAAAAGAAAAGAAAAGAAAAGAAAAGAAAAGAAAAGAAAAGAAAAGAAAAGAAAAGAAAAGAAAAGAAAAGAAATGAAAAGAAAAGAAAAGAAAAGAAAAAAAAAGAAAAGAAAAGAAAAGAAAAGAAAAGAAAAAGTGAAAAAATGAAATTAATTCCAGCTGATGCTCATGTTTGCTGCATATAAGAGAAACATTCCACTTAGAAACTTTGGCTAGATAAATGTTTGTGCACCCAGCTACACCAGTAGCTCTTGCCGTTCAGCCAGCTGAGCAGAAATCCTGGTTGCCAGTTGGGTGATCAGCCTGTCCACACATCCACAATGAAACCCTCAGGAAACCCTGAGCTTTCTATGCGAGCCCTGTGCATGTGCCAGGAAGCAAGGAGCTCCCTTGCACCTAGGGTTTGCTGGACTTCATCTATGCAGAGAAACTCTATGGCACACAAATCAGGAATCTGATTTAACCTACCGTACATCCATGCAATACTCAGCACATGCTTAGATCCAATGCCTTCTGGACGTATCAGACCCACAGCACAAAACCAGCAGTATTTATTAATCAAAATATGGACTAAGGAAAGTCTGGGCATCCTAAGGGACACAGAGACATAGAATATGCCTCTACATATTTTATGGTCCCAGCTATGTATAAGCTGGGGGAGTAAAGGCGAGGATATCAAGGCACAATAGTGCAGAATTGCTGAGAAGTGTTAGAAAACAGTTCTTTTCTTCAGAGCATTGAATGACTATTCTCTTGCTATTCTGTTTATTTTTAAACACCTTCTCTTTAGTTGAATCAAGACAATCAAAAGTTTTAAAGCATTTTCAAAAGAGACATTTGAAAGAATAATGAGTTCTCTGCTGTGCTAGTAATTGGGTATTTTTCAGATTGCCTTCTTCTTAAAACACTTATATAAACCAAACATTAGCAACAACAGCCCAAGAAAATGAATTACTTGTAATGCCATAAAGCAAAACATTTAAGGATACTTTAAGCCAAGTAAGTGATAGCAACTGTGTTTTACACAGTTGCATAGCATTCATATTGTATTACTTTAATGCACAGTGCTTAATGAATGCATGTTCCTTCCCCAGGGAGCAATCTGTGCAGAAAAAAAGTCTCATTCAAAGCTCACTGAAACCTCTGGGAGTCCTTCCATTCACTTAATTTTGCTCTGGATCACTAAATGCATTACCAAATGCAATAAAAGCATTATATTCCAATAGGAGCTAAGACTTGCAAAACCAAAGTCAATGAACTCTATCCCCTTTGGCAGTAAATGCTTTTATGTGTCGTCCACTATCCCCAGCATATTTGGAGACTTTTCAAGATTCTTGGGCTTCTGGCAGACCAGTCTGAGAAAGTAACCTCTCCTTTTTTGAATGCCAGAAGTTATCAAGTAAAGAAGCTCCAAAAATACAACATATTTTTTATTTTGAATTAAGGTTAAAATGATGCCATAATAAAATTAAAAAAAAAAAAAAGGAAGAAATGAGGAGAAATAACAATAAAGACAAAGGAATAGATGCTGTTCTCAGAGATGATATTATTCTGTGATCATTTGTTTTCATATGAAGTAGAGCACCTAAGGTGATAGCTTAATCTTTCATGTAACAAAGCACAGAGGGGACACATTTTGGTGCAGCATTATGGTAAAAAAGCAATAATGAAGTAACTTGCAATGGAAGCAATTTTTTGACAAATTACTTTCACTATAGTCTCAGGATCTAAAGAGGAAATACAGGAGTAATTCAACAATATTGATATATTAATTGGCACTTGGCTTATATGGGTGTCTCAGAACCTGACATGCTGCTTAAATAATTAGGCTAACCCTATTTTTATTAGGTGTTTATAAATTCCTGTTGTAGACCTGATGGTCCTGAAACAGTACCATGATGTTTAATATGCCTGCCCTATGTCACATATTTATTGATTCTGATGGGGGAAGAGCAAACAAATTTCCACTTCTAAAAAATATGTTCAGGGGCCTTGAGTGGATTTAAAAAGAAATATCCTAGTGGTTGTCAGTTTCCTTGACCATAATAAAAGTGGGCATGTTGTCCAAATCCTTGGGAAGTCAGGCTGTGCTGTCAGGTAACCCTGAGGATCTACTCTTCAGTCATGTGCCTACATGGAAATGTTTTAACAGTCACTTGTTTTGTTCATTTCCAATGTTCTTATATAACTTTCTTTTCCCTCCCCATTATAGTTTTAACATACAACATATATTCCTTCCTTTGCTTATATTAAGAGAATCATGAAACCTGCTTTAGCTCTTTTTTTTTTTGGCAAAGCCAGATACAACTAAATCTTGTATTCAGTTTTCAATATCCATTGTTATATTCCATACAGTGTTTGAATTTGGACACAGAGATTTGTCCTACACTACATAACAAAGGGACTTACATAGACTGACACTCTTTTTCAACAACAAAAGTTCCAAAATAAAACAAGGGTCATAAGTAAGTGAGCATGTGTTTTCTTGCTGCAACTTATTGGAGCAATTACTTCAGTACAAACTAATTGTCACTAGATATAAAGTTCTGTGTACAAAATAAGCACTCCTACAAAATACTGTAAAATAAATTCCTGTCAAGTTGTTTATAAAACCTGGTCATAACTTATTCTTCAAAAAAGGTGTTTTCTGATTCTGCTCTACAGCTTTTTCATATTCCATTTCTTTATTCTTTCTTCTTCCCTTTTTACTTATGTTTTCTTATGAATGGTTTCAAGGCAAGGTATTGATGTGTTTGTGCTTGAGGGCAAAAGAGTGTTTGAACTGCAGTGGAAGATGTGGTACATGTACGAGATGATACATGATGTACCAGAGACAACTTTCTAGCCACTTCAAGTATCAGTAGCACTGTGGCCATGTTAATACCAGTTTGATAATACGTGCTTGGTGCTGATGAAAAGAGTGTGTGGTGCCCAGAAACTTCTCTGCTGCTTCCACCTACATCAGCTGGTCTTGTAAAAGACACTTTCCCTTCTTGCAAATCTTGCTCCTTTGAGATCTAGGTAGATACTTACACAGCTAGCCTATGCGGTTACAACTTCACGGGGAGCAGTATCTCAATTAAAGCTATGTTGGACGAGCTTTGGCACAGTTATATATGCTGTGATCACGCATCCATTATAGGAAGAAATTTTTTTTCTTCCATTCCACAACCACTTCCAGTTCTGCAAAACTGAAAAACTGGGTCTGCTGCACAGGTAAGACAACAAAAACCAACAGGATCCATGGTTCTTGTGAGAAGAGCAGGAGGAAAAAGAATGTAGATATTAAACAGAGCACTTAAATCTGTTGCTAGAAATTACCACATTATTCTGTTTAGCTTGGCCACAAAGATGAGATGTCCTGGTCAATCTTTAGGTCCTAAAGTGGTTATGTAAAAATTCTAGTGAAATTCTTGCTGCCTTTCATTCTGTGCAAAGCTGACTGATGAGATACTGGATAAAGACTAATACATTTGGTCTATAGCAGATTCTACTCTATGAAAGTAAAAAAGAAAAGACTCAGCAAATCAGTCACTTTTTCCACTAATCTAAACTTTAAAGTTTACTTTTCTGTATAGTGAAGACAGTGGTATTTACTGTACTACAAAAACAGTAGTTGCTGCCATGCGTGACAGCTAAAAATATGCAATAAGATGTGTCTGAATACCTCTGGCATGTAGTTTGAGTACTCCTGGCACTTCCTCAGCAGGTTTTATAATGCCGTCGTCTGGGAGGGCTGGCATTCAGTGGAGCCTATTTCAAGCATCAGAGAAGAGTTGAAGTTATTGTGCACACCAGTCTGCCGGTTGTTTCATAACCCTGGCACGGTACTGGGGCTCTCCGGCTTCGTTGTCGCACCCTCCAGGACCTTCTGGTGGCTTTTAGCGGCTCTCTGAGGAACGCTCCGTGCCACTCTTTCACACACATAAGCACTGCAAACCCGCTTTGAAGCAATGACATAGGCTGTTGTGGCTCATTCATTTCAAATAATTGCAAGCCTTGAATCTATTAGATCATCTAGGAGTATTACTTATGAATATCCCCTGTTAATATTTCATTTGAAATAATGTTGATGGGATGCCCTGGAGTCTGGGGAAAACACTCATTCGCAGTGTAACTTAAGGCTGCCGTGTTCCAGTTTGAATGTCAGTGCACACTATGCATGGCTGTTAAGGCAGCTGGGCCATTGCGATCTTACTCCCCAAAAGTTGTCTTTGAGTTACACAGCAAACATATGAACTCCGTTGCTTAAATGACAGGTCTTTTTTTTCCTTTGGGAAATGTTTCTCTGGGAAAAAAAAATGTTTGTTGATATTGATGCCTAAAAGTATTAACTCCTTCCTCTTCCCTCTCTCTCCCCTCCTGCCCAAAGAAAACAGAGAGAGGCAATTTACTTTTCTTCATGGATGCATCAAAAAAACTTTTTCAGGAGGAGGAACTAAATGACCCAGTGTCTTGTTTTTATATATAATATCTGTGATATGACATGACTGTGACTTTAATTTGCCAGTAGTTGGACACACTATTCTTTGTCGTAGCAACATCAGTTTTGGAAATGGAACAATTCTAAACTAGGCAATGGCAAGAAAACAATATAATTTGTTTTTAAGGCATGGAAATATAGTCATGCTCTCTAGAATGCACCATTATTCACAGATCCTTAGTAGTAAAGTTAAAAACCCTGATGAACTAGTCTTTTTTCCTCCTTATTTCTTCTTCCTAGAAGCTTAGAGTTAATTGAGATATCTTGCCTCAAACAGAAGGGAGCATGAGAGCAAAGAACTTTGATCTTCAGCAGCTTGTATCTGGTGTTAGGCCTTCCTGCCTGTGAGAAATAGACATAGCGTGCTGTCTTTCCTTATTTTACCAAAGGTTATGGCTCTGGAGAATTGAGTCTGGACTCTCAGTATGTCTGGAGGGAAACTTAAGTGACTAAATCACAGCAGAAAATATAAGTTATAAAAAGGGTAGTACACATAACAAATGTTCCTCAGTGCATGTATTCATAGAAAAGATAGCATGCTTGTGTTATAAATAATTATCAATAATGACACTATCATAATAAGAACATATCAACATCCATCACACACAACTATTTCTATTAAAAGACAGTCTACTGAGAAACTAAAAATTAGTTTAAAGTATTTCATTGGTATAAATGATTGCATTTTCTTATCTTTTCTGCACAAGGGCATTTTCCTTTGTGTGCATAATGGCAATCAAAACACTTTATTGATAGATTTATACTAAAATATGACAAACACAGCTACTTTTAAAATTTATCTGTGGTCAGGAGGCACTGATGCCCATCCCTTTATGGGGCATGATCAACTTAGAAACACTTCTTAATTCCCCAGGGAGCCATGTAGATGGTCACAGACAGCAATGAGAGTACCACCTTCCTGGACTGCACCACTCTATGCTTGAGCATGCTCTGCTCATCAAAAACTGTCTTAAAAGCAGTTAAAATTTGCATGGAACTGACAAAGAAAAAATGAAAAGTTAAGAAAGTGAAGCAGCCCAGATGTCAGGATTATAATAAAAACTCTTAGAGTTAGACCGTGTGTGCTTTTGCTTTTTCTTATTCAATCAAACTACTCGCTTGCTTTTTTAAGGAAGCCGTAGTTGTCTGACAGGATCTATTTTATGAGTTTGTTGGCTGCATTTTGCTGTCTCCTGAACCTTCTAGCAGAAACAGAGTCTGCTCAGAATGAAAACAAAATCCTGTCACTGGGAATGACATGAATTAAAGCATTCAGATGCTCAGGCTTTACTGCTGCTGTTACTTCTCATGAGGGCTCCCCAAAGCCAAGGATGACAGGGTTATGCCACGAAGATAAGAGTGCAGAACAACTCAGTTCTGCATATATCTATCCCTGGATATGAAAACAAAAATGACCTTGCTTTTATGTATCTCAAAATGGCTAAAATGTAGTGCAATGTAAAATGGAAGCAATGTAGTCTTTTTTTTTTATGTCTTGTTTTCTCTATCTGTCCCATCTAGTGAGTGGGAAGAATAAGACATAATTATTCTCTTAATTGGTTAATTATTCTCTCTGAAGTTGGTTCATTTGTCATTCTTTAGTAATGGTGTAGCGTTGATTTTAACTGGGTAGCATTGTCTTTTTGGTAAATAAGAAATGAGAACTTTATTTTTTTTAACAATTTTCCAATGCTCTGTTAGAATGGGGATAAATATTGCATTGCTCAAACTAGAATTGCTATGTGCCAGCCACACCACTGCATATAGAGGTGACTACTTATCTTTTTCTGCATTGACTGGAACAGGAGACAGATGTTTTGCAATAAGTCAAAAAAACGTGTACTACACATGCTTCCAGGCAAGACTTGTAGCTTGGCAAATGATTTCATGGTGAACTGTTTAAAGGTAAAATTCTCCCAGTGAGTGCAGCTATAAGAGTTGATTAGCTTCTTACGTTAATGAGGTTTCAGTAAAAGCTTTTCCCAAATTGAAAGGCATATGTAATTAAAAGACTGTGGATTGCCTGAATATGGGAACTGCACTTCATGGCAAGTTCATCTGGCCAGTTTCATTCATGATTTCTGTGATTAGGCTGACTTCCTCCAGATGTACATCCCTCTTAGTTAAGGAAAGGCAGCCTCAATAGCAGCTGTTGACCAGAGCAGAGTTCACAAGTATCTTACCCAGATCCTCTGTCTGCCATCTGTGAAACAGACTTTTAAAATAAATCCTTGCCAGTGGTAGTCGTTGTCCTCATATGATTTTTTTTTTGTAATTCATACTCTTTTGAGATGCCCTTCTGAAAGACAACTGAAAATCACCCTGAAGAGAGAATGAAAATGAATTTTCAGCTCTAATATTTTTAGCTAAAACCAAATTCTGCTATTTTCAGCTAAAATCAAACACATCGTTTTTCCTAACTCCTCTTTGCCTGTGTAGTACACATTGTATTAGATCCGGCTCCAGCAATGATATACAGTTTAGATGGGGTCAGGCATTTTCACTGAGGAAGTGCTTTTTGTATAAAAAATGTCCCTTTGTTGAAGCTATGCAAAAGGTGCTTGAGAATGATGTTCTCATTGCTGTTGACTTCCAGCCACCACTGTCTGATTTCTCCAAGATATCTTTTTTTATTTTTGAAACTGCTTTGTTACTTGAACATCAAAAGTTAATCAATCTAAAAATATCTGAAAAGTTTGACGTGAAAATGGAAATGATGGAAATGGTTTAATTAGACATGATTTTAAAAAATCAAATTTGTGATTTGGGACTTTTTTTACATTTTCTTTTTTATTCTAATTTAGAAGACATTTCTGAGATGCCAAAAATCCCCAGGGAAGGGAAAAACTGCATCCCACTCAGATCTAACATTTACTGAGATATTGGTAGGCACTTTTCAACTTTAAATAATATTAAGAGTTCAGAGAAAAATTGCTGTAATCAAAACCTCATTGCAGTCACAAGATCAAGCTCAGGCATTGAAACACTCAGAAGAAAAGAATAAATTCAAACTGCCTCATAGTGAGCTCCAGCCATGCTTGTTGTAGCTAGCATATGAAGCTTCAAGTCATTGGAGCACAGTTTAATCAGTTGTTTCTATCCTGATGCGGCTTAGTGACTTCTGGAAATCATAGATCTTTTTTTTTCCACGTCCAGAAAGGACAATGTGGCCTTCCAGGATAACACTGGTTTTTGCATCCAGTTGTTACAGTTGTGTTCTATAAATACTCTATATTTGGCTTAAGCATGTCTTAAAAGTGTGCAGTCTTGCTTTGAAAATGAAGTTTGGAAGTTTATTTCAATAACTACTCATGCATATTCTTAAAGGGAAATGTTTTTTAGAGACTGGGGATTCTCAGGCTTTACCCTCCAGCTGGTTTTCCTTGCTATGCATTTCTCTTCTGAACTACAAATGCTTTCCAGACCTAGTGTCTTTGCTCATTCAAGAAACCCTATGATGAAATCGAGCAACCTATCGATCTCTTTTTTGGTAAACTAAACAGATTGAGCTTCTTTTGTCTCTCACTTGCACAATGTCTTCTTCAGCCTTCAATCTTGTATCTTCCTCACTGTGCCAATATTATGTTTTTAAATATAGCAACCACAACTACGCTACTGTGGAAACTCTTAATATAGCTTTCTTCCTCCTCCTCCTCCTCCTCCTCCTCTGTTCTGTTTATAGACTCAGTAGTTATATTGACCTTTTCCCCACAGCTTTGCACAGCTGATGCTCATCGTCAGTCCCTTTCAGTACCACTGGCGGTGTGTGGTAGAGCCATCCTGTCTACAGATGTGGCTCCCTCCTTGACTCCAGCAGCATGGCCTGGTACTGGACTCTTTTCACAAGCACTTGTTTTGGAAGTGCCCAGTAATCCTAATTATACTTTATTATATACCTTATTATATCATTGTTTCTAGTCCTACCGTTCTTTGTTTCTTCTGATATTTTTCTTCATTTTTCCAGGACTTTTTGTTTCTATTGATTGGTGCTCATTTTCTTCTGGTTTTGCCTGGCTTTTAAGTATTTCTTTTTTAACTTTTTCTCAGTAGTAATGGCTATTTTTGCTTCTCCTATAATGCCATAAAGGTTATTTAAAACACAAATTTATTCTGTTTGATGGTTGTGGAATTGCAGTTATTAAAATCTTTAACTCTTGCATGGTTGTAACATAATTAGTGCTAGTAAATAAGAAAAGATTTGTGACAATCTGTGCTTTTGCCGTGTAAGTGAGGACAAAGTTACTGCTTCCTGGAAACCCAGCTGATTGTAAGTAAGTGGTTAATTCTCAGTAGGAGAAAACTTACAGAGAAAGCTATAGCTGAAGACATATCAGAGTATAAATAAGGACAAAAAGGAGGACTCCAATTTTCTTGCCATTTGTGGAATAAGAAGGTATACTGAGAACTAAATTGAAATAAAACCAGAAAAATCAGATTAATCGAGTAGTAACTTGCAAGGAGTATCAGACAATGTTGTGAAAAATGGCAATTTATGTCCATTTAGCGAGTCAAATAGTGATAGAGTCTAGGGCAGCTGGGAGAGGCATGACTGTGTGAGAGCCTTCCAGGTCCCCAGCCAGACAAGTAGTTGACAGTTTGGGTGCATGGGTGAGGAGAAGTAAGAATTGTTAAGAAGTCAAGTCTGTGCCACATCAAATAGGAACAATGTAGATTAAGATGAAACACATAAAAGAGATGTTTATGCGGTTCATTAATTGTGAGACAACAGAGTTCCAGTGGCAATGTTAGCATGAGAAGAGAAAAAGCTCTTCATAAGCAAAGCCAGATAGGCAATCTTTTCTGGTATCAATTAAAGTGAATAAAGACAATGTTAAAAATAGTAAAAATTTAAAAATGTAGATTTGCTTTTGGATTTGAGGAACTGTAATAATGTAGAGTTACTTTTCTGTCCATGCAAGATAAAAAATGCACAGGAAAAAAGAAAAAAATGCTTAACACATGGGGATAGAGGGAAGAGAGAGGAGGAAACAAATAACAAGACCCTTAATAGCTATTGCTTAAAATCAACGACTGATGTACATGCACTGAAAATATTCATATGTAGCTATATGTGAAGAATATGAATTATTCTTCAGCTGTGGTTTGTAATAACAGATTGAGGAAAGAATAAAACAGCCCATAATGGAAAGAAATTGTGTCCCAGTTGCATTTGCATTTCTAAAGTTTTCTGGAGAAAGCCAGAGCAATTCTTTCCACTTAGACTAATGATGGCTACTTTATTATATACATCTGTATTTCACAACAAATTTTAAATCAGAAAGTAAATATTGGACTTGTAAACCTGCAGAGAGATCCAACTGTCAAAACTGAGGTGGCTGAAAGTTGTTTTAGACTGCCTTTCAACAGAGAGAAGGAGACACCTCCACTGCCAAATTCTTCTGATGCTCAGACAGGTACACAAGGTACTTGAACTGCTTGTTTCAAGTGCCAACAAGGGAAGCCAGGGGATCAGTCTGAAAGTCAGATGTCTGAAGTGGTGTGAGGTAAATCCAATCCCAAACACACAATGTGAAAAATAGTAAAATGTGCATCATAATACAGAAATATTCAGAATATTAAGCTCTTTTTTTCCAGACAAGTGGCTATATAAGAATCTTCTTACCTACATCTACTATTTGTGTGTGATTAAGATCAAGCTGGTATTATTTAGGAAAAGAAATGAATTTTTTCCTCCTCATTCTTTTTCGCATGCAGTGCTGACACAGATTAGAGTGAATGAATTGTGGATGAGGTGGTATCCAAACCCTTGTTTCATTACAGTCTGTTACACATCTGGTAATCTTTAAGACAAGTAGGTTACAGGAGATGACTCTAAGGCCCTGTATAAAGCCAGTGGGGCTGCCCACAGGGCATAATTCAATCTCCAGTACCAGTTTTACAGGCAAAGAACTGCATGATCACAAGGACTCAGTTTGACTCTTGGAGCTGTAAATTAGAAAAGAAAATTGAATACATACAAAGTAGAAATAATTGAAACAGTAGATATGTAACTTCACAGCGGATTAAAAAAATCAATTCTCAGCATAAACTGGCACATGGTTTTGTGCATTCTAGGAGGAAATCAGAGAAAAAGGCTTATATTAGTTAGTCATTTCTTCAATGCAAGCATTTCTAGATAAAAATGATTTAAACATTTCAAGAATGGATTGTCATCAACTAATCTTATCAAATCCTCCTGTGTATAAAATGATCACATTGCATACTGACTGGGGCCAATATTGGTTTTCTTACATCATTTTGAGTGATATACCAGTGGCATTTTTCCATTTATGCATAGGTCTGCCATGCAGAGAGCATTTATATAGTGCTCCTTACTCTATGAGAGCTTTGGATTGCATTTATTCACATAGTGGATTTTCAGGCCTTTGTGGGTGTCATTGTGATTCTGCATGTTTGAAGGAAGGAGAGCACATGCCAGATTCAGGAGGTATTTCTTCTTCTGTGCAGAAGACCAATGCTTGCGTCTAGTATTTACTGTCACAGCTTATTACTTACTGGGG
This sequence comes from Nipponia nippon, assembly GCF_047370975.1. Lineage (NCBI taxonomy): Eukaryota > Metazoa > Chordata > Aves > Pelecaniformes > Threskiornithidae > Nipponia > Nipponia nippon. The sequence continues at coordinate 49,047,597 of NW_028262336.1, read as the reverse complement.
TCAGATTTTATTTGCTATTTTTTTGTGTAAATGCATTTAGAGTTCAGTGCAAGAACAAAGTTACAAGTGTGTCTCAGAATCTAATATAATGTATTTAATTGAGTCCTCTGCTTTAGTGTGCCCAATAGTCTATGTGGAGAGATTCTAAAACCTTACAGAAAATAAAAAGCTGAGCTTTCCTGGATAAATTCTCCAGTATTCTCAGATTTGCGGATCTCTCACATGTGTGGAACAAGCACACACCATGCAACTGAGATCTGCTTTTCAGAGAGGAGGCTAAATTCTCAGTTCCTTTAAACTGACACATCCTCTGACTAATTTACCTACTGGAGACCTTGTTTGAGTACATGTATTTTTTGATGACAGAATATTTTTTTTTAAAATTACATCAACATTCTGTAGATAAGTATCTTCTTTTAATGGAAAATTTAGGGATTTTTTTTCTTCAGATGATTAAAAATCAGAACATGCAAGAAAAGCTTGAAGTGTTTCCATTTGGATACACTACTGTGATTGCTTCAGGAAAGCTGGGAATCATTTGTGTCATACTCCCCTTTCTTCTGTGTCCTTCCCTGACATTTCAGATGCTTTACTGCCTCCTATAATGCACTACTGGCTCCTTCCAAGAGAACGTATCACAGGACATGTAGCCTGAGATGAGAGAAAAACCCATAGAGATCCCAGGAGAACAAAGAGCTAAACCATACCCCAGCAAATATATGGCAGCCCTTCCTTATTGAATGATTTTTGTTTTGTTCCAGATTGGAAAGCTGACACATATGCTGTTGTGTGTGCTTTTGCTAGTTCCAGTGCTCCATTAGAGGAAAGCTACTGTTAGCATTTCAACACTGTTCATATGATCGCTTATGTGATTTATCATCTCCCTATGTTGTGGTCTCTTAGTCATTTCTACAATCTAGGATCCTAAAACAACAGGAAGTTTTGCTGATCAAGAAAAACACTTCTGTGAAACCACAACAAGTTCCCAATATGCCCATCTTGTGGAAATGTTTGCTCTTCTTTTATTCTACTAGATAACCTTCAGTGCAACAGTTTAGATCTAAAACTAGCGGTGGTCTGTACATTGCACCTTACTTTTCATAGGCAATTATTTAAATTTTCAGATGTCATTGTTTAAACATGAATTTGGTGACAAAAGCAGAATATTTTGCAGTTTAGACTCTCAATAATGTATTAAAATGCAAGAATTCTGTGACGAGATTAAACCAGAAGTGAAATTCCATTTTACCTAACAAATGAGCACGTGCTTTGGCAACTGCAGAGAACATTCCACTCCTCTGAGAATTTTATCAAGGATATTGTACATGTTCAGCACTTTTGCTTACCGCTACATCACAAAAAGCCTTTAACTATTTCACCATTGCTTGTAATGCCCTGTAATAACAGGCAGATATAAGAATAGGTAAGAGCAATGCAACTGGGATTTGAGTGTTAGAATGGAATTGGAGGAAAGTGATTATCTTGCATCCTTTTTGCCTTTAGCTGTCATTTCTGATGCTATGAACTTGGCCGAAAACCTGCAAATTGGTGGTTTCATACAAAACCAAAGCTGCACTGGAAAAAAACGCACAAAGCAATCTGTCCTTGTACCGTTTGTGTCACTTGTAGAAACGAACTTGAAGTGAACATATTTATACAAATATTTTCAAACATCCACACATCCTCCCCCCTCCTACCTCTCTTCCCTCCCACAGAAGCACACTCCATCCGGAGTTGCCAGGATACTGTGAGAAAGGTTGTTTTTACAGGGCTCCCAGATGTGACCAGGTACAGAATTGCGATTGCTTTGGAGAGGGCCTCTCTTTGCAGGGTTTTCATGCCACTTTGGCAGGCTCGGGAGATGTGTGTCAGAGGCGAGGTATGGGAGGCATCTCCGTTAGTGCTGTCTGGGTGAGGCACATGAATGCGTGAGAATACACTGGAGCATGTGCTTCTTGAGTTCTGCTCTTTCCAGTGTGTGACATTTGTCTCAGTGAGGCATCACTGAGCTTACCTGGCATTTCTGGCTCTTGGAGAAGCAGCAAGGAAGGTGCTGATGTCAACTACTCTACCCTCCAGCAGTGCACAGTGGTCCTAGTGATGATCTGGACTCATATCCGTGCAGCCAAGCACCCAAGCTGCCTGTTGAAGAGTATGGATTTTGGCCCTGTTGGGGGATTTTTTTAGCACAATCTTATTTTTTTATTTGAAAATACCAATTTGTCAAATTCAGGAAAGTTTCCTAGAGACAGGATGATGTTTTATGATCCCAGGATGACTCGGAGATTGAAGCACAAAACTGGGAAATTGAGATCTCTTGTTCTGATAAAAAACAGGTCTGATTTTAACTCTGTGTAGGGGTAAACTAAACCTTAACTCCACTGGAAAAATATAAATGACTCAAACAGATGAGCTAAATTATGCCCCAGACATGTTTGTTCCTCTCTGCTTCTTGTAGAAATAATGGGTCAGATGTAGAGCTGTAAAGATGCTACAGTTAGATGAAATGACCCCCCTGCCATCATATGTATCTGCAGCTAGTGTGCTGACTCCTGTTTTACTGACTATTTTAGTTTATGAACTTCTCCCTCCACAGCGTCTTATGAAAAATATAGACAGATCACTGTTCTGGTTTAAAATAAATAGAACGACAACAACAACAAAAATCAAACTCCACGTATTCCCGAGGCAGAATTTTGATTTTCAGACTGTTAGACATGCATGGCTCACTCTTCAGGAAATGTGTTCTGGAGAGCAGTAAATCCCAAAAAGTTTTAGAAATGATAGTGGACAAGCAATTACACAAGGACTACAAACAGATGTTGTGCACAAGGGGCTAACTTGTTCTGTGGGTGTGTCAGCTGTGAATGGGAAAGCAAAGATGATTTTACCTCTTTATAGAGCATTTTTATGACTAACACTTGGGTATTGCCTTTTTTATGTGAGCAGGAAAGATAGTACTCATACCTACTTTATAAAACTAAAAATTTTTATTCTTTGTGTAATGGTCCTGAAGACAGTTTTACTCTCATCTGGTTTTTGCTGAGATTACCGGCCTCTCCTTGCATTCTCTTTCTTCACATCCTGTGCTGAAACCCTTTGACATTGTTCTGCCATCTTATATGATAAAGATCTGCGTGGCTTCATAGATTCATCCAGGTAGCTGAAGTCTATAAACATGCACACCACTTATACAGAGAACGACAGCATAGGCACTGACAAAAATTATAAGGACATTTTTCAGAGTTTTTATTTGTCATATGATGTGATCCAGAGCTGAAATCCAGGGGGCTAAACTGCTTTACAAGAATTTCACTTCTCTTTTCCCTAGCTTGTCTTTGATTAATTGAAAATAAATTCCTAATCAAAACTAACTAACAGAAAATCCATTTGCTTAGCTGTCTCCAGTGTGCCACCAATGCCACTGAGGGTAAGCTCAGCTGCACTAGCTTGACACCGTCTGTCTTGGACACTGTCAAGGGCGGCACAGTAAGAGCCAGCAGCAAGCTGCATTAAACTCCCAAGAGCTGTGCTTAAGCCAGACTTGCTTTATGGCCTTCTGAGGTTATGTGTGAACTCTGTGGACTATGGCAGGGCAAGTTATGTGAGTGAATCAGGTAGATTATGGCCAGCCAGTGTTCCCCTCTACCTACCCCATCAGTTCTAGTGGTGATATCATGTGGTCAGCATCAAGCACACAATTTGCTTACAGGTCCAAAGAAAAACTCAGTGTCCCATGAGGGAAGGACTGATGCGTTATGCCAGGTGCTTGAACTCATGCTACCCATTGAATGGGAAGGGGCTGTGCTATATGGATACCGGGATGGTACAGCCAGTGCTGTAGACACACACACCTTGCAATATAGCCTTAGCAACCTCTAAATTATAGGAGAAAACTTTCACCGCTGACTTCCCATGAGAACTGCTTGAGAATGCAATGTTTTGTAGTGACAGCAAGCAAACAGACACAGGAGAGTTATACTGGTAAATCAGCTAAGGGTTAATTTACTCTTCTGAAAAGACATCCTCATACCACATAGACATATTCTAAACTTCATAGTGATATCTGAGAATCAAATGCAAATGGTTTATGCTATTTAGGGGGCCCCACACATCATTACTGGCACCTTAATCCTTTAAATGTGTAAGCTCTCTATGCTGTTTCAGCACCAGTCTCATCCGTGAACTGATGAGAAGTGAGGAACCCTAGCTCATGCCAAAGCCTTGGAAGACTTTTTCTCAGAATCACGTCAAACATGACTTCGTACCAGCTGAACACTTGCTGTGCACCCGTGGTGTTCAACCTTTGCCTAACCGCAGTCAATAATATAAAAAAGTACAGTATCCTACTTGGCTGTCAGTCTGGACAACAGCAGAGCCCCTCAGTAGCAGTGGCAACACCACTGCTGACTGTGGACGAGATTGGAGACTATTCAGCCGCTGGCAGCTGGCAGATTCTCTCTGTGATGAAGTGCTGACAGAAGAAGTAGGTTTCAGTCCCTAAATCCAGGGCAGGGCAGTTGTGTCCATAGCAAGTGCAGACAGTTAGATGTCTAAGCCTTTTTGTTTTCCTCTGTGCCTGATTCCTGACTAGCTTAGACATACTTCAACTTAGTTTCTGAAGATCTCCTTGAATGGCTGGCTTTGCCCAGGAAATGGAAGGGCATAGGAAGACAGGACAGGATACCCCTCAGCCTCAGGGCACCTAGGAATTGGATGCTGAACCTCCTGGGTTCAGCTGAAGATCTAAGTATCAGCCAACAAATGAACGGCACCTACTCTTATAGTAAGAAATCCTGGAAACTTCAGGCACTAATAACCTGCTCCCCCTGCCCACACTTCTTTCTGTAGCAAGGCAAGAAGTTCAACAGAGACGTGACACCAAATTCACTGTAGCATAATTTCAATGAAGACAGTGCAAGATCAACTTATCCCTTAATGTTTTGTTCTACAATCTATTTGTGACCCACTTGTCTTGCTGTCACTTCATCCTTTTAAGGGAAGGGAATCTCAAATTACTGAGACAGTTGTCACTGATACCGTTAGGACCTGATCACTTTGGTTTGCCCTCGTGTGAGGAGCCCTGAACTTCACTAGGAAAATGGCTGAACAGCTCTGGACATACTTTAGACCCATATTAGGCTCTGCATTACAGAAGTTTACCTGTGAACTCCAAATGCATTCAAGTGAGATAACATGGTCACAAGCTGACGTGTAGTAGGTGAGCCAACTCTGCTCTCTGCTCTGCTCTGGCCAGCCTGCTATTGCATGACCATTGTAAAAAAAAAGTATTGTTGCTATTAGCATGTTGTGACATCATAAGATTACAAAGACACCCTGTCCTCCAGGGAACAGCTGGTGGCATCCTCAGTTCTGCAACAACTGGTTTGTAAAGTCATCTGTGATACTCCTTGGTGAAGTGTGGGTTAATCCTGCCCAGTGAGACGCAGCCACCTGTAGGCTATTTATCATACATATATATAAGTATACATGTTCTTTTTCTGGGTTAAGTAAAGGTGTTTGAGAAGTCCCTGACAGACATCTCTTGGCATCCTCTGGGTCTGTGTGGAGGCAGGAGAAGAGGTCTGGAGCACTCCCTGCTGTCTCCTGCATGCTAGGACTCAATCCTGCCTGAAAGGACCCAAAACTGGCATGAGGTCCCTTGCACCCACTTCAGAGTCAGCCAAACAGTGCCCAGATGGAGAAGGTCGCTGGTAGATCAAGTGAAACAGTTATCTGGAGGCATTAATTCATTTCACTGTGCTGCGCGTGTGTGTGCGTGCGCGTATGTGCTCTGTGGTTGGTGACCATAACATCTATATATTCACAGCCATGGTTTAAGCAATCCTCTTATGGATAGAACCTACCATGGCATTAAGAGAGCAAATATTTTTAGCCTGTATAAGGAGTCAGTCCTGCCCACTCACATGAAATACTTTAGACGGCAACTTATCTACTGCAGGTAGCTAGAATGACTAAAGAAACTGAGGTTCAGATTATAGTAATTAAAACTTCCTGAGCAAAGGAAGGGACAGGAATAATTGGTGACTTCACCTTTTAGAGAAAAAGAACGATTATTTTGCTACATGCCAGTCCTCCTCCCTGCCCCCAGGGCAGAGGTCCTACTGCTTTTGATTGTGACTTTTATAAAGGTGTGAAAGTAAGCCATGTTAACTGCTGAGTTCCCATGGCTGAGACTGATGGGAGCAAATTGCAAGGACTGAGGAAGAAAACACCCTGAGAGAGGTAGGATTTTACATAAGCATTATGAGCAGCATCACTTACTTCTTTCTGCTTGTGAGACAGATTCATACCTCCTCAGAAACATTAGGACAGATGATAAATTTTTTGTAAATGCACAAGCCCTAATAAAAAATGAAAAGTAAAAGTGAGTTGCCCTTTGCCCCCTCTCAAAGAAATGACAAACTCAAACTGAATGTCTGCTGCTGATTTGCCTCTATGTTCATGACTGAAGTATAGAAAAGACCTCTAAGGACACCTGAGTATTCCTTCCTGACTACAAATAATGCTTTCAGCAATACTTCATACCTTTTCTTACACACTTGGAACCAAAAGAAATCCTTACCCTGAAGTTCATATTTTGCTTCCTACAACTCAGCCAACTTCTGCTTTGCGGAAGAAAGAGCTCAAAGGTTGCGTGTGCGTGAGTCCAGGGGAAGAACGTAGCGGGGTGGGCAGTGGGAGTGACAGCCTTTCAAATGGTGAGGGGAGCACTGAGCCATGGTAGGTACTGTGCTGAAACTCTGCTGGAGGAAGAGTATTCACAAACTCACTTAATTGGGATTTTTTAACCCTTTCCATTGCAAAGGACTTTCTCTGAAGCCTTTTATGACCATTTCCTTATTCAGGGCAAATACGCAGCTCTTGGAGAGAAAATTATTTTCTGAACATATATTATTTCCTTGGGATAGAAATTTAAGCAAATATGAGGGCGGGGGGGAACTGGTGCTTTTATAAGAAAAGGATATCATTAATGAAATTTAACCCACCTCAGTATATCAAGGAAGTAGCTGTTAATGTTTTGGGGTATATTGAATATTTACTTTTTATTATTATTATTAAATGGAGGAAAATTAATTTTATGCATGCCTGATCAGGATAAAGTCAATTTTACCTACAATCCATGTGCTGTGGACTATCAAGCTAAGCGCTTTGAAGGAGGACAAAACACAATTTCCAATATGAGGCAGAGAGAACCATTTTCCTTTGAAACTGATCATACATTTCCAGTTGAAAGTAAAAGGCAGCTTATCTTGACTCACATGCGTAGACACATACACAGCACGTACACAGCAACCAGTCTTAAAGAGCCTTTTGAATCCCTCCTTTGCTTGTCTTTGCCATGCCATCCACTGTCCAGCCACATAACGTTTCCCCCTCTCCCCATCCTTGCTCCAGCTGAGATGGGAGTCAGGGGAAGAGGAAGAGTCAGAGAAAAGGTGCAACTGCATCTAGAGGTCTCTTTTGCCTCACTGAAGGTGCCTTTCCAGCTCCCTTCTTGATAACCTGCAGTTCATCTTAGAAGCTTCTCTGGACCACCTTTGCCCATGTATCTTGCCACCCTGTGGCCATCCCTTTACAGCAGCCTCTTGCCAAAGCTAGAGTAGGGCTCTGTTGCGATTGAAGGGTTGGACCAGCACTGCAAGAAACCAAGACTGGGGAAAGACACAGGCTCCTGTACCACAGTACACCTTTCCATCTGCTTCTTGCATGTCCTTGGGACCTCCTCCCTGCCTTTGCCTTCATGACCACAGATCAGCTGAGAGATGAGCTGGCGAGACAGTCTCTGAGACAGGGGCCAGAGCCCTTCTAGGTCAGACCTACAGGATGATGGGGGTGAGAGCAGAGAATCACCTTAGGGAAAGGGAGAAGACCTCAACAGGCTCCTTTGTTGTACTTCTGCTGGTTCATTGGGTTGTGATGCTTCCTGTCAGCATTATGCTTATAAAGGATCTCTCTTTCCCAAACCAAACTGCTTTTCTCAGGAACATCATCTGCTGTAATAAGAGAGAACTCATCTCCTCAAACACGGTTTATTTTGAGTCTGTAGCCCATCATGGCTGCAGCAACTCCTCTGCTGTTATTTATTTGCATTCTGCTGAATTGCAATAGATTTCAAGTCTCAGCTGCTAAAAACAGTGCTAGGAAACTCAGTCATAGAGCTATGTCCTTCCTCAGCATTGACTGGATTCCTGCTGGATGGTCCTGGAATAATATCCTGGAGTGGCTATGACCAAAGCTCTGCCATCATTATCTTCTGCAGGTTTTGTATTAAAAAACTGTGCAGCCAAGGCATCCCTTCAGTAGACTGCATGGTCAGTCTAATCACTTTTTCTCAGAAAGAGAAAATCCATGTTTCAGTACATATTTTGAACAGCCTCTGTGAGATGGAGATTTTAATTGTGTTGAATATCAGCTGAATATTAAAATATAGGAAAAAAAGACTTTGAAAGTGTAAGGATTCACTAATGGAAATTAGAACAATATGCATCTCTAGTTAGCACTGAGTGAAACATCAAACATCTGCTGCAGGTTATTATAGAAGGAGAAGCCAAATGAGAATGGCAAATGTGTACTCTCAGCTGCAGGGGCTGGAAGGAGACAGCATGTAAGTGCCATTTGGAGGAATCCCTGATCACTCTGCATTGCTCCTTGGAAAGCCAAGAGCTTTTGTGTTGGACTCCTCAGCTCCTGAACAGAGCCTGTGCACAGCAGGGAATCGGCAAATGGGCTGGAGAGACTTGGGAAGGGGCCTGGCTGTGGGGAGCAGAGAAAAAGGCAGCACAGGTAGGTAGTTACATGTGCAGTGATCAGATGGGGGAGGCAAGATGGATCCCAGATTGATTCAATTTGCTCCCCATTGTGGAAATTAATTAGTTGATTGGGAGAGAAGACAGGCTCCATAGAGATGCTTCGGCACAGGGCAGGCAGTGGGGAACAGATGCTGCCTAAGGAATGGCTCTGAACCTAACAGTCTGTCAACTGGGAACTGAGGAGTACTTACAATGTATCCCTATCATTATTAATTTCTTTTTGTGCTGGTTGCTGTTCAGGGCTCAGGGTAATACGTTGTTCAGATGCTGCCACTAAGTAAGGTCATTTCTTCAGTGTGAGGTACCCTGGAAACAGAGGAGCTACAGATACTTCCAGGGGTGAAGAATACCAGGATTCCTTGGACCAAGCATTTTCAGATTCAGGGTCTACTCTCAACTTCTCTGAGGTTGTAGAGCATGGCTTAGGTCCAGAAGAAACCAGATTATGAGGGCGCCCGTAGTCAATATAGACAATGTCAGACCTCGTATGTATGCGGCACACAGCTGAGTGCGGGCACCTCACGACAATGGGCTCACTGCACCTGCCATATAAAATCTGCTGCATCTGCTCTGCCAAAAAAACATCTTTATGGTTGAGACAGTCCTACTGAGCTCTGTATGTTGAGGGCCAAGTAGTTCTGCTCATGTCAGCAAACTCTGTGCTCTTCAATTTTCCAAGCTTCAAAATAGAGATGAGGAGGTTTCCCCAGGACAGTCAAAACACACACTTCAAATATGGGGCTTCCTCATTTGCTCTTCTCCTTATGTTTTCACATTGCAGGCTCTAATACATGCAGTCCCATAGAGACTAAGTAACTATGGAGATAAAAGTGATGGGAGATACCTTCAACCCCTGGAGGTGCAGCAGGCAAAGGCAGTGTGTTAAACTGCCTGTAAAATCCCCTTCTAGCCCAGATCTACATAGCATAGCAAGCACAAGTGCCTACAAAATGTCATAATTTCACACTAGCAAGTTTCAGGAACCTGCATTTTCCCTTGGGGCTTGCGGTTTTAAAATACTTGAAATATATTTGGTTTTTGTTTATCATCCTCTCCATTTTCATGTCAGGGAAACCTGTCAGCAATTTGCTATGGAGATAGGTAGAAGGGGTGGGGGGAGTGTGCTGCAAATACTAGAAAATCGCCTGCCGTCTTCATCAGCTTGATGCGCAATAACACACCAAGCCAAGCGCAGCTTGGCAGTGCTTACTCTCGTGACAAGGCAGAGCTTTAGTGTAAGCACCTAAAGATACGTGTATATAGAGATAGCGGTGGTTGCACCACCTCAGCTTTCAGCTTTTCCCTTTTAGGCAATGTCAGACTACTCAGGCACACTGTAGAGCAGTTTTGTCACTTGGGAATGGGCGAAGCAGCTTCTGTGTACCACAGGTCTTACCCAGAGGTTTTTGTGAGGGACTGTTCATTGTAGCTGGCAATGCTTTAGAAATAAAGCCACAGTTTTTAGTGGGATAGTGATGGAAGACTAGAAAATTCCTCCCCTGTCTGCTCACAAGGAGCCACATGGAGGCAACAAGGGGCAATGGGTAAAAGTTGCAGTGGTTTCATCTCAATGTGAGAAAGAATTTTTTTACAGTGAGAATAATCATTGACTGGAACAACCTCCCCAGGGACGTAGTAGAGTCCCCATCACTGGAGGTTTTCAAGATGTGATTGGACAGGGGGGTAGATAATCTCATCTAGGCTCCCTTTCCCATGAAAGGTTGGACCAGTTGATCTTAGGAGGTCCAATACAACCTGCTCTCAAATTTCATTGAAATTGCTTGATTTCTTCAAGTTTCTGGGAAGTGACAGAGAGAGATATACAGCAGGAGGGACATGTACAGAAATACAGGGTTCTTTTCCTTAAAAATCAGGCTAAAAATTGAAAAATCAAAATATGGAAAAACTTGTCACAGGTACTTTTGCTCCAGAAACTGGGACTTTAAAAGTTGCAGTATATACAGTGAACTTCTTTGCCTTCATTCACATTCAAACATGTTGCACATTTTCACATAGTCAATAGTCTGCTGATTAGGCTGGCCTCAAATGAATGTGTCAGTCTGCGACCTTATAACATGCGCAAGAGAAATGAGAGAAAGACTTTGTACGTGTTTTCTTGATTAGACATCCGTTTTCGTTTGAATGTGGAAGCCAAAAATCAAATTAGCTAACATGATGCTCTGCATGACTGACTCTTCTGAGGAACTTAACATCCAGTATCATGTCAGCTAATTATGATTAAATAGCTGACAGAGAGATAGCTCTTGTCAGTTAATGTTGAACGTTGCTGGCTAGTCACTCATGTCAGGTTAGTCAAGTCATTAAATTGTGATAAACCAGGTCCCATTTTTGGGAAGTATGCACAACAAACATGGGTGCCACCAAATGATGGAGCTGGCAGTCTATCTTCTGACAGGGCAGAGTTAATGAGAGAACTAGAAACTTGCTTGTTATTGTAATGTTTATTTGAAGTGGATAAAAGATGTCATACATAACTATGTGACCAATTTTTGTCTTCTGGAATTTGACTAACATTTGGTGATCCTTGCACATACACCCTTTCAAGGTCTGGCTATCTGCAAGGTACATAAAAGTTATGGCAGAGAAAGGCAGTGAGTAAACATGATATCCAGCAAAATTACATAACATTATCATATGCAGGTTTTTATGTTATTTTGTTTTAAATTCAGGATCAGAGCAGGGTAAAAATCTCATGATTTAAGCAAGGATTTCAGCTAGACATTTTTCAGAGAACAAAAAGCAATGAATCAGACATGCAAAGAGCAAATAAGTTGCTCTTCCTGCCCTTCTCAAGGTATGAGTAACTAGTATTGGCCTGTTACTCTTATTTTTGTATAGAGATTATGGAGTTGTCATACTCATTCTCTTCCCACAACTCACCCACATTGAATACATGGGTCATGCAAAAATGCGTACACAAAATGCAATAAACATCTCACAAAGACATTTGCAAATTATGTGAAATGACACCACCATTGATCTTTTATTTCAGCATGCCTTCATGTAAAAAAACTAAAGGAATAGAAAGCCTGCTGTGAATCTTAATGTGATTACCCTTTTGTTAAAGAAACCAAAAGAAAGCTTTTATTTTGCCCATGAACTTTGGTATTTCAAAGGTACTTTAACATGAGTGCTGTAAGTTCATAAACCCCTTTTTTAACACTACTGCATGGGCATTTTATTTTTAATTGTCCACATAATAACACGAAGCTTGCTTCTTGGGAAGAATCCTTCCAAAATCTGAGTGATTTAAAGATAGGAACAGAGCAAATTTAAACCAGGAGCTGTCTGCTACTGTCTGTTTCCTCAAGAAAACAAACGGAGGGTTGAGTTTGTCCTGCTCCACGGAGGAACAAAAGAGATTATCTACCCCCCCTGTCCAATCACATCTTGAAAACCTCCAGTGATGGGGACTCTACTACGTCCCTGGGGAGGTTGTTCCAGTCAATGATTATTCTCACTGTAAAAAAATTCTTTCTCACATTGAGATGAAACCACTGCAACTTTTACCCATTGCCCCTTGTTGCCTCCATGTGGCTCCTTGTGAGCAGACAGGGGAGGAATTTTCTAGTCTTCCATCACTATCCCACTAAAAACTGTGGCTTTATTTCTAAAGCATTGCCAGCTACAATGAACAGTCCCTCACAAAAACCTCTGGGTAAGACCTGTGGTACACAGAAGCTGCTTCGCCCATTCCCAAGTGACAAAACTGCTCTACAGTGTGCCTGAGTAGTCTGACATTGCCTAAAAGGGAAAAGCTGAAAGCTGAGGTGGTGCAACCACCGCTATCTCTATATACACGTATCTTTAGGTGCTTACACTAAAGCTCTGCCTTGTCATGAGAGTAAGCACTGCCAAGCTGTGCTTGGCTTGGTGTGTTATTGCACATCAAGCTGATGAAGACGGCAGGCGATTTTCTAGTATTTACAGCACACTCCCCCCACCCCTTCTACCTATCCCCATAGCAAATTGCTGACAGGTTTCCCTGACATGAAAATGGAGAGGATGATAAACAAAAACCAAATATATTTCAAGTATTTTAAAACCGCAAGCCCCAAGGGAAAATGCAGGTTCCTGAAACTTGCTAGTGTGAAATTATGACATTTTGTAGGCACTTGTGCTTGCTATGCTATGTAGATCTGGGCTAGAAGGGGATTTTACAGGCAGTTTAACACACTGCCTTTGCCTGCTGCACCTCCAGGGGTTGAAGAGTTTAGAGGATCATGGCTTATAAGCACCTGGTCCTCAGCTCTGAGCGACAGAGAAAAGGGTGAACTGCATGTTCACAGTCAGTAGCTGCTTGTGAGAAGTGTATCCTGTTTGCTCTCCTGCTCAATTTTGATGTGAGTGGGGGAGACAGGGCATGCTTCTGTTTAGACCATGCTCCCTGACTGATCTTTATACTCAGACAGCTCAACCTGGGTGCCAGTACCCCTGTTGGTGGTGCTGCTCTGTGCTTCCAGTGCATCAGAGCTACGCATTGGACTTCATTTTGCAAGAGAGCAAAGACCTCTGAGGATGGGCACAGGAATTTTACTGTGCTCCCACAAGTTTGGGAATGGCCAAACTGTCCAGACACACATGGACAGTTCCTGTGTTCCCAAGACTGGATGTCTCCTGTGTCCCATCCCTCTGGGTCTCACTGCAAAGAGTATAAAGCAGACCAAAGCTTTCTTGTAGCCCTGGAGGTCATTATTCATAAAGGCAGCATGTAGATCCTTTGGATGGGAAGGAACCAGCTGGGGGCTGAGAAAGGTTAAACAGCACCTCTTCACCTCTGGTCCTGGTAAAGCACAAGATGTGATTAGGTGTTTTAGCATGTACTGCTGCTGGCCAAATATAGATTAAAAGGGATTCAAGCTCTTCATATCTCCTTTTGGCAGAGAAATTGCGTGTTTTACAAGGAAATTATAATGGTTTGAAGTTGCATACACATATGCAAATGTGAATTAAAATTAAAATTCTCAGAATGGCATTACTTATTGAAAGCAGGTAAAATAATAATGTAGGGAAAACTGCAGTTACTTTAACTTCTCAGAAGTCACCTTGCTGGCTCTGTTAGAGTCTGTCCTGTCAGGTGCTGAGTATTCCTCCTTTGTCCAAATTTAGCCACATGTTTCATTTTGGAGCATGTGAACTGTGGAGCTGAAGCCCTGCAGTGCAGCTGGGCACTGACTCAAGGTTTCGATGAATGTTTATGTGGAGACTGTGTGTTGCTGGAGAGTTTAGTTGATTCCCATCTGCTGCAGATAAGGGGGCTTCCTAGGGATGCTTCATGTGGCAGGTTACCATAGCATCAGCCTTCCTCAAATGCCAACGTAGCATCATGTTGTTTCACTTGTCGTAGCAGGACCACAGAAGTGATGTGCATATTATGTTGCATTTCTCAATCTAATCAACTGTGGTCTTGTATGAAACAGTCAGTACCCACAAATCATGGGTATCATGCCATTACCCAAGGGTAGAAATGGAGAGAGGAGGTTCTGCCATTACTTGTGAATGAAGATGAGCCTAGAAATGACAGTGACATTGATCAAAAGTGAACTTCAGTGAGCTGTTTGCCAGAAAATGTAAGGTCAGGTAAAGAAGCTACATTAGATTCTTAAAAGTTGCAGTTAGGGCATCTTTTCACACGTGTATTTTGTGTCAGGCTCACAGGAGCTAAGGGAAAAATCTCTGCTGTGCAGGAGCTCAGTAAAAAAGTAAAAATGAGCGTTCCTACCTGGCAGTAGAAGTTTCTGTGACCATAAGGTCACTTGAAAACAGAAATAAGGATTGAAAATAGCCCTATTTTGTGGCTTCTTATATTCTACACTAGATTCATGACCAATGACTACATTTAGAAAGATGATGTTCATATTCTCAACAAATTGCTGCCATTCTCCTTTTGTGGTACAGTTGAACTGCCCAGTAAAAGCAAAGATTCCACGTCATATAAATGTTCATCACTACTCCTTGTATGTTTCATATTGGGGGATCAAAATCATATCATCCTGACTACCATTTTTTTCTTCTCTTGAATTTCATTCTGATTTCAATACAATCCATCTCAAAATCCACCAGAACCAATTAATTATAGCATATGATGGTTTGGATATCCTTGTTTTGAGCATCTTCATACATGAATCTGTGTAGCCAATGGGTCATAATTTGAAGACAGGATTTGCTAAAATGGCACGGAAGACTAGGATAAAATTCCCCAAACTGCAAACTACTCTTAAGTAAGTTTTACTTTCCAAGTGTTTGTTCTGGATTACTGAAAATAAAAAATGTTTTCCATAACAAAAAAAAAAGAAGAAAGATTAAAAGTGGAGAAGAGTACGCTTCCTGTAAGCAGGGAACCATTTACTCGTTTGCAGACAGACAGCAAGGGCACATGTGGAGAGAGAGTCAGAAACTTCCTAAAGAAGCTTTCTGTCTTCTCTCATTCCTAGCCATGAAGAAGGGCCAGAGACAATTCAAGAAAAGCAGATGCATTACCAGAATCCCCAGCAGCACAAAAGTCTGGGGAGACTGCCCGAGCTGTTTACTCTTGTTAAATTTCATACGGTTGGTGGTTGCCCAGCTCTCTGAGTCTATCCAGATCTCTCTGTAAGGCCTCTCTACCCTTGAGGGAGTCCACAGCTTCTCCTGTTTTAGTATCATCAACAAACTTACTTAATATACATTCGATTCCTGCATCTAGATAATTTTAAAAAAATTAAAGACCACTGACCCTAAAACTGAGCCCTGGGGAACCCCACTGGTGACTGGCCATCAGCTTGATGAAACCCCATTTACTTTAACTCTTTGAGCCCGACTTCTCAGCCAGTTTCTCACCCAACATATTATGGACTTGTCTAGCTCTATATTGGACAATTTGTCCAGAAGGATACCGTGAGAGACAGTATCAAAAGCTTTGCTAAAATTCAAAAGCATACATATCTACTGGCTTCCCTGATGAAGCAAGCTTTCCAAACCAAGGTCAGTTATTAATGTAGTATAGCAGGTAGAGCTTTGCACTTTGTTCTTTACATATTGAAATGTCTTCAGAGTCCAAACCCATAGCAGCTGGAAAGACCCACAAAAAAATGAACTCAGTCAGTCATAAATGACTGTGATAGTAGGAGTGATAGCCCAATGATAGCTGTCAGGGAGCAGCATAAGCTGAGCTGCTCCATGAGGGAGAGCAAGCCAGGGGCCAAGGACATCTATAGCACAGACTGGGCCAGGGCACTGACCCACAGGATTTGGGCAGGGCTGGGGTGGTGACAGTGGTGTGATCCACTGACAGTCCCAGATGAGATGAGGTGATGAGCAAGGGCTGGGGTACAACCAGGAGAAGAGACAGGACTGGAAGCATGGAACAGAGATCCCAGATCCAACCAGGGTTGATCCAGGAAGCCCAGGCAGCCAGTCAGGACCATTGGAGGCCAGGCTGGTGGTAGGGTTAGCTATTACACAGGTCCAAGGTCAATGCAGGAGACCTGCCTGGGCACAGCCCGTGTATGACACAGCCCAAACTAGGATACACCTAGGCCGACGGACAGACGAAATTTGGCTGGGGGCTCACATGAGACTGGTCAGGGCAATCAAGCCTTGCTGGAGCCCTCAGGGACCTGACAATATTTTCATTTTCCCTACCACATCTGCTAGTGTTCTTGCTTAACAAGAGACATAACACTCTCGAAAAAATGGGCCAACATTCAGATGCAAGTGAACTTTAGAAGACAATGCTTTATTTGAACTTTTCTGCAGTAAACATTATTTCTGCAATAATCAAGGCTGAGTAACAAGCATATATCAACAGCAGGTTAAGCCTTTGCCTCCTTAGAGTCTCTTAGAAAGGCTCGTCACAGTTTGGTGCTGTAGTCTCTCTAGCTGATTAAAAAAAGCCTTCCTAGTGTGGGTTCTGACACTTAAAAAAAATCCAAGATAATTCACTGAAAGGATAATGAAAACAATGTTAATTGCAGTATGGCTATACTTGCTACAATTATACCAAGAAGAATTATCATTCAAATGAGAAATATGAGGCATGTATGACTGCAAAGTCATGACATACTGTGCATATCATGGCCCAAGCAACTGAATAATATTGACATTTGTCTGCCCATATCTTTATCTCTTTCCCTTTGCTGTGCTCCTGTTTTATTATATATCAGGTCTTTCTTTCAACATCCAGAATGAATCATTAAAGCAGAAAAATACTGATGTAGTTTTGCTTTCTATAGCAAAATACTCCATATCTAGGAATAAACTGTATGACATTGAATGCAACATCTGAGGAAGTATTGTATTTCAAAATGTTATATATAAGTGTATGTGTGGGAAGTGGCTTTGAAATTTAGACTACTCTAGCAGAACAAAAAAGTCTGAGTAATGCTATTTGGATTCGTGCTATTTCATTTTATTTTTTTGCCTTTCTTTGTTATCACTGTTTTTACATTGCAGGGAAATTAGTACTAAGGGACTGACTTCCATCTTGGTGTGCAAAATTGATTAGGCTCTACCCCTGGAACCATTTAAATTAGTTGTGGTGGGGGCCTGAAATACAATGCTGTTAAAGCAGGAGAAAATTCTCAAGGCCTCATGTCCTAAGTTAATAACAAGTCCTGTCAAACTAAAGCATATTGAACCCTTTTAGTCTAGACAAATACTCCAGCTTTCAGTTTCAGCAAACATTTGTCATTTGAACAACATTATTTTGTTTGTTAGGATTTTTTAAGCAAAAATTAGAGAGAAGCAAGGTTCCTTTCAAAAGGCAAAATCAATGGAATAAATGACATTAACATGTGCAACTGCAGTCTGGTGCATACGACTGTATTAAACATTTTTGCAATGAAAAGTCATCGGCCTGGAACAGCTCGGCTTTCTAAGCTGATAACATTTTAGTGAGAAAATAACTTTAATAATCCCCCTGAACATCATATGCATGCACAAATTATTAGATTAGGCTGTCCTAGTTATTTGGTTATTACAAGGCTTCTGCAGGAATCACACCCAAGCCACAGGAAAACACTGATTAAAAAACCCCAAAGCCTAAACATAGCATAATTACCACAGGGACATCAGTGATTAAACAATAATATTTTAAATAAATGGCACTGTTGAAAGGCTTTTCCAAACTGTGTTTTAATCATGTTTGTCTCTGTTAAGCCTTGAAACAAACCAGTATAAAACACGGGAACTGCTCTTCCAATTGGGAGACTGTTCACAGCAAGAAAGAGGACAGAATGAGTCAGGGAACCCTATATCTTTGTAGTTTCTGAATTGAACCCCAAGTTAATTTCATTGGATTATTCTCCCCTATATGTCTAGCTTCCCTTTCCTCCCCGCTTTGAATGCCCAACCTTGCTTTTTGGATTGATTTGGCTAGCAGGTATTCTTCATCTTAGTTCCCTCTTCAGTGGACAGAAATTGATACTTCCAGAGAGACAATTCATCCCTATGGCCAATCAACATCTAAAGCAGATGGGATGAAGTCTACCCTGGAGCTGCCTATGTGTTCAGATGGTGAGCTGAATCCTCCCCCTATCATTCACATAGCTGAGGATGGTTCCTCTGATAGCAGCAGTACCATTATTTCAAATTGGACAGAGAGCAAATAACTTACCAACCAGATAAGGTGATGCTTCTTTCTAGCCAGTGACTGAAAATATACCAGAGGCATCTAAGTTATAGCTCCTTTTCTCTTCTTCCTTGCTATAAAATTCATGAATCTTGCTTCCCTTTCTGTGCAGTGGAACAGCTCCCATTAGAGCTTTAAAGCCCCTTCTCTTCCCAGCCCTGCCTATGGCCTGATATAGATGTTGTGGGAGGTAGAAGAGATGCATTGATATCCTCTCAGGCTTGGGAAGGCATTTAAGGTGTATTTCCCTCTTTCTTGGTGAGTGCTGGTACCACAAAGCTTCCAATGGAAAGGTTGGCATGATTTTATTTTAATATTTCTGCAGCTGCCAAGGCATTTTTTTAAAGCACCTGAGGCTGTCAGTGTGTCCTTGGTGGACTCTGAATAAACTCCTGTGCACAGTCCCTATATGTTCTCATTGTAGCTCCTGAATCATGTTTGGACCCAGGCTGGAGCTAGAAACCTCCCTGCACATAAGAGATACATTCTGGGCATGAGCAGAACTCAGCTGTCCAGAAAACATTGAAGTTAAACAATGAAGAACTTACTGAACTTCTTAAGTTATCTATCTCTAGAGTTAAGCAGCAGATGAACAAGGGCAAAGTGTTTGGACTGAAGCACTCAGACCTTTTATGTATCTATGATCAAAGGGATATTGGACAGAGAGGAAAGATGAATTAAACACTCCCCTCCAGCTAATTGTTGTTCCTTTGTACAGCCATTGGGTGGAAAAGAAAATAGTAAATACTTAGGAGAACTGGGTTGTTAAGAAAGGCCAAGAGGGGACCATTGCTTGAGTCGAGTTGAAAGAAAGAATATAGTATGATATAGCAAATGACTTCACAGGCCATTGGACCTAATGCAGTCATGAGAACTCACCTGCCCTGTAAAAGGGGGCAAAAAATTGTAGCAATTGAAAATCAGTGCCAGTGTATCTGCTGCATTGCAACACCAGTGCCAACAGGAACACTGACTTGCAGCCTTCCTTTATTGAGGAGTACGCTAAAAATAACAGCCCTCAGATAAGAATGCAAAGAGCTCCCCAAAAGCTCAGCAGATCCTCTGTGGAGACCATTCTGCAAAGGAAAGGCTGCTGTCAAACATGCTGGGCAGCTCTGAAGATATTTACTAAGTATAAGAAACCTTTGGCTGAGGATGCTGTATGCACCCCTTCCTCTGGTAAAAGCATATTATTATCAACCGGATGGCAATGATGGATTTTGATGGGATGTGCATGAAACGGATATGGTGAGCATGTTTGTTGGAGAACCAGGTCCTGCTTGCAGCTTTTTTTGGTACTCTTCTGCAGTTAGTTGGCAGCTAAGGATGTTAAACAGATGTGGGTTTGTTAGAAACAGGAGGCTATGGAGGCTCTTTTCCTTTGCTTCCCTCCCACATTAGCACCACTTAATGTAATGTTTATGCCTATGACATGTCCTGTGGGAGCAGGGCTGAATGGCTGTGCCCCCCTTCCTCCCTGCTGCCCCCACATTTCAGACTGGGGCTCTGGCTGCTCTGGCACACAAGAAGCATGTTAGAGAAGCAGCCTTTAAATTTTAATTTCCATACTTTAAAGTGATTTTGTGTAGGAGTTTTCTGCACTTAAGCTTCCTGATGTGCAATCAATCAAAGTCATGGCTGCTGGAATAACATTAGGTTCAAGGTACCCTTTAGGCAGAGTAAGTGTTTCAAACTTGACAAATATGTTTACAAAATAAACATTGTATTGACAACTTAAGCAAAATCTCTCTTGCAGCTGCATATGCTGGAAAAATAAAAACACTTAACTATGAGTATAACTTACACTGAAAAAACCCAAATCTTTCTTAATTTCTCCTCACTGCTTCTTATTATGTCCAAGAACAAGTGGACAGCAACGGTCAAGAAGGAGTGGGTACTATTATTGCACATTTTTTTCCCTGTCTCTCTCCTGTTCTCTTCCTGATGTGTCTGACAGTGATACAAATATGCATTTTTTGCAAAATCCCATTTGCATTGCAGTGGTGATGCAGCATCTCCCCAGGAAAGTTCCTGAGGATTTAGGCAGTTCTCTGGAACAGCCAGCAATGTGGATCCCTCTCACAGGCAGGTGGGAAGGATGATCTGGACTCTAAAACACAGATGTGGTAGCCAAAAGGTTAAGATTTCGTTCACAGCTCTGCCACTGGCTCCATTGTAAAATGGAGCTAGTAATATTTCCCTGCATTGCACATGCTCTTTGAGAAGGAGGTGTCCTAGCTTCTTTAAGACTTCATTAAGATCTTTCAGGGGAAAGAGGCAGAGGAACACTGAGACCTTTTTTGTAGTTTTGAGTCTCATTAGGTGTAATCTACTCTCTACTAACATGTACTGTTCCATGCAGAACAGCTCTCAGATTTTATTTGTTTGTTTTCTTTTTCATCTCCAATATAATGACAAGTGAGTAAATGTCAGTTCACGTGAGAAACATTTAACAGGGTTCACCAGCCAGGCAAGTACTTCCCCACAGCTTTAATTAATAATGGTAGAGCAAGTGTTACTGAAATTTCTGACATCTGTTAATAACTTATCACATAAAGGTAGCTCTTAAATATAATATGAAGTGTGTCTCTTTGTATTTCTAGCCATGTGTCACTCTCCTCAGCAACTTGCTAGTGGGGTCAGAGTTTTTAAGAGGTAAGGACTTTTCAAAAGATACATTTATTAATGCTGAACACAAATACTGGGTAACAGGGCAGTATGATCTGGGCTTCTATACAGAACTATCAGACTTTTGAACTAATAGGAGTCAAAACTGTGTATTATGTGCTAATTCTGCTGAGTCATAATGGAAAAGGAGCTTGTAGTAACCACGTGGATATAAAGGATGTAGGTGTGCATTCCTGCATTTAAGTTAGTAGCAGGAACAGACTGATGTTGCAAAAATAAGTAGCACTGGAAAGAAAACTGGCGGTGAGCTATGACTGCCCTAGACTTACCGGTAAGGCAAATGCCTACAAAATGATTCAAGGGAGACACATGTTCATTCCCAATAATGCAAACAGAATTACTGGCTTAAGCAGTTAATTAAAATCTCCTGAAAGAGATTTGACCCTGATCTTCATGATTTAAAATTCTGACCAATGTGTTTTCTGAGCTTCCTTACAATGTTCAGAGTTAGGAAAAAAAAAAAAAGAGAGAGAAAGGGAGTTAACATGACTCACTTCAAAGCTTTGTTCTTCTCTAACTACTTACGGAATTGACAGGGGAAAAGTTATATAGGTTGTTATTTATATATAGGTTGTTGTCTTCTCTTGCGTAGGCTGGCTCAGTTTTGCAGCTTCTTTTAAGTTACACGACTCATCTAAGCAGGTCAGAATTGCCTGAAAATCAGAAAAACTGTTCCCTCTCTCTCTCCTGCCTTTGACATGTGGTCTGCCCGACCTGGAGAACCTGGGCTTGTTCAGCACCCGCTCCAGGTGGTCCTGCCGTCATATGGAAAGCAGAAAACGGGCTCCAGGGCATCCAGGTCTGTGACTTTGCGAGAGGAACAATCCCTGTGCGCTACATGGCTGCTCCTTTTTGGAGGCATTGCAGGGCAGCTGTAATTTATGCTCTTGGTGAACAAGTTGGCGTTTGCCTCTTGCTCTAAAGCCCTGGGTGTACAGAGAGGAGTATCAGAGAGAACGCCCACTCACTCTGTGTCTGACACATGAAAGGCTGAGCAATCAGCTGAAAGGCACAGAGTCTCTTAATTTCATGAAATGGCATCTGTGTCAAGACCCTGTATCAGCCAGAGCTTTGAGGTGGATGTGCCCGTATCTTCTCACAATGAGATGCCGCAAGAGATAAAAAGGTTTTTTGAACTTAAAAATTACCCGCGTTTCATCAGAACATGAATAGAACAAGAAAAGTTGAATTATTTTTTTTTAAATAAACTCAAAGCAACTAGGTAAGACTGAGCAGAAATGCAAAGGTTCATACACAGCTCTCCTCCTACCTACTGCATCCTCAATTCCAGCCATCCCAATGACATTGAGTAGCAGAAAACTCGGTTTGGTCCCCTCTGAGCCTTAGGAAATTATTCTGTCCGTCATCTCTGAGGCGTGTCTGGCTTCTCAGTACAGTTTCTCCAGATCCCATATCATTAAATCTTTTGCACCTTCTCCATTTGAGCAGGATTAGCAGTTCCCCGAGGATGCAGCAGTCTCCCCTCCTTGTAGGTGGTTCGACCTCAGCTATTCACTGTTTTACAGACACAGTATGTGACACAAACTAGGAACACACAAAAGAAGAAGATATAAAGGGACCTATACCATCAATTATAATGCCATGGTTGCAGGAAGGATATAACCCAATACATCGTGTGCAAGAGCCTATAACATTGCAAATAGAAATAAGAGAACCAGAAGTGATTTATTCCCTACTTCCTGCACAGATGAGCAATCTTCACTGTGAATATTCACTGAGCAGCAGCGACATGCTCAGTAGGTAGGAATTGTTAGGTCCCTCCAGGATTTCTCCAGCCTTTTTGTAAGGTGAACGTTCATCTGTCAATATCATGAAGTCATCCTGCAAGCAGTCAGCAAGCTTTTGCTTGCTACAGGGCAACAGACTACAACAAGTCTTGAGCACGTGGCATCAGACTGACATGAAAACCATTCCCCTTACTTGTGCTGCAGTGCTTTGAACCTCCAGAGCCAACAGCAGGCTTGCTGAGAGGTGTCTGCGTGATCCTGCATATAACTCTCCATCCGTACACTAGAGTGCCTCATCACTGGTACTGGGAGTGTTGTGGACACCGTTAGTGCTCGGTGGTGTGCAGCTCTGATTTCCTGTTCCTTGGAGAGTCTCTGGATGCTTTAACTATAGCTGCAGACAGTGCATAACAAATGCACCCACTCTGGCATTAGAAAATGGGTGAGGAACAAAGACCAGCTTATAGGAGTAATCATCAAACTTTAGGCTAAGCAACCAAATAACCTTCAGAAAAGGATTCTCCTGTTCTGAAAGTCCAGTACTTTGGCTCAAAGATAAGCTGAGAAGGGAATATAGATGTGCCCCAAACACAAGAATGCACGGCAAGAAGGCTTCTGCGCAAGCATCCTCAGTGAAGAGCAATGATGTTCTTAGCTCTCACTTTTTTCATATATTTGCACTAGATTCCTAGCTGTTGTGGCTGAAAATGTCTTCACTCAGCCTTGCTTTGTGATGGCACGGTTTTGAACAAAGCTCTTAGTATGAGAGTCCGGGAGACAATTTAACATTACAATATAATTCAGAAAGTACTTTGATTTACAGCTTAGGTGAAAATGAAATTCTGTGAAAAACACGATAGCTGCAAACAAAACCTTAGTACAACACTGTGCCTGGAAGCAACGTCTCAGAATTCAGAGGCCCAATTTTTACTATAAATCAACAGATTGTTTTGTCTGTTGAGTTGCCAAGGAGAGAATTACATTCTGAGTTATGATGTTAGCAGCAGACCATCAGTAAGCTATTACAAATAATCAGAATCCACCACAGAAAATGAGCATGAAAGTTGACACTGCCTCTTCTGTGCTTGAGTAGCCTGGTGAGTCCTCTCAGGTGCTCCTGGTGGTTCCACACAGACAAAATGATGTGCTCCTGTGCTGCTTTTTCCTGCTTTTTTGCTCCATGGCTGGTCTTCCACAAGTAGATCAAAAATATAATTCAGTTAACAAACATTAAGTGGTCAAACATCCCTGGCTAGAAAGGACAGGTAGATCTTGATTAGGAATTACTACTGGAGTTTAGAAAAGAGAATAAAAAGATCATTACATTTCAAAGAATGTGAACAGGGAAAACCGGGAAGGAGGTACTTGCCAGTATCTTCAAACCTGCTGTGTGGGTCTGCTTCTATCACAAAACCTGGTGCAGTATGAGCCCTTAGTCCCAGCCTTTTTCTTCCAAAGAGGTGGTGCAGGTTGACTGTCTGGAGCTGGTTAGTGGGACCTACAGAGTGGGCCAGGTGGGCTGTTGGTTGGAGGAGTCCATGGGAAAGAAAGAAGCTCTCAGCTTTCTGCATCAACCTGAGCAAGGTGACCTTCTGCAAAACAGCGGTCTGGGCATGCAACCTATACTTCATCAAATGCAGCGTTGATTCCAGGCCCTCAGCCTAAGAGCGTGAGCTAATTTGGGTGTGTGATAGGTACATTTACATTAATGTGGCAGCTCTGATCCTTTTAGAATATGGAAACTGATGCAGTTAGAGTTTAAAAAAAAATAAAATCTTTGTATGAATCTTGCTAAATGCTGCTGTTCATGCCCTTTTATTTGAATTCCGTTTTCTTTCCTTTAACCTGCCTTCTTTATCCCATTTTCTTTCCTTCTGCTTATTAATATTCAGACCATCAATTTCTTTCCACGTACATTTTCACCTTTGCCATATTCTATTATTCCCATTGTACATCCTCTTTCAATTCTGCATTTCCTTAAGTGCTTTACTGTACATGAAATATGACTCACTCACACTTACAATTGGAATTGGACCATATTATCCCTCCTGAGCCTATGTTTTCTTTGATGTCAGCTTCGGGATCTTTTTTTAGGGACACTTTTATTTTTCATTTAAAATCCCTTTTTTTTCCAAAGATAGAAAGAGAATAATTTGATGGACTGCATATACAGATCTAGTTGTTGCACCATTATTGTTAGTTACATAGTGCTTAAATTATCCACAAATAAAGTATTTTTTCTCCCTTCCAGTTTAATCAGATGAAAGTAGCAATTCAGAACACAGAGCCAGAAGAATCATTAAGAATGATAAGTGGCTCAGGAATAGTAAGTAATTGATCAAGTAACAGTTCAGAAAGAAGCATGTGTAGATACTGAGTAATGTAATGAACCATCCCATTCTCAGTTGTTTTAGTCTGATGTTATATTTAGTATTGGTAAGGCAATTTTCTCTGACCAAAGGATTAATTTAATTTGCCCATCTCTAGTCTAGAGAGACTGGCAGTCATAAAAATAAACAAATGCTTTTTTCCCCCAAATTACCTTGCTTGAAGTCCTAAGAAAACCAGAATTTAGGAATATAATCTTAGGGAAGAATTAGAAAAATCAACTCTCTATTCACAAACATCAGAGACCAAGAGTTAAAGAAAAAAAGGCATATTGCCCTAGGCATCCTTTTTCTAATTTTAGGTTTTTGTTGTTTGCTTCAGTGACTTGGATCACTTTTAATGGTTCACTTAGTTGTGACTACAACAGGAAGTATAGCACAAAGAGGATGCTGTAGAATGTTCTGCAGTCACCTGGGCATTAACACAGTTTTCATGCTATCCAATGGAAAAATCATACCTAAAAATGTACGTATAGGTGCAAATGTTCTTGGTATTGATCATGGTAACCACACTGCCATCCGCCAGTTCTATGATTCTTACCTGCTTTACATGAAAGGAAGATATTTGTTCCTATTGCTACAAAAATAAAATCCGGACTTGTTATTTGATAACAGGCACGCACTGAGTCAGTTAACTCTTCAAAGGTCAAAAAATAATGCAATTTAGTGCAATTCTTCCTGACCGGGTGGCAGAGGTAATAACTGCATCTGGCATGGCTGCGTCTGAGCTGAATGAAGATTACTTTTCACCTGGGGTGACTGAAGCACTTTTGGATCTACAGAGGAAATGGAAAGGGTTTTCTGAACCTCAGTTAATGCTCTGTTTGAAAAAAACACCAAACAAAAAAAAACATTTCAGAAAACTGTAATCACAGTAGAAAAGCTGGCATTTTAGAAGTAGCCACTCTGGCTGTACTCAGATAGATACCACATTGGCTTCTTATTTCAAATGAATCTTAAATATAAATGCTCCTTTTGGTAAGTATCAGCATTTTACTCTGTTTATGAATTTAATGACATTGTTTCAAAATCCTGCCAGCAGTTCTTGCTAGTAATCATGCAATCATGGTGTTGTGGTTCCTCTTTAATCTTCCTCAGTTTTTTCTCCTTGGTGATTGTTTTTATCCACACTCTCATCCAGTGAAGAATTTACCACTTAGAGTCCAAGTAGTTAAGTGAGCATTTAATCGCATTAAAGAAATATTATCTGTTGATTTCACTAGGAAGGAAGAGCCAGGAACTGCTATTGTAAATGAGACCCGAGACTGACAGTGTCATCTAGCTACAAAGGCTGTCCATACGTGTATTTGCCCGTGTCTTAATGCAGCCACATACAGTTCTCAATTTGTACTGATCTCAGCAGGATATGGGGGTGTTTCTGTGTGATAAATGTCTTTCAATTACTTAACAATAAGAAGCTGCTTCCTTGGAGCAGGGACATCAATCCTTATGTCACCTTCATAAACTGATCACCATGGCTCCACCAATCTGTTGATTACTTTCTTTGGTCCATACACAAGAAATGTCACAAATATTGGTATTACTTATTTTATTTCTGCCAGCATAAGCTTGCTTTTCTTCCTCTTTTTATTCACAAGCCAAACCTGAAGGACTAATTGGTGGGACACTGAGATGTTGTAGTAACCTGTGGGGAGTCTGTGTGCACAGAGAGTCCTAGTTTTTGTAGGGGAAGGAGGATTGTTTTTCCCTTTGACTGTAGAAAGCTTTATCAGAAATCTGGTTGTTTTTGAAGGAAAAAAGAAAAATTGGTTGTGAGCTCTTATTCAAGACCAATTTCTTGAAGACAGATGAAGACAAAACATACAAAATGGGACCGAGGAAAATAGCAGAGATGTGCAGAATACTAGTGGCGAGAAGCCGACGTTTGGTGTTGCAGGTCTCTTTCTGAGAGCTCAAGCACAGACTGTGGGTCTTACTGGCTTGTCTGAGATCTGACAAAACCTCACCCCCTCTGGCTGTGACATTGGGTTGGGGTGGGGTTAGCTGCCTCTTGGCCTGCAACACTACTGCAGAGCACTTTTTTATTGGCCAGTTAAGCCAGACTCTTTCTACCAAGAGGGCAGAGACGCAAGCAGGATGGAAAGTGACAAACCCCACAATTTCCTATTTCCATATAGTGGCTGAGCTAGTGGGAGTGGTGGTGTCCCCTGACCTGTTCTTGCCCAGTGTTTTTCAGGATCAAGGCAAAGAGAAAAGTCAGCAGTGCCCTGGGGGATGCCAAAGTCCTAATTAATGATGAACAGAGGAATTTGCATTTTTCCCCCTCTCTCTCTTTCACAGTTTTGATTCTCCCCAAAATCTGTTTCTGCAGGGGGGCAAAAACAGACAATCAGACAGAAATAACTAGTCCCTTTATTAGTTGGTCCATCTGCGTGTCCAGACTTCGCACACCCTGATGCAGATCTGCTCATTCTTAGTTTCACTCTGCCCTTTTTTGCGGGTCATGAACTCAACACAGTTCTTGGGGAGGGTCACCAGAACCTCCTGTTTCCAAATAACTCAGCATTTCCCATCTGTACTGTCTTGTTAACCGTGTCTGTAGTGGTCTAGGCTAGACTTGAACTCCTGGCCTAGATATAAGAGACATTTCCACTTTATGGTCATCTTAGTGAAAAGTTATACAATACACAGTTGACTACCTGTTTGCAAATGTGGGCTTTTGACCCTGGTTACAATTTCAATTGGTGTTACTTCATTCCCAGTAGCAGAGGTCAGCCCATCCCTGCATTATCAATGCATAATAAAATTGCCCAGTTTGCTCCCAAGCTGAGAACCAACGCCATTATCTGTCCAAAGCACAAGCCTTTGTTTGCACGGTTGTAACCTGCTTGGTTAGAAAAACTGCCTTAAGCTATGGCTTAGATTTTTTTTTTCTTTGTCTGAAAAACAGTCACACTATTTTCAAGGAAGTCAAAGGGTTTTGAAGTGGAAATCCTGTCTAAATTTCCTGTACAGAGAGAATGAATTGTCAGGAATGGGAAATACAAGGCAACTACACCATATGATTGCACAAAATGACACATGATAAACATGCCAATACTTCATACGCCCTTGGGAAGGAAAAACAAGCAGTCTTGGCTTCACCAGCCTGATAACTGATTCTGTATTTGTGGGATTACATTTTTCAAAGGTGGAAATATGCTGTTTGAGAAGAAGAAGCAGAAAGTATGAATAGACACAGACCATGCTAAAAAGAAATATTTTATTGCTTCTCTACAATGGCTTTCCTTTACCTGGAATACAAGTTTACTTTTTTTTATAATGTGTCATATAGAATATAGTTACATAATTTAAAGAAATACCAGTCTCATGTGCAGTTACTGCTCTGTGCTCCCTTTATCACATCCTGCAGGATGTACTATAACACAGTCTTGCATTATCTGAATCAGGGGTTAGCCATGTGTTGCAGAGCTTCACTAAGTGTTGGATAACACCTGCATTTTTTTGGGGGCCAGCCCCACTCTGAAGGTGGGGAGCACCTTCCCCCAGGGGCCTCTGTCTGAGCATCTTTGTAAATCCCTTAAATCCCTGACCATCTTCAAAGACTTGAAGATAATTTTCCTTCATCTTTGAAGGAAAAACAAACCATAAATGGTTTCCATACTTTTTCTGGCTTGAATGCAGTCAGCATTTAGTTCTGCATCAGCAGTGGGTAGGAGGTTTAGCATCTCATGACTTGGCAGAACCAGCGATAGAAATAGAGCAAAAAATTTTGGATGAATAGTTTATTCACCGAAAAAGGCAATTTAGGGTGACTGGAACAACTTGTGAGTCCCTGCCGAGTTAGGTGGACACTTTCGGATGGAACCTGAATAATGGAGGGAGGGTGGGAAATTTCGTTTCAGCATTTTTAAATTAAATATTTCTTGCTTGATTCTTGTTTTGTTTTGAAAATTGTCCACATTCCATTTTAAAAGTGGAAGATGAAGTAGATATTTCTGGGAAAAAAAAGAGAAAAGTGTTGAATAAAATATTTTGGTTAATTAAAAAAACCAGTTGTTTTATTAAAAAAACTGGAAGAAGTATGTTTCACATTCACCAAATATTGTCATTTTTTTCATTCATCCAACAAACAAGCCAAATTAGTCATGTCATCATCTCGTAACAGGCATTTTACTCTGACAGTAGTAGCTTCATTCCTGAGTGGGACCTTTGGGACTTGATTTTAACCCCATTTCACCTCAAAAGGAAAAAAGGTCACCAACCAGGCTGGTTGTCTTCCCAAGCTGCTTAGCAATGCAGTAAGTGAGCTGCTGAAGGACACTTACAACTTCCACAGGACTCGTTCACTGATGAACCATCTCCTGTCAAAATTTGCCCCATGCTATAAGCACTTATTTTCCAGCAACAGAATAGTAGCTCTGATAGCTTAACCTTTTTCATTGCAAAGCACATTATGGAAAGAGTGTGGACATTAAAGTCTTGAAGAGGCAAATAAACATTTACCACAGTCTGCAATACAAAAGCTTTCATTATCATTCCCTCCTCCGCAGAAGCAGCCCCCTTCGAGAACAGGTCCCAAAGCCAGCTGTGATGGACAGTTGCTTTACTTCCTGAACACTTCATGAGGATTTCCTCACCAGGTGATCAATTAATTTTAAACTTGGTGGAATCTAAACCACTTTCTGTTTTATGCCGTGTTTTCCACTAAGCTAAGAAGTCTTTTTGACCTGACCCGTCAAGGTATCGCACAGTGACTATGACCCTTTAAAATTGCACGGTGTGAAGGAGAATTAACTGGAAGGTGTTGCACCAACAGAATAGTATAAAATGACTGAGGGTTTAGGACTGGGAAAGTAATTTGCATTTTCTGATATGAATTTGTTTTAGAATGTTGATATTTCATGGGGGTGAAATAGTTGGGTGAAAAGAAAGATCCAGAATAAGAGTGAGACAAAAAGTAAATACTTTCCTTTTAATAGCGGCTGACAGCATGTTCTTCATTCGGAAACTTCTTTGCTTGGAAAACGTGATGAAACCAAGACTGGTGCTTTCAGCTTCAGCTATATAAAGCTGATATGCAGGAAAGAGATATCAATTTCTTTATTAATTCAAGATTTGAAAAAAAATCACAGTAAGTTTTATGATAACAGAATTCCATGTAAGTGCTTTGATTTAAAAAACTAAAGTGAAATTTAATGCAGCATCAATGCCTTGTACTGGAAGGCAGTTTTACATAACTTTTGTTTCAGTTTTGATTTAAAATGTTACTTTTTTCTATTTGCATATTTCCAATCTGAAAAATTCTCTGAAGCTCTTTTCCCCAAGACATTCTTTTAATGCATAGGAGAAATTAATTGCAAATTGTAACATTTTCCAGTAGCTGAAAATTTTCTTCTTTAAAAAAATCTTGCCTAGAATATGGTATTTTGCAAAAGTAGAGGTTTGGGGCTTCATATCACAGTCAAAGATATTTTTTCATGAGATCTTATCAACCAAAATAATGGAATATATGCTTTTTGACATAGGCTGAGCACCTTGCACTGCATATTAAAGTTATTATCACAATGCAGAACTCTGGGAGAGAATGGATGTGTCTTTATTTCCATTTTACACCTGTTCAACTGAATCAGAGAGTTAAAGCAGTTGCCTGGAGTCTCATGAAGCTGGCGCTGTAGCAGAAATAGAGCTCACATTTGGGTTGATTCACAAATGTCAACAAATGACAGCTGCTCAACTGCAGGACCCATAACCATGTTTTCCCCCAGCTTGTCTCCACAAAAGGATGCCATGTTCTGGTGGTGACCCATGGCGATATTCTGAAAGGTACCCAGAAGCTGTGAGAGAGTCATAGTGCTAAAATAAAAAGAGCTGGAAAAGTGGAAGGTTTAATCTTTGCAAGGCCTTCATGAACTGTGTGATCCTCCTTAGACTTTCATTTCCAGGAACTTCACTGGGGTCATTGATGCTACAGCAGTGCTGTATAGAGCATAAAATAGTCTTTTATTTACATCGTGGGCATGGCCAAATAACAAATGAGGAAAATTGTGAAGGGAAAGGAGTTGCTTTGTCACATTTACTGTGCTCAGTCTTATCATACTTGGTTCTTGGTGCAGACAGCTCTCACTCTGAAAAATTTCCCTCATTACCTGGCCCTAAAACATTTACAGAACATCTGAATAATTGATATAATTTATGGTTTTATTGGTGGGAGCCATTAAATCCCCTCCCCCCAAACAACATTAGAGAGGAGGCTCTGCAACATGCAGTAAGAAGTGGAGCAGCTATTTAAAGAAAGAAAAGGGCAAGAAAATCTTAATGTGCTTTCTGAACATGATAACGTTGAATGAGGCAGAGTTTGCAAACATCCACTTCTAAAATTACTGCTAAGTAAATGGATCCAGTGTGCTGTCGGAGTTACAGGCTTCTCAGAGAAAGTTTTACAAGGTCTACCTTTGAAAAAACACCAATCACTACTGCTGCTTGGTAGCTTGATAATGTTTACTTTGAATTTGTAGTGTTACTGCACACCTTGCATTCTGTCTTGCAAGTGAAATTATGGGAAAAGTGGAAAATGCTCAGGTAACAGTCTCTATTACATAGGCTATGTGGGTAACTTGTTTTCATAGAATCATAGAATCATAGAATCGTCAAGGTTGGAAAAGACCCTTAAGATCATCGAGTCCAATCTAACTCTGCCAAGTCCATCTATACCATGTCCTCGAGCACCACATCTATCCGTTCTTTAAATACCTCCAGGGATGGGGACTCAACCACTTCCCTGGGAAGCCTGTTCCAGTGCCTGACCACCCTTTTGGTAAAGAACTTTTTCCTAATATCCAACCTAAACCTCCCCTGGCACAGCTTGAGGCTGTTTCCTCTCATCCTATCACTCATTACTAGGGAGAAGAGACCAACCCCCACCTTGCTACAACCTCCTTTCAGGTAGTTGTAGAGAGCAATAAGGTGTCCCCTTAGCCTCCTCTTCTCCAGACTAAACAACCCCAGTTCCCTCAGCCGCTCCTCCTAAGACTTGTGCTCTAGACCCTTCACCAGCTTCGTTGCCCTTCTTTGGACATGCTCCAGCACCTCGATGTCCTTCTTGTAGTGAGGGGCCCAAAACTGAACACAGTACTCGAGGTGCGGCCTCACCAGTGCCGAGTACAGGGGCACTATTACCTCCCTGGTCCTGCTGGCCACACTATTCTTCATAAAAGCCAGGATGCCATTGGCCTTCTTGGCCACCTGGGCACACTGCTGGCTCATGTTCAGGTGGCTGTCAACCAACACCCCCAGGTCCTTTTCAGCCAGGCAGCTCTCCAGCCACTCTTCCCCCAGCCTGTAGCGTTGCATGGGGTTGTTGTGACCCAAGTGCAGGACTCGGCACTTAGCCTTGTTGAACCTCATACAGTTGGTCCCGGCCCAACGATCCAGACTGTCCAGGTCCCTCTGCAGGGCCTTCCTACCCTCCAGCAGATCAACACTTCCACCCATCTTGGTGTCACCTGCAAACTTACTGAGGGTGCACTCAATCCCCTCATCCAGATCATCAATGAAGATGCTGAACAGGACCGGCCCCAGTACTGAGCCCTGGGGAACACCACTCGTGACCGGCCGCCAACTGGATTTAACTCCGTTAACCACAACTCTCTGGGCTTGGCTGTCCAGCAAGTTTTTAACCCAGCGCAGAGTGCACTTATCCAAGCCTTGAGCAGCCAGCTTCTCCAGGAGAATGCTGTGGGAGACATCTCCCAGCTCAGGGGCCTGAAAACCCCAAGGATGACCAGTCTGACTAATAAAGACTGAGGCAAAGAAGGCATTAAGTACCTCAGCCTTCTCCTCATCCTTCGTGGCAAGGTTATCTTCTGCATCCAACAAAGGAGGGAGATTCTCCCTGGCCCTCCTTTTGTCACTGACATATTTATAAAAACTTTTTGTTATCTTTAAGGCGGTGGCCAGTTTAAGTTCCAGCTGTGCCTTCGCCTTTCTGATCTTCTCCCTGCATATCCTCACAACATCCTTGTAATCCCCCTGAGTCATCTGCCCCTTCTTCCAAAAGCGGTAGGCTCTCCTTTTTTTCCTGAGTTCCAGCCAAAGCTCCCTGTTCAGCCAGGCCGGTCTTCTCCCCTGCCTGCTCGACTTGCGGCACATGGGGATGGCCTGCTCCTGCGCCTTTGAGATTTCCTCCTTGAATAACGTCCAGCCTTCCTGGACTCCTTTGCCCTTCAGGACTGCCTCCCAAGGGACTCTGTTAACCAGATTCTTGAACAGCCCAAAGTCCACCCTTCTAAAGTCCAGGGTAGCGGTCTTGCTGACCCCCTTCCTTACTTCTCCTAGAATCGAAAACTCTACCAATTCATGGTCGCTGTGCCCAAGACAGCCTCCAACCACCACATCGCCCACCAGGCCCTCTCTGTTCATGAACAGCAGGTCCAGCGGGGCACCTCCCCTGGTTGGCTCGCTTACCAGCTGCGTCAGGAAGTTATCTCCCACACACTCCAGGAACCTCCGAGACTGCTTCCTCTCTGCTGTGTTGTATTTCCGGCAGATATCTGGTAAATTGAAGTCTCCCACGAGAACAAGGGCTAGGGATTGTGAGACTTCAGCCAACCGCTTGTAGAGTACTTCATCTGTTTCTTCGTCCTGGTTGGGTGGTCTGTAACAGACTCCCACCAGGATATCTGTATAGGATTACATCCAGACACTAGCTAATAGAGATTATTCACAGGCTTTATCTAACCAACATAGACTATATCAAGCAGACATATATACCTGAAGTAGCCATCCAAAACTTCAGTCTTGGTCAAAAATGAGAGACTGGGATTTTTAGGGTACAGTTCATCTGACTGTAGTATAGATATCTACCTTCCACTTGGATACATTTTGTCCTAAAATGCGTATTTCTTACCATTAATTTCAAAAAACCACATGTACATAACATGTTTTAAGTTAGGTGAGACAAAACCTTCTCCAAAAAAATCAGTGTCTATACCATCCTACAAGTACATAGTAGTGACTATGGAGCATGGAGCACGGACATGGTCGTTAAGGAAGCTGGAGATACAGTATTGTTTGATGAGTCCTTACCAAAGCAGGTGATATAAGCCTTTTAGTTGAGCAAACATATGAGTTTTCAAGCTATACCATGATCTGGGAAAAGACATAGCTGGTAACACTGGTTTTGATTTTAGTGGAAGAACCTCCTAAAGCAATGGATGTGCCTATGATACCACGAAGTACTCAGTTTTGCAGAACCCAGTTCCTACGAGTGTGTCACTCAGCAATTTTTTTAACTGAAAATTAGAGGTGAAAGGTTCCTTGTACAGTGCAAAGGAGAAATAAGCACCTAGGAATGAGATGCATACTAGAGCTTGCTGAGTGGAGAGTTTCCTGTGGAGATAAGTGGGAAATGGCTGAGGAGCTCTTAGAATAAGGCATTTCATTGACATGTGAGACACCACGGTAAGAAGCTACAGCATTTGGTAGGCAAGTGGTTATAGCACTCACCTGGAATGTGCAGATCCAATTCACATCCTTTCTGTGCTCATCTCACTGAGGAAATTGTTCAAGCGCCATGAAATACTCTGTGATAGGGCCTTGTCAATCCCTGCATGTGTTTGGGACACAGAGACAGAGAATGACTTCATGTTCCACTGCTTAAGATTTGCATCTAGGAAGGAGAGACTCTGTTCCCAGTCTACAAGCCAATGGATTTTAAGTGTTTTCGTACAAAGTGGAATAGCTTCAGCAAGGGTGGTTGAGAGAGGTTCGCTTCAGATCAGTCTAAGAACTGGTAGATGTGACTATTTCCTAGTTGAAGAAAGACACAGGTTAAAGTCAGCTAAAGCAGACAGAGACCCTAAAATCCACTGAATCTTTGCATTGTGCATGCTTTAGATACCAAAGTGCTGGTCTAAAATCTGGGCACTCACTTTAGGACTTCTCTGGAAACATGTACCATGTGAGGCCCTCCTAGGTTTGGTGTGATAGAGTAACATCATTTTCCATGCATAGAGGTGGCTAGAAAATAGTCTGACTTCAGAAAATTGTATGGCCTTTTAGGCTTTTAGCAGCATAATTCTGTACATACTGGGGATACATAGATAAAATTACATAAAGTGATTTGAAAACAAAGGGATCAGCAGGACTTCTCCATTTATTTATTTTTAATGTGCTGTTTTCACATATAAAGCTGTGACATGGTATGGCAATGGCTAAACAATAAAACAAGCTCCGTACCTGCCAAGTATAATCGTGATTCTCTGATTCCAGCCCAGCAGGCTGGAGTCAAAATAATCCAGCTGGCTCAGCAACTGTGTGGATGCCATTTATGGCAGCACTGTGTAAGTGGCAGGAAAACTCACTCGGGGCTTCCTTTATTATTTTACCCTCCCTGCTTTAAGCCCACTAGGACAGGATTTGCACAGTCAGAAATGCTGATTCTTGTGGCTTCAGCTCCCTGCATTGTACTGTTTCTGGCAGCACAGTCCAGCTGTTTATGCATGTCTAATACATTTCCTAAGGGCATTTGTAAGGCAAAACAAGATGCCCCTTCAAGGAAGGTAACACACAATCTTAACTCAGCTACATTTTACAGAAATTACAGTGACTTGATTCCTACTGCGCCTCAGCCTGTGGCACATAGTGTCTGGGACATTGCCGAGTTTCCACTGGGTTTCACAGCTGCTCAGTAAAGATGTAACTTGTAAGAATTTTTTATGTGTGGGAGAGAGAAATGCATACCTGCTGTGTATCTAATTAAAAGGCACAGATTCATAGCGTCACCTTAGGCTGCTAACTCCTCCTCTTCCATCTCAGCCTGTGCATGTTGCATTGTGGGCATTGCAGTGGGCATGGTAGTGTGGAGCTGGAGTACAGCCTCAGCTACAGAAATGTATGTTCCCATCGTGCAGGTGAATAACAGCATTTGGCTCCTCTGAAATGTCCTGATCAGTGTTCAGGATCTGCAGGATGGAGCTCTGTATTCTTTCTGCCATGCTTTAAATGCTGGTTCTTCTGCTCATATTGCTTGCTGGAGCACATAGTGCAGTACATTCCCTTTGACAATAACAGAAGATGTTCTACGGACTTTGAAAAGTGATGCTATTCAAGCACAGGGTAAACAGGAGCAAAATCTACTGAAATAGCGCTGATGTGCTTCCTTTCATCATAAATGGTAGCCAGGACCATAAGAGAAAGGTCATTTTGAACAGTGTGTGCAAAGGGTAGCAGTGGAGTTTTCCAAGGTGGAGATTGGGTCTAGATACACAACACATCCTTTTCTGCTCTCTTTTCAGACCCCTGTATGTTTTGACTGCATTGAAATGTTTGGCCTGCAGGGTATTATTCAGACTTTAAATACCTTTGATGATTATAATTTTTAAGAGTTTAGGTACAATCCGTCTTGCTTATCTTGATTCAGTTGTACGGTGGTGTCATTTGAGGTGACCTTGGATATCTGAGACATCTCCAGAGGGCTGGTTAGTGTAATACTGGACATTTCTGCTCTGCTGGATTAGCAAACGGAGGCTAGGTACCTAATCTGGCAGTATGTGATGCTTTTATTTAGACAACTGAGTAAAACCCCGTGTGTCTATGCTTAGACAGTGATTCTAAGCTCCTCTTTACAGACATGAAGATGAAGAAGCACTTATTTGGGTGTTATTCATCACATCCTAAAGAAGACATCTAAAACAGTTCAGATGCATTGCATCCTAGAAATGTCTGTTCTTCTTCATTCCTTGATTTATTTATATCAAAGGAGTTTTGGCAACTAGCTCACGTGTACGTTGTAGACATTAAAAGTCAAATGATTTTAATTCCACCCTGGATGTAATACCTGATAAACAAAGGAGACAACCTGCTGTTGCCTAATCAGAAAATCTTTCCTTAAAAACTGCAAGACTACAAAGAAAGGCAGAGACCAAATACAGCTATGGAGGACAATGTACCTTTGATATTCATAGTGTATAGCTCATTAATCGGCTACTGTTTGTCCCACTGTGGGGGTAATATGATAAAAATCTTGTGACATCACAGTGCTGTAATACATCTGATTTTATTGCGGATCAGTCAATTCAAATCAGCATAGGCTTTTACTAGAACAGAGGCATTTGGTATTTAGGTATTTGCAGTAGATAATATCTATGAAGATTCATTTTTCTTATAGAGTTTTTGGATAAAGGTCAAGCAACTAGGATCGAATATTTAATAACACGCATATTAGTAAAGTCATATCAACCAACAGGATACAGTACCCTGAGTTTACTTTGAGGTTATGTATACCAAACACAGCTAATTAATCAATATGGTAATTGGTTCATAAAAGATGAAAAAGGTGATAACTATAAACTTTCTAGAGTTGTTTTTCAATAGGTATTGTATCACGCCCTGTATTCGTATTCTTTCTGATAAACTGTGATTGTGACTATAAGACACTTGTATTTTGTTAGACTAATCCTGATTCTTTTCCTAAAGGCAGTAGCTCATAATGCGTGTATTCTTTGTGAACACACATTTCCATTAATAGTTGGATTATTCATTTGTTATAAGCCAATAAACTAACAAACCAAAACACAAAACAAGAAAAAAAACCCACCTCATTGAACAACTGGAACTCGTGCTGTGCAGAAATATGTTTATTTTTTCACATCGATATCTTCAGCTCATGAAGAAGTTTAAAATATAACATGCTGTGTCTTATTTCTTTGTAGGTCTCCTACGTAAAAGCTATCGACATCTGGATGGCCGTGTGCCTTCTCTTTGTCTTTGCTGCATTACTGGAATATGCAGCAGTCAACTTTGTTTCACGGCAGCACAAGGAGTTTCTGAGGCTTCGAAGAAGGCAAAGAAGACAAAACAAGGTACAGCTGCTCTTTACTTGGGATGACTGAGTCTGCCCTGACAGCACGCTGATGTGCAGTTGATTTCTCACCTCAGTTCTTGCCCTCGCAGGAGAGTCTGATTCTAAAGTTTCCTTTTGAGTGATTTACTCCTTGATAAAGAGCTGAAAACTGGCTGCTGGGTTTATGTGCAGTTTATGAAGTTATTGATGAATGTCAATAGATTGGTCACTGATTCCAAGAATTTTGTTCTCTTCTTGCAATTGCTGAGGCAGCTGCACCTTTACCTGTGAAATTAGATTTTCTTCTAATCCCCAAGTATTATGCTATTATGTGGCACCCACCAGCAGATAAGGAACAGTTGGACGCAATGACATAGATAGAGTACCAATATTATTTCCTTGACATCATCCAGATGTGCTGACATCAGCACATGCTTGAGACCTGTCTTTTCTAATGCTACCCTAGCTAGTCATGCTTAAAATGGGAGATTCCTTAGGGTAGCCCATTACAGAGTGATCAGCAGTTCTGCCCTCACTTCTAAACCACCAGCAACTGGTGTCTTTCCCAGCTGAAACCAGGAAACATGGCCACTTCAAAAAAGAGAAGGATTAGGACAATTTCCTCTCTACATTCTACTTTTTCACAGTTTGTTACTGATATTAACTTCAAAATTTAGCAAAGGGACTATTTGTGAGTATCGTTTTCACATCATTTTATACCAGTGAGTGAAACGTGGAAGAGAGGCTTGTTTTTAACCTAGATGTCGGTCTGGAAAGATTTTTAGGAAGACTGTCCACCTTTCCTGATTTTTTCTTTAGTAAACAGAAAGACAAGAATAGACATTAGATTGAATTTTAGTCCAGTTATGATCATTCCCACAACTATAAAGACTTCATCTTTCCTGTGTCTATGTCACTGGTTTTCAGTATCAGTAGAAACATTTAGGTTTACGCTGTACATATGCATTTGCTAGATGAAGTAAATATTTGCTTGAGCTGCACGAGTGCTTCAAGCCACAAATAATGGTTTCCTTTACAAGAGGGATGACAACAATGGCACAGGGCATTTGTGTTTTGACAGGTCTGTCTAATAAATGTTCTGTAGCTAATGTAATATTTGATGGATGCTCTGGGAAGCAATCCAGTGCTGTTCTCTGGTTTAATATTATTGTCAGGTGAATTGAGACTCCCGTTAAGATTAGAATAGGAGATAGCAGAAATGCTTGCCCGTCTGCAGGCACACATGCCAGATGCACTGCCACTGGAAGCCTTTGTTTCCTAAAACAGCATGGCAGCAGCAGAAGCTGCTGTATGGGGTCTGTAATTTCAGGTTTGGATATGATGTCTTACATAAAGATGAACAAGTGGGCAAGAAGCCACCATTGGTAAGTAACAGTATCCAGTGGCATCACTCAAAAATTATGAGGTTTTGGTCCATGGAAACCGTCATTCATCTGCTGTGGGAATGATTATTCTGGTGACTATTTAAAGAAAGTTATTTAAAACCAAATCACCAGAAGACCTGCTTTTATCCTAAGCCAGTTGGCATGTGGATTCTTTGCAAAATGGGTAATGCCCTAATGAAATACAAGGAAATATTCTGCTGGAGTAAGAGACACCTACGCATTTGCACAGGCTTGCTTTCACTTTTCCTATGAATCTGGTTGCACGAATTTCAAAATAGGGCATAGTGTTACTAAGGCCATCTCTTTAGGAGGTGTTTTCTGCATCTCTTTACTTGAGTTTCTCTCTCACGATTTTCTCAGTTTATTTTGCCTTGGAAGTGATTCATGTTGTTTTGCATGATGGTCTTCTCTAACTGAGTCATTCCTCTCTTTGTGTGTTGTGTATGTGTGTTGTGTTACCGCTGTGATATTCTCATTCTTGCTGCTACTATCTGTGCTGACACTCTGGGGACAGGCACAGACTATGACTGTTGGGAATGAAAGCGTCGAGTCCATGCGGCGCATGAATGGCTTGCGGAGCAAAGAGTCATCAGCTTACGGGACAGTGAATCAGATCGGCAATTCAAGTTTGAGGGTAAAACTGTAGTGAGAAAGAGAAAGCAAGAGAGAGTTTTAGTGTGTGCAATGATGTCATAAATCAGCAAAGTGGATGATTTTGATGGCATCACTAGTAGTCTCTTGTATTCTCTTTGCTAAATGTCCCCACAAAATATACAATACTGTCCCAAGCATGAACAGCAGTTTCATGTTGTACATTCTTGTGGTCCATCCTTATGCTTGCTTTTTTCCATGGTCGGCTTGTGCCACCCCCATTCCAGACCTCCCAAGGAAAGTGCATGTTTATTCGGTATCCTGGTCCTGTATAAATATAGGGTGAATGGGGGGGACAGGAGCATAAGAAATGTCTTGAGACAGAAAATCCCACATTGTGTCATCTTCCAGGTGAGTGCATTCCAACAAAACTTGGTATGTATCACGAAATGCATTTTTATTGGTATGATATTTATTCCTGAACCGTCAACCTGTTCCTCCTCGTGATGTCCTGAGCCCTGCTTAGTGGAGTATGAGTATCTATGAATGAAAAAAATGTATTTCGTTCATTTCTTTTTATTTGC
Source organism: Nipponia nippon (assembly GCF_047370975.1). Taxonomy (NCBI): domain Eukaryota; kingdom Metazoa; phylum Chordata; class Aves; order Pelecaniformes; family Threskiornithidae; genus Nipponia; species Nipponia nippon. The sequence goes on along the minus strand of NW_028262336.1, from coordinate 49,006,923 downwards.
TTGGAGAAGACCCATGGAGCTGAAATCTTTCACACAGCATAACATGTAGCAGATCTGAAGCAATATGATAGCAGCTGATAGATCCAGATTAAGGGTGAGTTGGGGAGGTAATAAAATCAGTGATGGAGAGAGAAATGAGCTTAGTGTGCAGCTCACTGCTTGGTACTTGTGGCTGAGAAATGAAATTTATTCATTTAAATAAAATGGGACCAGGATTTAAATCTCTCAGGACCTGATTTCCCAGAATAAAAACATTGCCTGAGCAGCTTTGGAGCTGTAATGGGCCTCTGACTTTGATCAAGCTCTGTAAAGTTATGTGATTATAAGATGCAGATGATTTCAGTGGATTTTGTACGCTGTAAAGGGAATTAGGAGCTTTCAAAATCAAAGCAAAAATCACAGTTCACATTACACAGCAAAATTAGATAGAGGGTTTACAATGCCATAAATTTTTCACTTTCAGAGCTACAATATCAAGCAGTAGAAGAGAGGCTTCATTTCTAGATACTTTCTGCTGTAGAAATAATCATATTTACACATATACAAAACAACATAAAAAGAAAAATTTCAGGGTCTCTCTAGAAGATAGGACCAATATTACTGTGCTGTCACTGGAAAGCTGATGTCATACAACTACAAAAACAGTCCAAGTAAGCAGTCAGTGTTGCGTGTTTTATCAGTCACATAGTGCTACTAGTGCAGCTAGGGTTCTTGTAAGGCTCAGTTACCCTCTCTCTAAGGAACACTTGCAGAAACCTCTCTTCTACTTTTGAATATTGTGTATTACATACACAGCCAGGACAGTACACAGAGGGGTCATGTCGCTGCAGTACTTTTGCTGCAAAGCCCTAAGAGCTGAAGCTGCACTGGTGTTGATTTCCCCTGGAGAACTCCCACCACAGAAGCGATGTGCACTTGAGAGGTGAACAGAGGAGACATACCAAGATGGAGATTTCTGGACCAATGCTACCATAGCTGCAGCTCGGTACTTTTCTGCTCAAGAGAAGGACATTTGTGTGCAGAGGAGAACAGAGCAACATTGCCTGTGGTGCCACAAGGAGCCTCACAAGGAGGGAGCTTGACTTGCTGAGGTATTGCTCACTGAACTAGGGTTTATGGTGAATGCGAATTTAAAAGTCACAGGCAAGTGATTGTGACACAGTCAAGAGGAGACAGTGTAAAAGAGCAGTGACTGAATATTTATACTGCATCATTCAGTGCCAATCTGGGGAGAGAAAAAATAGGTGCTGACCTATGCCTGACCAGGATTCCCGGGTTTAGCAGCTAGATCTACAAAACAAGAAAAATACTGTCCTCAGTTTTGTAAGCCTGTATTTCTGTCACTGCTTTCATTATTGCTTCTGCTGGGTCTTGTTCTTCTTAGTGCTGCAGCCCTCAGAGCATTGCATGAAAGCACAAGACACCTTAAGAGACCAACAGATCTCTTAAGCAAAAGATCAGACTCGTTAATATTTCTCTAGGAAAGCCTGGCTTGTGTTGTTGATGGTCCAGAAATTGTATTTACAGCTGAGCCATTGACCTGTCATTGCATTAGAATAGATTGCACTACCAGGACCTGTTGCCATCTTCCATACAGAATAAATCTCTATATCCTTAGGTAATAAGTGCTTCAACCTGTCTGCCTTCCCCATGCAGTTTCTGTTGGAGGAAGCATTCAATGCTTGTCCTAAAGATCTCTATAGTCTTCCTGCTCACAGGGAAATACACCCAACAGTAGCAATACTTCACTGCTGAGAGAAATGGTTGCCTATTTATTATATATCATGATACTACTTTTTGCATAGAGAGAGTACAAGGCTGCAGAAGCCATGAGTCTGATGGTACTGAGGATGTAGTAGTTTCATTATATTTCAATTTGCATTGTGCCAGATCACCTGAAAGAAAGGAATTTCTTTTTTAAATATGATTTGTAATAATCAAACAAGATTTGCTTATTTTTCAAATTTATGTGTTTCCAGGGAAGCAGAACTCCTCTGTTTACACAGGTTCAGTCATCCCTTTTTGAAAACAGTAATTATTATGTTATATGATCAGTAGTCAAAGTGACTCACAGTGCACTAGTATTCATGCCATCATCTCAGAGATGACTTACTAAATAATACGTGTGGTGGTTACCACTGTGACCAAGAACAGGGGTTAAGTTTGGGACTGTTAGTGTTAAAAGAAATACTTTATATCTTGAATGAAAAATTGTGCAGCTGGAGGCTGTGACAGACTTTAATCCCATGTGCAAGGAACACAGAGCAATACAAATAACAATGCTGCAGCCAGGGGGGTTCACATGCATGCAGATTAGCAAAGGAAGGCACAAATGGTGTTTTCAAATGAAAAAGCTGGGACTGAGACTAAGTGATTACAGCAGCAAAGGATAACTCCACTAAGCAAAGATGGCAGCACCCGGACGAGTGCTTCAGAGAACTGCTGGTCTCTGGATGGAGCTGCAGGTGACAAGGCAGGTACCCCAAGTGCCCAAACAAAGTCACTGCGACTGTCAAGATGATATAATATTTTCATCTTTAAAATGGAGAAGAGTTGCACATTGAGTAACAGTGATTTTCAAAGGCCGTCTCTGCCATTTTAATCGTACTGAAATCTCTCTGTCAGCCCCCCCAAACAATTTTCTAAGATTTTCTAGCATTGCCCATTGAAAAAAATCAGTGCCCTCAGCCTGACTTTGCCTTTAAAACACTTGGTACTACTGTCCCTGGTGGAAATTTTTGCCTGCTAGCATCCGTGTGCACCGCACTCGGCGGAATGACGTGCTTGCTTCGCATTATGTAAGGTGCCGCATCATGTGAATAATGGAAGTGCTCAAGGAAAGCCCTTTCTGCTGAGCTATTTTTGGTACTCACCAGGCGTGCTCAGGCACACGAGTTTCATTGTGAAAAATAGGAATCCGAGTCTGAATGGCTTTCTCTCTCACACACATGTTGCTTACTTAACGGATTAAAGAGCACATAGCTTCTGCTTTAGATAAACACCCTCAAGATATTGCGGTTACATTTCTTTCTCCAGGGCAATTGCATTAGCGCTTTAATGTAACTGTGCAGAAAAAATCCAGCAGAACATAAATACACAAAAATGATCGTTTAGCTTGAAGTTACAATCCCGCATAGGGCTGCAGAGAACCAGTTAAATAATAGACATAGTACATTTCAACACGTTGCCATGTCACCTTGTGACTTCATCCGAATGTCCTTGTCTGTCATTTTATTGTGAGCACGAATAGGCTGGGAATGGCCCTAGTTAACATCTTTATTGTTTATTAAATGGACTTACTAGAGAGAGTTTAAACATTTAAACAAAAGAATCATTTCAAACTGGAAAAACCTCTAGATATAAATTCATAGTCTTGCTCTAGGAACAAGTCTAAAGAGAGACAGGAGTCCTCAAAGAAAGAGTAGCCTGCAGGAGAAGAAGCAGTTCAGCCATGGTGGTGATATCCTTGCAACAGATCAAAAATCTAGTAAAAGCAGTCTGTCCAGGTGGACAGACTAAGCTTACTGGAAATGCAGGTTTTCCAGTGAAAAGGAAAAACAGGCAAAGAAACAGTGAAAGAGAGAAACTGGTTTTTATAAGGGACTGTTTACGAGTGTCATGAAAAGTTAAATGGAAGCTTTTTCCTCCCTTATTAGAGGAGGGAAGCTAAAAAAACCTCAAAAAAAGTATCTGTGTTTCATGTGTTTTGCCACCTCAGACATAATAAGATGATGGACTATATGGAGTGGATTTTTCAGCCCAAACCAAGAAACAGAAGAGAAAAAGGACAGTTGCATTTCAGGGGAGAGAACTCTGAAAACCAAATAAAAAGTTGGATACATTAAACATTCTGCAATCAAAGGCAGACTCATTTATGTAACACGTAATACCAGTTCCTGAGAAAGACGTCCAAATATCAAGTCCCAAATATCTAAGCAGTAATTAAAGCCAGTGGAGTACAAGTGCACAAGCTGAAGTAATGGAATCCAGGTACCAGAGTAGAGGCAAAGCCAGGAGAACAAAATCAGGAGAACAAAATTCATAGTTCTGGAGCGGGAAAAAAAAAAAAAGGACAGGGAAAAAAATGCCTAGTCTAGAGGTGGTGGAAACCAGAGAAGTTGAGAACTGATGGGGAGTTGGTAAGGCTGCAGAATGATGAATCTTTATATCCACTGCAATGATCAGAGTGGTGCAACATCGAGTACTCAGAAGGAGCAGGGGACAGATGATCAAACTGTAGGGACCAGGCATGACATCAAAGCAGCAAGTAGGACATGATACAGTATAATGACTCACGTTGGCCAGCTTGCAAATACTTTAGCAAATTACTCCTTAACCTTAAATAAGATATGAACAGGGTATAAACATTGTAAAACTAAGTTTAAAGGGGCTACAGAACAGTAATATTACAATATTTCAGATCTGAGATGACCAAATGACTGTATACTGTACCAACTGGGACAGGTAGGACTGGAAAAGCCAGAAGGAGTACTCGATAATTTTTTTTTTGTTTGCTCGGTAGTGTTACTTTGCTTTAGAAACTCCGAGACCTCTCTTGTACCTACCCTGCACACAGTGGCTGAAAGGATCAGCTTTGAACTGACAAGCCTTGGGGACTGAAGTTTGCACTTCACTCGAGTGAGTTTGTCCTGGTAGTCACTCATGAACAGCAGGAAACATGCCAGAAATGAACTCTACAGTTTTCCAGCTCATGAAAGGTACTCTCCAGCTGGGTGCAAATGTCTCATTTTTTATTATACCTATGGGAGAGTGCAAACTGAAAATAGGGCAGAGGAAGCTAGAAAGAGCCAGGAAACAGTGTTCTTATTTTTGATGCTTTAAAGCAACGAGAAGTAGCTTTTCAAGAACCACTTGCCACAGGCACAAGCTTTTGTTTTCCAGATTATTTTAGAAAACGGTGATTCTTTTGCTGGATGTGTTCTGGCACACCTTATTTCATGGAAAAAAAGCCAGTCGAATATGTGTTTCATGATAAAAAAAATGAAGAAAGAGGACTTCAGGAGGAGTCTGTTTAACCTAAACTGCCCCTACCCAAGACTTCAGAAAGAGAGTGAAAAGCCATTGCAGTCCCAAGATTTAGGCTTAGGCTGCACAAGGGGTCAAGGAAGGAACTTTGCCCCAAAGCTGGCTCCTTTGTTCTTTCCCTGTAGGTGGCTTATCTTTACTCTTTCCCTGTAGGTAGCTTATGATTACTCTTTCCCTGCCCAGAGTCAGGACCCACTAAGGCCCTGGTCTCAGGGTTTCTCACTGCAGTGATGGTCAGGTCCTCTTTCCAATGTGGGGGGAAGACACCTGGGAGGAGAACAGTTTCTGATCCCACTTTGCCAGGCGTCTGTCATGGTGCTTCATATCAGTTCTGAGTTCTGTCCCAAGCTTCATTTTTCAACAGCGGAGTATTTCAGCGTGAATAAATATAAATTAGTATTTCTGCAAGAGAATGAAAGGGTTGCGCAGTTAGAGCCAAGCATAATGCAGGCTGAGAATACCAGCACTGCTGTATCTGTGTATTTCTACCCTGACTTGCAACTGTGCTCACCCTGCACATCTCCAGAGCATAGTACACCAGTTGTATCAAATTACACGGTAAATTGGTGAGATGGGCAAGTGTTCAGTAGGATCCATGAAATGCATATTTACATCTGACCCAATTAATCCCGTTCTCCACAGGGGATAGAAGCTGCTATTTGAATGTAATTAATTGTGAAGCATTCTGTAATGATGTTGTCCAAATGACATTGTGCAAAACCAAATTGTATTAACTAGACTGTTGAAACCTCTTGCTGTCTCAAGGTCTGAAAAACTTCATGGATTCCAGTAAAATCCAGTTTTTATAGTACTTTTAAAAAAGTGGTATCAAAGCTGTTTTTTTCTCTATCGTTTTTTCCAGAGGGAAAACAACATTGTTTCGCCATTTCTGTTCAAGTTAACAGCCATTGCTTATGGTGAACTGATCATTCAGAGCCTGATTCTGACACATTTAGTTTGCTTTAATGATCAGACATGTTTATTTCACTTGATCCACTGCTAGAGCAAGATGCTATTTACTGTAAATATGGATATCCGTACTTGAGTATTTCTCTTGCTGCCTGTTTTTTGCTTTTTTTTTTTTTTGTTGTTGGTTTATTTTTTGTAATAACACTAATCTATCTTGCACAAAAGAAGAAACTGGCCAACTGGGAGTAGATGGATAGGTGGGGAAGGAGATTTTCTTTGCTACAACATGAGGAGGGGGATAGAGATAGTTACACTGGAAGGAATAAACACCTTGACACTCCACATATTCTGAGTGCTTGTTGCTGAGTCTTCCCAGAGTCCTCACAAAGACCCATTTCAAGTTGAGAGCATCTGAAAACTCCTTGCCAAGTCACTAAAAATTTACCCACTTCTGCTCTTGTGACTGGACTCCTCCTATGGCATCTCAGAGCTGGCACAGCCCTGGCTCTCACACACTTCTTTACTACAGCAGGATGAATGTCAAGAAGAACTTACGATTGGAAAGCTCAGTTTTCCAGTGACTGGCTGAATATATCTGGCATATTGAGTGTGTCAGTGTTTTAGCTCCTGGATAAACAGATTGGAAAGGTCAGAAAAGGCTACTGTGGTTGCTTAAACACATGGAGTAACAGAAGTCCAGAATCCTACCTGTGAATTTCTGCATCAAGCCTGTAACTTCTCTCTGAGTGACAGCATAGCTCTTTGAATCATTTAACTTCTAACCCGTGTACATAATTTCTCACACAGATACTGTGCATTAGTACACATATATATAATCCACTTTTGCATAAGCGCAAGTTATTTTACCAAGGTGCCAAGGTTTTATTTCCTCTGTGATATCATGACAAGACTCCTAGGAGACATGTGCCTTTGTTTTCATGCCTCACCTCACTCTCTTCAAGTGGTTCTCCATGTAGTTTTCTGAGCTAACTCTTTCTGGTAGTCATGTAGAAGTGCTCTGCCTGTGACTGACTCATTTATTTTTCTGTTAAGCCTTCCCAAGCCTGCTGGTGGTAGAGACTTGCCTTCAGGTGCTCCGTAATCTTAATCTGTCAAAAGAATAATTAATTAAAATGGAAATCACAAACCCTATTCGTTAAAGATTATCTGAGTTGCACAAATGTGAGATCTTGCCATTCTAGGAAAGCAAGTTATGCATTTCCTCTTCAGGATGTAAAGTCTTACAGGTACCTGCATGTAGCAACCCTGATACTCTAGCACAAACTTTCCGAGAAATTGATCTATCTGTTGTCTGCTAACTTATGCCAGATTTCTCTTTCACTTCCAAGGAGGGCTCTCTTTTCTAATATGGTTTGTTTCTGTTGTCAAATTGACAGGAAAGAGCTGTACAACAGATATTTATGAAAAAACCCAAAGGGTTTTACCACATTCACGGTCTTCAGATTTTGCGAAGCACAGTATAGAACCAGAAGCTAAGTCTCCTCATTTGCCCCATCTGCAGAATTTTCATCTTGTAGGCTTTTTTCTGTGCTGAGCGTGGCAGTCAAGGGAAATTATAGCAAGTATAGTCAAGTGTGATGCCACTACAGGCTGGTGAGATAGAGAGAACTTGTGTATCACAGGATGGTCTTTTAGATACCCTTGGTATCTTCTGTCTGGAAGACCTACAAGGTCCTTTTTTCACCATTACATACCTAGTTAGATGAATTAAGATGTATTTGGTCCCGTGTGTTTCATTGCATGTGCAGCATGGGTGCTTATACTGCATGAGTACTCTGTGCTAACTTTGAAAGGCTGGTGACCCTGCCACTGTCACGGGACTTCTCATGCAAAATTTGGGGGACATTCTTGTGTTTGCAGATATTTACACCAATGAGTGGATACTCAAGTCTTCTGAAAATCACTTTGTGCTCTTGCTCAATAATTTTCCAGCCCTACCAATAGACTATACAGGTATTTCCTATAACCTTCCAGTGGCTCTTGCAGAAGACAATGACCTTTCTTGCAAGTTTTGCAAGTTCTTGCCCCATCCTTTATAGAGGAGCAGTGGCAAATTATGCAGCTATTCAACTGCAGTTTCCTTATCAGACCATAATGTCAGCTAACCTTCCATCAGATATGTCCCTCCTCAGGTATTTGTGCATGTGTGTGTATGTGTGTGTCTAAGATGAAAAAGCAGGAGACATAACATATTTTAGGTATTATTCTCCCTACATTAGCTTTACACTGTATTTTCCACATAGGTCACTGGATTTCTTTTGTGCCTATCTACCTAGTAATTGCCAGTTTCCCCCAGGCTGTCATATGTTGGCATGTCCTGCCGTGCCTGGGCTTCAGTTTTTCTGAATTTATTAATTCTAGTTCTCTCTCTGAGCCTCTTACCTTTGGGTATCATGCCTCTCACTCCAGGTAGCCTCACCAATATTTCTAGTAATGATTTCCCTAGCAAAACTAAAGAGGATTCGTTGTTTCTTGATTTATCTGCTACCTTCAAAATTATTGCTCTATATAGCCTTTTAAAATTACTTTTCAACCCTTTCCTACCAAGCATGAGCTTATTTTCTCTTCCTACCCAGTTTGCAAATATGTTTTTTGGCTTCTCAGCCTAGTCAATGTGTTCTTCATGAAGCATTTGTTTTCAGCTTAACCTTTCTGCCTAGCAATAGTCAAATTTCTTATCGCAGACCCCATAAAACTGGATTCCTACCAGAAGTAATAGATCACATAAACAATTGTTTTAGTAATGCCTACAGAAAGGTATAATAATGCATTTGGATTCTTGTTTTCAGGTTTACAACTTAGGCAAAATGAACTTGTCACCTGTTTAAGTGAAACATTCTGCATTGTAGTCAGAAGGCAAAGGAACTTGGTAGGAACATTTCTTTTGGTCATTATCCAACCTTAGAAATTAAATAGCCAGTGTAGCTTTGAAATTCATGGGGCAGCTGTTCAGCAACCGGCTGCATCTCTTCACTGTGGGAAGCTCCATCTGGAGAAGATAAACCTCAAGAAGGCTGTTCCGTGTTAGGCCAGGGCATTACTTGGCGCAGGAAGCTCTGTGACAGCAATACGTCCTCAATACATCCTCCTGGGCTCCAGGACTTTGCAGCTCAAGGACTTTCTAAGCCAGAGGTGGTATTTTTGGGATGAGTAGCCTTTGCTATTTATGGATAGAGCAGCCAGTTCAATGTGATGATTTATGAATTATTAAAACACTTTTCTTAAACTTGGTATGAGTTGTTCCTATTAGCTCCTCAACGTTTCTCGGACTAGGAGTACATATGGCCACTGGAGCTGCCAGGAGTGTACGTTGGGAATGAAAACGGTGTTGGAAGTGGAGGAAGATCTTGTGTGAGGTTAACCAAGAAATAGAAATAACCAAAGCTATGTATTAAATGAAAGCAAACAGGATGACTAATCGTTTTGCATATTGTAATGCATATTCGCAGGGTTCATTCGCAGGGTTCAGGCAGTATTCATCATGAACAAAGTAATACTGAGTTCAGTGACTGTGCCTGCAAGGAAAGAGGGTTGAAAGAGAAAGGAGGAGAGCTAGTTATGGAGGTTTTATTTCCTGATCTGAGGTATTTCTCTTTGTACAGTTACATGAACAAGAGCAGGGCCAAATTCAGCATATTTAAGGACTTAGCATAAGCCAGCTTCATCCTGTCGTTTCAGATTTCTCAGGTGGTGCCTGGGGTCCTTTAGTCCATGCAAGCAAGGAAGCAAAAACAATGGAGGAAAGCAAGATTATTTGCTCCCATTATTAAAAAAAAAAATATTATGAAGCACTAAGGCAGTGCTGCTGTTCCAAATCTTCACCTTTCACGTTGACTTCAGATCTTACATAAAAGCAATTGATTAGCTAGCTGTTGTAGTTCTTTTTTTAAATGTTTTTGAGCACTGCCATTTTGTTCCTTATTTTGGAGATGTCCTAGATTTGCCTGTTATGAACTTCGGTGGAGTCAGTTCTGTATTTTTCACTAATGGGTTGGTCTTTTATTATTCTGCCCTTATTGTTACCTGTGCTGGATGTTCATGCAGTGGAGATATAAACTACTTTTTCATAAGGACCAAACAGGCATGTGAGGAAAGAGTAATAAAAAACCCCGAGAGGGTAGCTTTTTGCAGGCACAGAAAATGTCTTGCTTCCTAGCTGTAAATACTCTTTTTTTTCAAGTTTGCACAAAGGATGTTTTTCCCCAAATACACGACAGCTCTTTTAAGATGCTCTGGTGCTGTATGCTCCTGTTCTTCTATTAGTTCTAGCTACTGGGGTTGCCTGTTTGTGTCGTCTGTCTCTTATTTGCTCTTTGATCTTTGTTCACTTTCCCTTGTGGCTTATCTTGTGTTATTTTGTTGTAAAAATAATCTATTTGAATTTGCTTTTTGGTATGTGAAGACTGATGATTTTGTCACCCTTCTTTGTTCTGTTACTGGTTTTCCCTTTGTTTGGTGAGTTATCTTGTGGGTATTTGCATAGCTGGGGTTGAATAACAAGCTTATATCATGACAATGGATGTTTTTCATCACTTTTTCATTCAGATGATATTTTTGAACCTAACGGCTGTTATTTCCTGAATATTTTTTGAACTCCATGTGAGGCTAATAGATGGTTTTATTGCATGTGGCATTCCAGCCAGTGTTCTCAGAGTCTCACTTTTTTTCTGTCTCTGCTATGCGTTCCTTGCCACCTAACGTAACTCTCATGAGTCTGTCAAATATTTACCTCCTTCAGCTATGAAACAAGAACCTAGTTCTCCTGCAGTGAGGTCTTATTCATCAGAAGGGAGATAGAAGGGTATTTTGGCATACCACACCTTATCTCTTGTGTGAGCTGCAGGCTGCCTTAGCCGAAGGCAGATGCCTTCACTCCCAAAGTGCTGTACCCACAGGGGTAATCGGCATGCCATGGTGGGATGTGAATTTTGACCTTTCTTTTCCCACAAGTCCTCCCCTCTTGCCTTCCATATCAAAGTGAAGATGTCTTAGGAATTGGTACCAAAGTCATGTGAATCTAGGGATCTTTTCTGCAGGCAGCTTTCGAAGCTTCGAAGCAAAGAGGCTTAGACTTTAGCTTCTTTGCATGTTTAAAGCATTACAATGTAGAGAAAGCTGTTTGGCCTGGCCTATTCTGTTCTTCAAACTACAGATACAGAATCATAGGATGGCAGGGAACAGGACCAGAAAAGCCCTTGAGAGCCAGCTGGCAGAGCCGGCACCAAGCAGTATGCTTGGAGATTTACAGTTGCTGAAAATATTAATCAGTGCTCTTAAACAGTTTCTTCTGTAATGTGCCCAATATATCAGGAGTGAGTTTAAGAGAGATTTGTGAGGGATTGTTCCTCAGGGAGACTGTGAGCTGAATTATATCTCTTTGTGGATGTGCTGACCCACAGTTGAGTATTTCTGATTTATGCCCTGTAATTTTCCTTGACTTGCAAGTACTCCTGAAACAAAGGTCAGTAAAAAAGTCTCTGAACTATTATTTACCATTCTGGACAAGAATAGCAATAGGCTTTTTCTATCCTAAGGCTCTTTGGTTCCCTTTCCTTCTGCAGCAGCACGGGTTACAGCTGCAGAAATACAGCAACACAAGTTTGTGTTTTGTAACTCGTGCCAATCTCCTGCTGAGCGGTCTGCTTTCTGAGTCTGTGCTCTCATCCTTTCTTAGCACTGAGAACTGCCCTTCACCCTATAGCCTCTTTTAGTGGTTACTCCTAATTTTAACTTCTGTCTGGACTAAGGAAACAATTTTTCAACACATAGATGACGAGCCAGGATTACTCCAATACTTATTTTGACAGTGATAAAAACCCATAAATGCATGATGCAGTCTGAAAACAACCTGCCTGAGCTCAGTTATCAGACATTTAAAAAACAGTGGCAGAAGAGCAGAGCTACGGATTAAGATGCATGATGATTTTCTTTATTTAATAGAAAAGCATGCAGAATTTTAATTACGATCAGGAGATTTTACATTTGCTGCAAGTACTCATGTGGGTTGCTAACGTGACAACTGTGGTTTGACAAGGAAGGACCACACAAGGCAAGACTTGAAAACTGGCAGATAGGAATACAGTGACTATTTCATTTTGGGCCCTGCAAGAGAACACACATCTGAAATGAATATGTGACAAGTGGGGAGTATTGGATTTCCACGTGAGGATTTGACAAGTTAGGCAAACAGCAGTCATATATTATCTCTGGTGGCAAAAAGACCACATCATTTATAACCTTTGAAGCAACAGGAAAACTGAACGCAACCTCATCTTATAATGATCTAAGAGAGAACCGTCTCTTTTGTTTTTTTTTTTCTCACTGGTTATATATAGCTGTTACAGAGGGCCCTGCTGAGCGGAAAATGGAGCATATGATCAAGGGCAGTCCAGTGAGTCAATTTACTGACTAATACTGTAGATTATCATGTCAAATATATAGCACCGGCAGTATGAACAATAATGAAGCCTAGTTTATTTCTTTCCTGTAAATTGAAATGAAGATGTGATTGGAATTGTCACACCTTGGATATATGAGCCAGATTCTCTTAATCATCCAAAACAAATTGCCTTATTCTTTATATTGACGTTTATTTTAGGATCCATTCCAAGACTGGCAAGCTGAAACCATCTATTTAAATGTGTCAAACACGTTTAAAATATCCTCTAGACAGCTGTCCCCTCAGGTGATGGTTCAATGGCCTCGCACTTTGAAATACCTGCTCCCCTCAGACCCAAAGAAGGGATAACTCAGCCTTTCATCTTGTGGGGAGAAATCATTCAGCGCAGAGTCATGCGGAGACACTGCAAATGAGCTCCGGGATCATCAGTAGCCCATCCCGCTATGAAGCTGACAGGGCAAGAGATTCATAGAAACCCCATCGAAAGGAGGCTTTCCTTGCCTGGTCTTCTGTCTTCCCGTGCTTCAGAGTGTCAGTGAGCAAGCATGAAGAGGGGGATATTGCCAATATTGTGCTGACTCCATGGGTATTCTTCCAGTACTTTTGTTTTCTTTCCAAATTACAGGGAGAACATATCCATGTGTTTTGTAGGTTTATGACCTTGATCAGTTAAGATGGTATACTCTGTAATGTCAAATTGAACACTGCCTGAAGAGAAGGTACAGTTAGCAATATGGTAAAATTTCCACTCCATACAGAGTTCATTCTAATTTAGCTGTGCAATACCAGGGCTCTTGTGTTTTACTGGTGTCCAAGCTCCAGGTGAAAGTCTGATCCCCTTTTGGTCTGTCAAAATTCTAGCATGAGCAAAAACTTAGGGAAATAACATTTGAATTGCAAGTCATTGCCATTCCTTCAGGGATAAAAAGAGTACATAATCAATGTTACTGATTTCTAAACTCCTTTCTCTAAGAAGAGAGCTGAGAGTAATTGGAGAGACATTTACTAACTGTTTGCTAAAGATAAGTCACAAAGCCCAAATATTGCTTATCTGTTAAGTATAATTTCCTGAAGGTGGTGTGTAAACTAATATAGAAATTAGCACAATGTTATAAATTTAGCACATATAAGGAAAAGCAGATGGTACTGCTGTGATTGGACATGTCATTGGAGTATTCCAGAGCATGCCAAATCTTTAATCTATTACTATTTGCATATACTACCACATTACTCAGTTTTCAGTAGCCTAGAACAACATGTACTATGCACAAACAACAACTCTTTTTGCTGAACTTTAAACTTAGAATAAAAACGAAATCCCCTTTGCCAGTTTTGCAGCACTCATTGTTTTCATTTCCCAAAGCCTCCAAATGGTTCGTGTTGCACGTTCTGGGCAGTTACAACAAAGGCACAGACTGCTTCAAGGGACAACACAGTCAGCAGTCTTCAGCTTTCTGTGCCAGGAATGGGGCATGCTGTATGTCATGAACAGTAGTGCAAATGAGAAGCGATACATTTCAAAATGCTTTGTGGTACTGGAAACTCTTTGAGTAATTAGGAGCTCTGTGGATATCCAAACGTGGATAATTTTTAAAAAATTGACTATTTCCTGGTTATTCTTAAAAGGTAGAATAACACGTCTCAGTTCAGAGGTGTACTTGGCAAGGTGGACCTCTACTGTTATGATTTGTCTTTTCTTTGGAGGAAGAGAATTTAGCTGCAAAGAGCAGAAAGGGGCAAGAGCAGGTAGGGGTTGAGGAAGGAACTGAATTTCATAAGCAGAAGGTGGAGGTCATATATTTGGAAATCAGTGAGGATGAAAGCATCAAAAAGGAGGTAGCCAAGAGCAGAACAGGGAATTAGTGAGGCAAAATGTGTGGTAGAAAAAGTAGAAAAGCAGTCAAGAAGAGAAAAGACAGGTGCAGAAGGAAGGAGACAGGGAAACAAAAGGACCAAGAGTGGCTATTGAATATAATTTCCTTAATCAATTTACTTGTGTTTCACGTTAGTGGTTTTAGGACCCTGTTCATGTTTCCAGCTCAGAGGACAAACAAATCAGGTTAATGCTCACTCATTATAAATGCACAGTGTGTGTGATATCCTATTGTGCAGTATTTAGGCTGCCCCTAAACCCATCATCTTGTCTGGTTCTGGTAGAGTGCTTCTGCCTGGTACTCATGAAGCTATTGGATGTCCAGTGAAGTAGAAACCCGTGCTGCTGGGTCTCCCTTTGTCTTGAGGGACTCCTGCACTGCTTCATTCATGGCTTATTGGCATATTTTCTGAACACGATCCTTCCCCATGTGTTATCCTCACACAGAAGTAGGACCTCAAGGTCAGGTGATCATGGGCCCTCAAAGTGAGTCCTGACGTCTTCCGTGTACCCAAGGACAGGCTTTTCCAGAGCTCCAGCACTGCAAACACTGATTTAGAATTACTCTAGGACACATAAAAGATGAAACATACAACATGTACCTTTCAGGAAGGCTGCTGGCATAGCAACCCTTTATTTTGGTGTTATTCTTGCTCTCTCTCCTATAGATAAGTTAATCTTCTCCCATTTTCCTTGCTATTCTTGAGCAAAACTTGAGTTCAGATGAGCGTCTGAGATCCTCTCCCAAGAATACCTCTTCCACTGCTATAGCCATGCTTCCGCGTTTTATCTGCCTGTACCTCTCAGTACTGACTTTTCTTATATGCTATTAAATCTATTGTTTCAGGTTAACCTTTAATCAGTTTTGCCAAGTAATAAAAGTCCATCACCAGGTGATCTGTTGCTTAGCTACTGGCCTGGGCAAATGGTCTCCTGGAGAGTTGCCAGCACCCCACCACGGAGCCTGCTCATGGGCAGAGAGGGTTGGGAAGGTTTGATGACCCTTGCCCATGTATTCCGTGTCCCTGCTCCTCAGAACTGTGTTCCCATCTGAAGGGGAAAAGCTAGCAGAAAAGTTAGCATTTTGAGAAGTTATTCAAAATGGAGTTTGCAGTTTGATAAATGCTCTGGAGGGAGCTCCTAACCTTAAGCTAGAATACAAAACTTCTCACCAGGTGGACTTCCCACTAACAAATGTTTTTAGGGAATACAAAAGGCATTAGATGACTAAATTAAGTAGATGCCCACATGTATATGCATGTACACATCTCTACATGTGTGGGTGCATACAGACTGTGTGAGTGTGTATATTTATGTGTATGTGTAATACAGTAAAAGAAAAACTATCAAAGCCATTTTAAATGATATCTTGTTTAATTTCTGTTGTATGCATACTTCCAATGACCTTGTAGGATTTGTGGATATATTACTTATCAGATGAGAAAAAAACCCTCAACAATTCTCTGTAAAGATTGCACTACCAAGTTGCTATAGCATTGAGTGTCATTGATTTTTACCTCATTATGAATATTTATTTTGCTGTGAATAAATAATATCAGAGTTTTATAGAGCAACCCTCATAGAAGCAAATGAAAATGCAAATACAGAAGTCTATTTGTGTAGTAAATTTCTAACACATTCAAACAGTCAAGATGTTTCTAAGATGCAACAATTTAATTTTAGAAAGAAGTTTGAAGTGCAGATAGCTGGCAAATACTTTGTTTAACCCAATCACGCTTCAGAGCTATGTAAAAACAGCCAGAGAATTCCAGACTGAGATCTTGGCTAACAACAAGAACTAAATGATATGCAAAGCCAGAAAGGATAATTTGTGTAATAGAAGATAAGAAAAGAAAATCGACCCCAAAACATTATTTATTGGAAGTCTGGTATTAAGAACTGATAATTGGAAAAGGCAGGCTTTTATTTATCAGTTGACTTGTCTCCTCAGGAAAAAAAAAAAAAAAAAACAACGCACAAAAGTTATAAAATTTGCATGTGAACATTTTAAGATTATTCAGATATTCTTGACTATTTTTAGCTGCAGAATTTTAATTATTAATATAATTTGCAATATTTAATTTGTTTTGTGCAGTATTTGCATAAATTAAATGCATGAAGTCTGTCTGAGGAAGGTCTGGCAATCTCTCTCTGCATTTGTTCTGGGTGTTTGTTGTAGCAAATGGCTTGAAGGAGAGAATCCACCAACAGAAAGGAAAAAAGCCTCTTTCTTCCCCTTCCCCTTCCCCTTTCCCTTCCTCCTCCCCTTCCCCTTCTCCCTCCCCTTCCTCTTCCCCTTGCTCTTCTCCTTCCCCTTCCCTTTCTCCTTCCCTTTCCATGCACCGAGCAGGAGACAGCCAGTGCCTAGCAAGGGGCACAGATGCCACAGGTCCTAGCACTTTGTCCCCAGCCCTGGCCCAGGTGGGGAGGACGGTGTCCACTGTCCCTGGCCTGCTGTGGACTGCGCTGTAGATCAGTTCCAAAAACTGCTGGAGCTGAAGGAATCAAAACATGAGCCTGAAAAAATCCCCAGCAATACATTGTTCTAGAGGGTAATCTGCATGAATCAAATCACGAGTGCCGTTTATGGGCCCTGTACGCACATATACACTTTTTTCTTTTTTTTTTTTTTTAATTTTGGCTGTTTAACAAATGAGGTACTCTGAGATGCCACGGTCAGGGCACAGGGGTGCTCTAATAAAGTGATCTAAGATGATTACAGCTGAGGCAGAGGCCAGTGAGAAATTTGCCAAAGGTGCAATAAAAACGACCTTCCCCAAAATATTTAAATCTGCTTGGAGAAAAGCATCAGAGAACCTGATAGAAAAAATCCTGGGAGGGTGGGAGCTCAGATGTCCCCATCTGCGACTCGGGGCTGTAAGCTTGGCTGCCCCAAGTGCCCCAAGTGCTGCGGTGGCAGGTTCCCCAAGCCTGTCACACAGCCGGGACATCACGCGCCCTTGTCCCAGGACGGGACTTGTTAGGCGGTATTGGCCCTGCACCAGGTTTCAGGTCAGGAGAGCACTGAAGTCTGAGGTTGGGGCTTGAATGCTGCCAACAGGAGGCAGGTGAAAGAGTATGCTTGTGCCCCATATCATCTCTCCTGGGGCAGATGTTTTCCAGAGAGCGAGAGAAAGCGGGAAAGGTGAATTTTAGGTACATTTCCCTCGGTGTTTTAGGCCTTTGAAGTTCTAAAATTTCAGCAAATATAGTCTTGCTCTACATTATTTCACTTTGATGTGACCATTGACCACTATTCCACACTGTAGCTGAAATAGTCACGTATTTAAACACTAGCTTTGCAGTGTGCTCAGCCTTGCATGCAGACATGAGTAGAAATTAGTTGTCCTGTATCCGACAGATTTCGGGTCAGAGCAGATTATGTTTCAAATCTAGGTCATTAACTTACATTTGTCTGATGTAAAACAGACTAATGTGCTGTTCCCAGTGATAAACTGGCCAACCTCTGCTTTCATCAGAGAGAGACTGGCAGAGGAGTTATCCTAGAGCAGTGAAGTCTCCAGACTTCACTGTCCTGAGAGGATTTAATATCCAGGCAGATCATGTCTATAGAACATCCACAGATCACTGGGTTTGGATATTTTAAGGCATTATTTTCGTTTAATACAAAGGGAAACCAAGACACTGTGTCAGGAATAGATCTGCTGTTATTTAGGAGCTATAACTCTATCGTAACATTTATGATGCTGTGCAAAACAGCAGTGCATATGGTTCTCCCTCCCTGCCTCATATCCCTTATATTATATATAAAACATAAAGTTGAATAAGAAATTTACATTAACTGCATTTGCAAAATTGAGAGAAGGAAGCCATGCTTTATTAAAGAAAAAGGAAAATCTTTTTTTTTTGGTGGCAAACCAATCACCCTTACTGACAGTATAATCTTCATTATTGAAGTAATCCTTGAAAAATTTAGATTCCACTTAAAGATATTTCAAGCCAGGAAAATATTTTTGCTCCACCACATGTTTAAACTATGTTACTCTTTCAGTTGGATAATGTTCAGTTCCTACTGGAAGAGGGCAAAGCCACATTAACTACCATTTCATTATTATATTAACAACAGTTCACTTGCTGTTCTTACAGAATGAGTAAGTAAATCACTCATGCTTCAAAGATTCTTCTGCTGTTTATTGGAGATAGGAGGTATTATTAAACACAGCTTTCTAAAACAAATCTAAATTTGTCCATTGGAAACCCTAACTGAAGACAACAATGGCCAATTTCTCTTCCATTAATTAAAATGTTGGTGCTATTTATAATACAAGGTCTGTTTTACTTAGATTTTATAAGGCATGAGTGTCCAAATGAGAGAAAAAACAAACCTCAGTGAGCAGGAAAATGGGTGTTAAGAGAGGTAGAAAAAGGGTGACCGCCACTATTGCACACAGAATGGTGGGTCCAGATGGAGCAGCATCACGGAGTAGGATCAGTGAGAGACTGCTTATGTTTTTGATGAAATACCTTGGTGAATATTTAGAAAAAACAATACTTAGGCCAAATTCTAGGACATGTTTGATCTATACTTTGGGCAGGATTGAGGTGAGAAACTGACAATTTTACATCACCTTCTGCTCCTCTGAAGCCTGGATTAAGGAGGAGTGGTAACGGCATCTGGCATAGGTGAGCTGAGATCTAGGGCTCTTCAGGGTGGAACAAATCAGAGAAGTCTGTTAGTGACTCTTTATTACCAAATGCGACCAGAGCTTGCTCCAGCTTCACTTTTTCCTTCTGTTTAAGGAACTGGGACACATAGGTTTGCTATGTAAGAGCCATCTCTTTCTGCATCAGTATTTAGCCTCAAGGCAGAACTATGTGAAGAGGAGAAAATGACACTCAAAGTACTAAAAACTAGTGGAAATGCAGGACATTTCAACATTAGCTCCAGCTCCCAGCATATTATCAAGAGGTGGAATACCTGAATTCCCATAGGATATGCCATATTCGGTGAGAAGGAATGGCCTCTGTTCCAGGATCCTTTCTCCAGCAGTGGTCTGGCATGGATATTGAGACAAATTGTATTTAAAAGCTCCAAGACAAACCTAGAAGGACTTTTCTGTCTTCTGAAAATAATCAACTAAGGGTCTACTTCTTCATGGACTAGGTTGCACTTTCCATAGCTGCACATGGACCTATGAAATTGTGCCATTGTGCTATTTTCATCCTCTGAAATGTTCTCACACAATGATTTGCACAGGTAAATGAAAGATAACTTCCTTTAAAAAAGTAAGGTCTTCTTTTCTGCCTCATAGTGTCATTGTGTTTTATCCTATTTCCTGCCTTGAAAAAAAAAAATATACAAAAATACCTATAACCTACTCCCTTCCCTTCCATTTATTAACGTTCACCATGATTTTATGACCTTTGTGATATCCACCCCCAAACATAGCTTTTCTAAGCTGAAGAGATCTCATCTGCATTGTTTCTCCTTGTGCAGAAAAAGTCTTTTATCATCCTTGCTGCTTCCCTTTGTACTTTGCCTAATTCTGCTTTACTGAGTTTGGCTGACCAGAAATGCTCCTCGTGTTTAAAAACTGATCACACTGTGAGTGGATAAAGTGGCAGAATGATGATTTCTGTTTCGTTTGTCCATTGCCTGATGACTGCTTAGCAGAGGACTAATGTTGTCAGAATCATCTACGTGGGAATTCCCCAAACAGGGGAAAGAACCAATTCCCCAAAATTGGGAAAGAACGCATTTTGAGCCCATTACTGTCTATGTGTAATTAAGGTTATCTTTTGCAATGTGCTTTACCTTCTACTTCTGTACAATAATCCTGTATTTCACTTTCTGCCATTTTGTTACTCAGTCACTCAACATTTAGAAAACCTTCTGGAAAGCCTGGCTTAGATTTATGCGCTTTGAATAGCCTGTTTCACCTGCATACCTTCCCTTGGGAACCTTTGTCCCAGCAAATTTATAAATTTCTTCCTTGTTACTGGTTTTCGCACAGATTCTTGAGGATCCCCTCCAGCAAATTCCTCAGTTGTGAAATCGATCTTTTACTCCTAAACTCCATTACTGCCTTTTAAACAGTTAATCTGTGAAAGGACCTTCCCTCTCATCTCCTGACAATTTAACTTTGTAAGAGCCTTCTGTGGGGAACCAAAGAGGATTTGAAAGTCCAAGCATGCTTCTCAGCCTAACTACCTTCATCCACATACTCAATGACTCCTGAGAACTGGAACCATGTGAGCATGACTGTCTTTGCAAAACCACACCGTGAATTATGTAAAGTACTGAGAGATGGGGAATGTCTCAAAATCGTAAAGATGATTTAGGAATGAAGTCTCCAAAGCTATTTTGGTGTCTAATTCCTATTGATTCCATTTTGCATTCAAGTATTTATTGTGGTTTTCTAACTTTGTGCTTATGAATGCCAAAAGGAAAATTTCCCTGATGTTCTCTACCCTATACCTAAAATTAATCTCCTATGTCCCTGAAATTTAATTAAACCAGATAGTCTTTTAAATTGTTTGCCCACCATATGTTGGAAAAAGAGTAGCAAAATTAAATGAATAAATCACATCAGAGAGTAAATTAAATACACTATTTTAAGCCAGCTTTTCTCTCATTTTCCTCATTGTTAAAACGGAGTCAATGGTGACAATAAGCATTTAAAAGTGGTTCAGGACAAAGCACTTCAGAATGCATTGGACAGAAAGCTGTGCATGCAAGGAAGTGAATGGACGAGATTTTCTAAAGTGTTTTTCCCATTCCTGATTGCTTTGGTGTGAAGTTGGTAGTATGAATTACATTCTAGACCTGATGGAGTAGAAATAAAAGCTTTACAAAGGTGGAAGATGAAGAAAGAAAACCATGTCAGAAACATAACCCCCTTGATTTACATGTTACCTACTGTAAAGCTAAGTCAAGAGGATTTAATTTCATTACTTTGTAAAGCACAGAAAAGGATTAAATTCATGAAGGGAAATTAAAAATTGAGAAAAAAATGTGTTTCTTGTTTGATGAAAATGGTTTATAGCCAACACCTAAGCATGTTCAGTATGACATCATAAGATAATACACATAAACCTATGCTGTTGCAAAAGCGTCTGTAGAAAACATTTGCCCAAATCTCAGGAAATGTAATTAGTTTTCAAAGGATAATTCTTCTAAAATACTCAGGAGTGTGAACATCTGAGAGGAAAACAGCAAAAGAACACTTTCATCTTGCTATTTATTTCTTTTCTGTTTCTCATCCTAGCTTGTGACCCTTTTCCCCATGTCTTCATCAAGGATGGATTGAGTTATGACTACGTATTAGGGAAGACTAACTTCACATCCCTTTAGAAGGATAAAGTCAATGACTTCAATGGCAGTGGATTCTGCCACTCCACTTGATGTCCAGTGGCTGCCAGCTGCTCTTTGATTTTGGTTTTAAAATCTGTAAAAACATAAATAGCCTTGGATTTAAGCAAGAGAGATCATGTCTGGTTTAAAATGAATGCAAGTTTTGTGTGTAATCTGATTAAAATAATGATAGAAATGTTTGCAAAGCTGTTTGCACTATTTTACTAGTGACTAAGCTGGTGAACAGCACAGATTGAAGACTGCCTTTGGATGAGTCTCCATGGTAGGATATGTCAGATGGTGTGAACTGAATATGACCTTGAGAATGAAGAGTGACTCTACAACCACATCAGAGGGTAGCCTAGGTAGGCTGCCCAGTAGTTCAGAGTCTCTAGGTTAAAGGAAGACATATCTACTACGTTAAGGGAAAGCACGTGAGGTCAGTTCTTCATCTCACATATTGAAACATGAAAAAAAAAAAAAGGTTCTCTTTGTCAAAGGATCTCAATTTGGTTTTCTTTCTCCGTGACTATTCCCTAAAATCCTTTATATGTAACAGAATGTTGGAAGATCATCTGAAATGTCAAGTTGTAGCTTTGCCATAAAATTATGGTGTTTTAGAGACAGTTTTTTTAACTACATCCATACTGCTAAAGTAAATCACATCAGGGATTTTATTATTCCTGAGGCCAGCTATCACCACATGGCGCATGACCACAGTGCGTAGTGTTAGTCCCCAGTGGAGCAGGTTCATCTCGGAGAAAGCTGGTTGGCGTGGTCCACGCCAGATTGAGCTAACCCACAAGAAGCGTGGACAATGAAGTTCCAGCACTTGGGTTGACCCCTAGCTCCCTTCAACAGCAGGGAGGAAGCCTTTCTGTCCCTGCTGTGTCATTTTGGGTTGAACTGGTTTAAGGGCTCAGGGCGCCAATAGGACACATGCCTGACTGCAGTCTCACGCGAAAAGTATCCTCCTAGCACAGACATGTGGGTCTCGATCTCTGCAGGGTGTCATTGTTAATTATCAACACTGTTGGCCAATTTCATCAGAGAAGGCAGAGACCTCACCACCCTGAGGTCTTTCAGGTAGTATCTGTCAGGTGGGAGAGCTCTGATGGGGTCAGGCCTTGCCTGTGAGACTGCAGATGCTGACAGCGCTCAAGAGGGCAGGCAGGTGCCAGACTGCAAAGCCCCTGTGGCTCCCAGGGGATTTTACTGCTGAAAATGACATGGTGGTTATGGAGCTGTGGTGCCTCCAGGGCTAACGGTGGGGCTGTAAGGAATGTGGCTTTGCTTGCTTCCAGTGGCACTTAGATGACTGGAACAGCTACAGCTTTGGTGTCTCTAGTGCTAAGTTTTGTAAGAGTGTAATATCAAACATAGAAACAAATGGCAGGGTAGAAACACAGTGCCATTCTCTTAATTAATTATTTAGTCTTTGAAAAAAGGTTTTCTGATAAATTTTTTAAAAAAGCTACATAAACACATACTTTTTTGCAAACAGCAAACAGCTCCATGTTGGGAGAACAGGTAACAAACCAATCCCGAGATATATTGGGGAGAAGGAGATTCAAATCTGCTCAAGCAGAGAAGGAAATTGAGCACCTGTTCCTCATAGCCCAGGAGAATGCTGTACCTCTTGTATCCAGGGTAAATCAGCATCTGCTGAAGTCCTAAATAAAAAACTAGCATGGGGATTGGGCACACTTCCCTCTGGGCTTTGTGAGAAAGAATTGGCACAGCCAGCTGTCTGTGGGGGAAAAAGCAGGGGTCTGAATTCCATTGGGAAAAGAGTGGCTCCAAATAGCTAAAGGTTGGGTGAAAGAATGCAATTTAAACATCCCTGTCCCTAATCTCAGATGGCTTCCCACTCGAGTTACAACAGTGTAAGCTCAAAAGCAGGGCTGTGACATTGAAGATGAATTGCTCAGCCCCACGCGACAAAGCTGTGACCCAGCAGGACACAGTGGAAGTCAGGACTCTCCAAGTCCTGTGTTGAGCTCAGTACATTTTCTTTCCTCCCATAGATCCCTCACGGGTAGCAGAAATTAAATTTTTAAAAAATGAATGAAGTACATATGGCAACACAGCTGCTGAAAATCTGTTACCCTTTTTAATCACCTCTCGTGTCCTGGGCATGCATTTTATCCTTCAAACTCAGTAAAAGGGAAAGTGCTGTGAGGAAGGCAGCTCCCTGTATTATTGGGAGACGTTGTGGTGTTATTAAGTTATGCAAGAGAAGCCTTGCCTATAAGACTATCCAGCACTTAGGTCTCAGTGGGTTTGTCTTTAAAATACTTTACAAATTTATAATCACTAGGACAAGCAGAATTTCAAAGATTTCACAGAAGGACTGAAAACTAAATAAATAAAATTGAAAAAGGAGAGGACCATGCTTCTTTTTCTTAATGATGGTGAGCTTTTGAAATGAAAGGGATATAAACCCTGGATAAGTGCTCAAACAGCCTTGCAATACCACAATTTTCCACCTGCTTACAGGTACAGTCAGTCCTCAGGCTGAAATTACAGGGGCTCCAAAACACTGTTTACTGCCTATCCTCCTTCCACAAGCACTCAATGTCATAAGCGGTCAGAGTGACTATTTCTTATTTGGTAGCCTTGGATCACACTACTGGTTATTCACGTTTGCGTGTCAGCTCCAAGGTAAGGAGAGCAAGTCTGGTGATATATTCCATTCCAGTGCTGGAGCTGGGGAGAGAGAAAAATGCAATTATTGAAAGAGATGCTTCTGTGAAGGAGCAGTGATTTACATCCTGAATAGGTGTAAATTATCCTCCCTCTCCACCCCCAAGTTCAGCAAATGTACTCCTTATTCAATATCTTGCTGCAGTGATGTTTTTTCTTGCAGTCTCTGATTCTCCATTAAGGTCAGAAGGCTGTGGTTTAGTGAAAGATATGAGGGACTATTCCTTGCCAGGGAGTGGGCTCCTTGTGAGCCCAAGAAGTGGTCATTTTAAGTCAACAATAAAGTATTTGTCACTCGAAGAGAAGTTCTTTAACTAGGGCAAGCTGCTGGACCTACAATTCATCCCTGCTGGAATGAAAAATAATAGAGCTTCTTGTTTGTTGGTTTTGAATTCTTCATGGAGGGCTGCCAGTAACTGTTAACTTTTGTATTATTGTGCTATCAGGCAGAAGAAATGGCAGTGAGAATTTACCAGCACAGTCACAAACCTTTCATCACACAGTTATCATGGTGATAAAGTTCAGTGGTAGTTACTCGCCTCTCCAAAAACAATTATTACTTACTCAGACAAAAGAGAGAATGAATTTCTGCAAGACGGTGCTATATTAGCTCGTGATATTGCACCTAACTCCCGGTTACCACTAAATCCAAGTGCCCAGTACACTTTGAAGTATTGATTCTCAGAGTATTCCTGTGAGCACGAAGGGACCGTGAACTATCCTTGTTTTGTAGATCAGAGATGGAGGTGCAAGGCTGTGGTTAGATTGAGCCATGGATACTCGTTGCCCTGAGCTCAGGCCCCTGGATCTCTGGATCATTCAATTCAACCTGACTCACTACTACCAACATGACCATGTTTCCTCCCCACAGCAAGCCCAAGGAGAGCAATGAGAAACCTGTGCAGTCAGATCTCCTCCCTATGGGGTTGGGATACAGCCTCCTGCTCAAGGCAACTGGTTTAGTCATAGCTAGAGAAATTTAAGCTCTGATTCACAAACACTGGCAGTCGCCTGATTTCCATATATTTTTATGTGAGTTTTAATTGCTTGCTTGTCTTTAAAACCTAGACTTCGTATTGTAGCTTAACCAGCTAATTTGCTTAAGTGCTTTGGAGGGGTGCACCTCAACTACTCAATATATGGCATTCTCGATAGACAGGTGATTGTGTCTCTTATTTGTCTTCCTTTCCCCCAGGAAGATGAAGTTGCTCGTGAGAGTCGATTCAATTTCAGTGGCTATGGCATGGGTCACTGTCTCCAAGTCAAAGACGGCACAGCGGTCAAGGCTACTCCACCCAACCCACCTCCAGCACCACCAAAAGATTCAGATTCCATCAAAAAGAAGTTTGTTGACCGTGCAAAAAGGATTGATACAATATCCCGCGCTGCATTCCCACTCGCCTTCCTCATTTTCAACATCTTTTACTGGATTACATACAAAATTATACGGCATGAGGACATTCACAAGAAATAGGCAACTCGAGTTTGCCAGGACTTCTTAGCCAAAGTGATCCACATGTAAATAAACAGTGAAATGTCTTTCTGTCATTTGGACTAAGGGTTTCTTCCCCCCCTCAAGGACACTGAAGAAAAAAATTAACAGAGGAAAAGAAGTATAGAAGGAAAAGTGATTGCATGAAAAAATATGCTGTGAGACCAATCAATAAATGTTCCCCCTGTGTACTCTCAGTGTTGGTCTTCCAGATTCAGCATTGATCAGACACCTGTAAATGGGGCCAAATTTTATCCAACTTTATCACCAAGATACTATCTTTCAAAACAAAAGAGAATCAGAAAACAAACAATTCTCCTAAAACATCTACCAAGAGACTGTGGTGGCTACAGTACAGTGAGTTATAAGAGGACCAAACTTTTTCAGGATAATGTTGCCTTTCTATTTGAAACAAGTCTACTGAGCTACATTCCATGATCATGTCTGTAGTTAGTGGTTTCACCAAGGAGTCCTTTTGTGGGTTGTAAATTATTTATACTGATGGGGAGAGGAAAAAAAAAAAAAAAAGAAAAAAAAAGATTTATACTTTACTATCCTTGTGGGTGTGCATTTTAATATTATCTTGCTTTACTAGAATTGTAATTTTTGGGGTTGAACTTGTGTGTTGTGTGATTTATTTGATAGTTGACACTCCAAAACCAGTGAAACTGCCCGATTTGTTTTTGTTGGAAGACAGTGCACTTACTTCATTTTATTTCTGCTGATTTTACATGCAACTTGAGGTGCCAAACTGTATTTTACCTATTGTGCTACCCTGTACCACACTACTTAGTAAGAACTTGTTTCCTCAAAGGTGTAGCTCAGTTTAGCATTGAGTTTCTATTACTGCTCTCATTGTAGCTGCAATCAATAGCTCTATAGGTAAACACAACTTGTTTACAGACCTCTAATTTATATCTTTACTCAAAGTGGCTATCATTTTAAATATCATTAATTAACCTAAGAATTTTAAAACTGTACTGTGATTTTCAGAACCTGTTACCTTTTGGTGCCAGATCTGCGTTATTCAAATCCTTGCTACATGTTTTAAAGTAGAAAATTAAAAAAAAAAAAAAAGATGGTATTTTTGCTTACACAGAAGATGACAACCTGTAACATAAGATGAATCAAACATTAAAATTTTACACTTGCTGTAAAAGGGTTTATTAAAAAAAGGTATTTGTTCAATTTCAATAAAGCTAAATGTGGTACTAACATTCCTTCACTCTTTTCTTCATTTGCAGCGGCAGGGCTGTTCACCCTGCTCTGTCAGCAGAAAGAGGGTGAAAAGCAACCTTCTGCTGACCTGGCTTAGCTCACCAAATTTGGCAAATTCTGCAGCAGAGGGGCTGTTGCAGCCCCTGGGAGTATGTCAAGGACTGTGTCAGAAATGTGGCTAGGATATGACAGGAGCATTTGCAGAACATTTGCGTTTGCGGAGCCAGGCCTGGGGGAGGAGGTACGCCGCTCCCTGCTCACAGCAATCTGTGCCTGGCGAGAAGCACACCTCAGCTTCACACGTGCTGTGCCCGGCTCGGGGGTATCCTAAACTTTCTCTTGATCTTACAGCTTTGTCACATTGGTGAGCTGAAAGATACTGAGATGGCCTACATCAGGTGCATCATGTAGACATTGTAACAGGTGATAGTTTAAAAACAAATTAAACTGCCCTTCCCTTGAGAGGCCAAAATACACACCCTGTAGCTTCACAGCATAGACATTTTTCCCCCTCCCCTAGTGAGATGTGGTACAGAGACATACTGTACCTGCAACATTTCTCACTCTGCTTTGACTCCTGGAGCAGCTTCTGCTGAGAGGTTGTGGATACATGTACCATAGCCTGACCGAGCCTGTATTTTTCTGTGTGTGTGTGTCTGTGCCCATGCCTGCGTCCCTACCTGCACAGCTGCCTGTAACTACCAGGCTCTGTTCCTCTCCCAGGACTGGGAAAGGCATCAAGAGATCTTGACCAGGCTGATTCCCAAACAGTTATGTAAATTAATGGTAAAAAGCCAGTTGTGCATTTTATCTCCTCATACCCTCCTCAGCTCTGTAGACTTTCCTGTCACTTATACCTGCGCCAAAAGTGGCAACAGTCATCTTCTTCTCCTTGAGACCATGGATCCAGATGTGACTGACAGCCCCGGAAGGGGGAACCAGAAGTTAAAGTGAGAACTCAAGGCAACTGTCCAAACTATTTTACTTTGCAAAATAAGCTTTTGACTCAAATTTAGCTATCATAATATTTGTAATTTTTATAGTGTAGGATTTGATTTCATTCCTTTTTACAGTATTTAATTTATGGATAATGTAGTTGAGGATAACCTCAGTGCAATCCTAGTCCCATGAGCTCCATCAGGGTGAGGATACCCAGCTGTAAACTGTGTTTGCATGGGTAGTTAGGAGCCTTCATTGGTACATAAACATTCAGAGCTCACTTTTACCAGCCCCTTGTTCCAGAAACTCTGTTTTAAATGAAAGTGTAATGCCAGGATTAACGTTAATCCTCAGAGCACAGATGTGTTGCTAATGAGTGTCAGAGCCTATTGCCCATAGCTCCCCTGTATGACCGCAGCCCAGTGCAACAGGAATGCAAAACTATTCTCAGCTGATGGATGTTTGCACATCCCTTTTTGAGGTGAAGCTGGTCTGCCTCCAGCATCCACATCACAAACTCACCTACATGCTTTGCGGTGCTTGGCTATTAGCATTGACTAAATAGTTTGCTAAAAGATACTCTGCTGATCAGATTTGCGATATGCTGACAGCATGTATGGCAAGATTGCTCCGCTGTTGCCTTGTATATAAACTTAGGGACAGTCATGGGAGTAATCTGTGCATAAAATACTTACAGGTCTCTCTCTTTTTGAAGACAAACAGAATTTATAGCTACATGACAATTAGTTGTGAATCATGAAGTTATCTGACTAAATTTTGGACATAAATGAGGTATGCAAATGGACAAGGCCCACCAAGCATGGAAATTAGGAATAGCCACATGATACAAAAGAGTTCTTGGCATGCTGGTCAGTGGCCTGTGAACCATCTCACACAGAGATGGTTTGATACCAGACAGGTATCAAAGAACCTTTCCTCAAAGAACATGTCTGGCACCAGGAGGATGTGTACTGGCTGAGAAACCGCCTGCAGATAAAAAGTCAAATAACAAGCATAGCAGGACTTACGGAAGGACAAGACCTTCCTAAACAAATGCTCAGTAGGGTTATCAGATAAACAAGACTCAAATACTGTCCACCTCTTACTCAGAGAAGCAGCAGAATTAAATAGTGAAGCAGTTTCATTTCAAGACACTATTGCAGGAGGAAAAAGGATGGCTTAGAAAATAAGTCCTGGACGAATAGCCTTCATGAAGCAGCAGACACAGCAGGACGGAGGGAAGGACAGCCAGGATTAATTCTGAAGAGCTTCCAGACTTATTGGAAAACCTGCAGGTTACAATTCTAGCTGGTAAGATAAAATGAAGCCCTAAGGCATTTAAACTACTTGCATTTAACTATAAAACAATTATAATGACTTCTAATTTATCAAGAAAGCTTAAAAAGCTTTAAGCACGTCTTTAAAGTATGCAACATCAGGTCAGGTCGTTGGCATCCTGTTGTTACAGGCTGGACCTGAGTGGTTCAGCACTTGAGAAGAAAGGTTCAGCCATCTCTCACTGGATAGATGCTGTCATGTGCTGTGGTAAAGCCTAATCAATAAAACAGATCTTTAAGAAAAACCTTGTTGCAATAGGAGGAAAGTGAAAAAAAGTGCAATACCAGATGAAAGATCTCCTTTTGTTCCTCTTCCCTGTTTCTTTTTCTCTGTATTTTTTCAGGCCACAGAGCCATCACTTGTGATGTACTGGCATAGGTGATAGCTGTTGTAGCAATAGAGGCTTCTGGAGTCTCCAATATGAGATACTGGCAATTCATAACTGCTGGGTGACAACTCCAGGATACATGATGCCTGGGGTCAGATTTTCTCTTGTCCTACAGAGATGAGGAGTAAGGGCCAACCTCATTCATCCACAGGCATTGAGACTTTCACCTTGCTTTCCTTCTTCCCCAGCATGAGATGCTCAAGGCAATAGGAAAGAGCTGATGGAAAAATAATGTTCATCTACTGCAGGCTGAACTGCTACAGACCTTCACCTTTTTGCAAACCAGCCATTGACATTAGTGGCACAGCAGCTGCTGACCAAAGATGAGGCACTAGCCAAAACTTAGAGCCTTTCACAGTTTATCTTATTGAAAGCATTGTGGAGGAATCTGGAACTGAGCTTTGAAATTGCAGGCATGGGCATTTCCCGGAAAGGGCTGAACTGATATCTTTGGCTCAGCAACAGGCTTCTGCATCACCTGGAAGTCACATTTCATGAACTTATTCAAAAGATCTGGCCCAGTATAGTATTGACATTTCTATATTTAGAAATACATTTCTAAATACAGAAAGAAATATATTTGATGTGTGGGCATAAAGACTATATGCATAATTTTCTAATCTTTATTCCTTTAAAATTAAGACATGGCAAGGACCAGAGAAACAAAAGCTGTAGGATGAGATTTGCATTACACAAAGTAGTATGAAAATAATTTTAATTAATCTATTCATTTTCATTACCTATAATATAGTATCTGTGAAAAATAAGTTTCTGCCAGACTTTCAAAGTAATTTATTCTAATGCTTTTTGACATAGAAGTTCATGTCTTACAATGTTTTGGAAAACTAGAAAACCAAAACCAAGGCTGCCTAGAGGAACTCCTGCCTAGGAGAATAATCTAAGCAAAGTCACTCTTTCTCCATAAACGCCCCTTACAGATTTTACTTTAAAAATTAATCTTCTCTGGTTTGACAGGAAGAGAAAAAGAAGATATTTATGCCATCTGAAGACACTTTTCCTACTTTTGCATGGATAATGTGAAATGTCATCACATTTACGGCTAAGCTGCAGAACAAGAGCAGTTTCACCAGTTTCAGACAAACTCATCTAGCCAATTTACTTCCAATTCCAATGCAGTGTTCACTGAAATCAGGAGGGAAAAAAAAAAAAAAAAGTGCTTCATTGACTTCAATAGCTTCTAGATCAGGCCCTAACGAAGGATAAGTTTCCAATGCTAAGCAGCAGAAATAATCTGGGAGGGAAAATATTCAGAGTGGATTAGCTCTCTTCAGAACCCTCTAAGGAGTAATAGAAACTTGAGTCAAAATAAGCATCTCAGAAAATCATTAGGCAAACTGATTTTGTGAAACGCATACACTCAGTTCTTTAAGTTCCCACTGAAACAAGCATGCTAAATTAATATCTTTGCTATGGAGAAACCCTGTGAGGCAATATTAATAAAAAAGCAATGAATTCTGGGGATCCTGACAACATTTTACTTGTGCTAAAAACTATGATTTTACTGGGACAAATTATATAAAATGCTCTCTAGTCATCTGAACAGCTGTATAACTGATTCAAAAACAGTTTTTTCAGCTTACTATAAGACCTGAATCTGACTTGCAGCAGAGTAGGTTGCTATTGCTGGGGCTGGTGGACAGCATGTGCCATGCCAGCGAGATGGCAGCTGGACACATTGCTCGTCTTTCCACTGGCCAGAAAAACAGCAAGACCCCTGAGGGTGCACAGGGGGAATATATTCCTTAGCAACACTTAGTGAACATGCATTTACACAGATACATTGGAGGATTCACAGATTTTCACCTTCCCTTTGCTTTGGCACGAATCCATTTTCTCTAAGGTGACACAGAGTGCTACCCTTGACATGACAGCAGCAGGATCAGGCCTGTGGCTGGGCATGTCTGGAAATCCCATCTTTATCCCTTGGCTCCTGGAGAATTCCATTGTGTCAGCTGCAAGTCCTCTTTGCCTGCCACACAGGGTCCCTGGAGCACAGCAATCTGGATGTGCCTTTGAAAAACAGCTTTGATGGTCATTACACAGTGCCCCAAAGTTCCCAAGTGGAAAGTCGAGAGCAGAGAAAGGAGGATGCACCACTGGTGTGTGGTATAGGAGAAGGACCGTGTGTGCCAGTGTGCCTTTCCTGCCCCCCCTGAGAGCCCAAACCTGGGACGTACTGTCCAGAAAGCCCTCTGAGGCTCCTAGGTCAGGTCTGCAGCACACCCTGCAGCTGAACGTGTTGTGGGAGCTGCACCTGGCTCCAGTGCTGCTCAGAGACCTCTTTACCGGCACATTCAGCCTATCCCATTCCCAAGATGTTCAATGGGTTTGCAGCTGTGGCTGTGGAAATAGTTTGAGAAACACTGCAGCACTCAAAAAACATCTTCCCTGTTTTCCTTTCAGTCCAAAAAGAGAAAAGAGCTACTCCAATGCAAGCAACAGAAATTAAATCCAATGTATTACTAATATTTGCAGCAGTGTTAAGACCCTTGTATGAGGATGTGTCCCCACAATAGCCTGGGCATTGCCTGTTTTTTCCTGACCCAGGTGCCAGCAGAGTGCAGCGAGGGACTTGAGGAACACAAGAGCTGGTGAAAGAAGAGAGGGAGCTCAAGGGTGCTGGTAGTGGGGAGACCTGGGAATGAGCCAGCCAATGCAGACACTATCTTGGGCTGCTCTGCAAGCCTGGTGTGAGGTGAGAGCCCACTGTGCCCAGCACAGGGCCCCTGAGCAGGACCAGCCAAGGGGGATGGGGCACAGGGACCCCCAGGGATGGGAAATGGCCCAGTAATGGCCACAGAGGAGGACAGTGGTGGGGCCAAGAGCAGAGACCACCCCAGATCAGACTAATGGGAAGGGGGAGAACTCATCAAAGAAGGGTCAAGTCTCTCTCAATATGTATTCACAGACTGTCTTCGGTCTCGTCTGCCAGGTGCAATCCCACTAATAAAAATGAAGACCTTACTGCAAAACACTTGATGGGGTACATGCTCCAAACTGGAAGAAATTGTAATGTTGCAGGTGGAACTGGAGTCTTTAGCATCGTTTTCCAGTGAGAAAATGAGAGCACTAGTCATTTATTTCACGCTGGAGACATTACCTCTTGCTGTCTCTGCATTGTCAGGCAGAGATGTCATGAAGAGGTGTGAGAGTCTGGAAATTAAGAAGCCTGCCACTGTGTGGTTAAAGATGTCCTCTTAGCCATTGCTTGGAGTGCAAAGAGGAGATGTGTATGACTGCTTTTGGGGGAGACCAACAAGAACAGCATGGACAAATGTCTATGATGAGCTAATTAACTTTTACAAAAGGAGAGTGAGTGCATTTTTCCTGTAATAAGCTAACGAACACTGTCCTCTGGGAGAGATGTGGGACATCATCAGTGCGGCTCCTAACAGGGGTTGCCAAAGATGTTCTTCAGAGAAGGGGTGAAGAGCAGGGCTGCTACTGAGCCATTAGCTTAAAAAACAAGAGCTGAAAGAGCTGCCTGCTGCAGGAAAATTGGGTTCCCCTTCCATGTGTATTACATTCATTGTAAAAGGGCCCTAGAAGAATGTTCTCTACTTGGAAGAATATCAGAATTTTCCACTAACCCATGAGAGAAGCATCTTTTTCTTGACTGTTGTTTTTTTCTTATTGTAGCTCAAGTAAAAATCAAGAGAAACATTTATGCTAACGTTGGATGTAATCCGGGCCATTACAAGTTGAAGGTGAAAGCTTCACTGTGGCATCTCAGCCATCTGCTGTTATGGCATATTTGCTTTTCACTTTGGAGCCCAGTGACTTTGTTTCCTTGAATTACTGTAATGAGAGGTTTTATCACTGACCCTTCTGGTGTTGCAAGTGCAGTAAGTGAGCACAAAAATGAAGAATTTACTAAACATCATATAGAATTTAAATCAAATTTTCCTCTCATCAGAATCTGTATATATAATAGTGCTTAGAGGCCTTTTCCAAGGGACACTGGTGAAGGCTAAAAAGCATTTTAATGTGTCCTTTGATTTATTAATATTAGCTCAGTTTTTAATTTGCAGAAAAGAAGTGCCCCATTAATACCCACAGTCACATTTTACATTAGATATCCTAAATGTGACCTATTCTATTTTTAAAGGAACTAATACCCGTGCATTTGCTGACTTACTCCAGGCATCACCAAGCCTCAAAATGTAAGGTCCATTCTTGACATGTGGGGAGTTCTCCTTGGTTTTGAACAGCTGTGTTGTTATTCTAGCCATAGCTTTCTGTATTAATATCAGGGGGTGGGACTGATTTTATGACACTAAGGAAACAGAGGAGGCTATTTTAGCATAAAGGACGTTTGCATATTTGCTGCTATAACAGCAGAGAAAATTTCACTGGAAATTAATGGTTTCTGCAAACTGAAAAGCTTGAATTGCATTTGTGCACACACATGCAGATATACACACACACCCCCCTTTCACTTTGATTCCCTTAATCATATTACTGTATTTCTTTGGCTGATGTCCCTGAAAATTTCACTTGCTACCCAGTGCTTGCTGGTGTTGTAGCACTGAACAATATCTACCTTATCTATCTCTGACCTAGTTGTGGAAAAGGTCCAAAAGTTATCTTCAGCCTGATTAATCTAAGTCTGATCTGCTAATATGCTGCCATGGATCAAATATGTATATCATCTGAAATAGCTGAGGCACAGCTCAGACATCCTGCAAATGGCTGCACTCAGGTGTACCTGTGGTGAGTTTTGCTAAGCGTGCACTCTGCCCAGTGCTCTCTGATAAGGTTCTGGGTCACATCTGAAGACTTTAGCAGAAAATGGGATTGTGGGTACTACTGAGGTACGTCTTTTCTGCAAATTAAAATCCGAGCTGATATTAATAAATCAGAAGGGAAACATGAACTAAGAGGCCTGGGGAGAGCTCTTCCACCTCTCCCTGTGCCTGGCGCTGACAGAAGAGCCACAGCGATGCAGAAGGACACCAAAAGCCCCATCTGCAGCTGGGGATGGTCCCCATGGCACTGGTGCCTGGGAAAGCAACTCCAACCTCCCAGGCCTCCTGCAGGGCACAGGGAGTCCTGCCTTGCACCAACAGACAGGCCAGGGGCATCTAGACTAAGCTCTGAACGATGTTGGTCCTTGGAGCAGTCCAAGATGAGGCTACTTTACAGGTGGTTTAATCTCATCATCACAGCTTGGTCAAATTGTCTTTTCAAGATTGCCCAACCCCTAATGTTCACACTGGTGTTTTCAAGCTGCGGTTAAATGGCCACTTGGTTACACACCGGTGGCTTTTGCGACTGCCTCACACACATTTCAGCTCTGGCCACTGCAACCTGGTGGGTTTACTAGCTGCCCTCCTGGCTTTACTGGCTATTCTCCCTTCAGGCTGGATGGAAGAAGTGAGACAGGTCCTCCATAAAATAAGACAGATAGAGGAAAAAACTCACCCACCAACATCAAACCACACACAGCGCTGCTCCCCAGCTCAGCCACACAGGCTTGGGAGGTTCCCTACGAGCTGGTGAGAGGGTGAGTGGGTGAATTTGTTTGCAGCTTTATCTGTCCAAAAAAAGTGTAACTGGAAAGCAAAGAGAAGCAGGTTTTGGAGAGACCTCAAAAAGAGCAGAGACTTCAGGCAAGTGCTAACGACAAAAGGAGAACTGAAAACAGAGAATGGAGAAAGGGCCTCCTCTTGCTCATCCCAGTGGTGCTCTAAGACAAGCAGGACTACACTAAGGATATTGTCACCAATTGCTCTTTTTAATGGAAATCACCTGGCAGATCCCCAGTATCAGCTACTCAGAGGGTCATTTACTATTATTAGTAAATATTATTATTAGTCAGCTGGGAGAATGGCCAAGGTTTATATGAGCTCCATTACCGGCTAGCTTTAATGGGTACTGGAGAGCATCTCTGATATTTGGAAGTATAACTGCATCTATTGGACACTACTCCAATGTTCCTCTGTTTTGAGAAGGTCAGCACTGCCCCCTCAGAAAAAAAAAAAAAAAAAGAAAAAGGAAAATTCTAGGCTGAAATCATGGAAAATCAAGGCAGGAATGACTTTAAGAGATTGCATAATCTACTTCAGCCCCAAAGAGGCCAGGCTGGAGAGGGGACACTGGGTGTATATCAGTGAGTGTGGAGGCTGGAAGGGGTCTGTGGGATGGATTTTGGGAAATTGTAAGAAGTTGTATGTTTGCCTTTGCCTCAGTAACTCCCTGTTTCCTGGCCACTGCTCATGATGAGCACTCAGGTCGTGCAGCCACGGGAGCTTCCCCTGCACCCTGCCCCGGGACCTCCTCTTGCTTCTGCTCTGTCTGACTCTTCAGTCAAGAGGCTCTTCCTGATGCCTTGCCCTGGGATGGCCATCCGGTGGAGGATAAGCAGCTAGGACCTGGAGAGAAAGTAAGAGGCAAACATCACCAGAGAAACTGATAGAAAACTTTTTGACGTGCACGGTATTTCCTCGTTTCTACATCCTCATGAGAAAAAATCAGTTTCTCCCCACAAAAAATTGCAGCTTCATTAGTAACTTTTTCTATTTGCTGGGGGGTTTGCAAAAACAATTACTAAATTTTAAATTAACAAATTCATTCAGCAAAGAAACAGTTTGCTATAGAAAGCACCGTTCAACTTTCCAGTGTTGAATATACAGGTATTTATCCAAACTATAGAGCATGCTCAGTTGAATACTTTCTGAGACCCCATTGCTCCTGCTAATTCCCAGGGAACTGTTATTTTCTAAGCTACTGCGTGCCTGTTCCAGGGTGCTGGCTTACTGGAAGATTTTTTTTTTCTTTTTTAATTATACCTTTCCAACTCTGCTCACTGGGCTTCAAGGACATGGGATTTTTTTTTTTATTATTATTATTTTCATGCATCATTGGAGAACCTAAACAGTCTCCTACAGATTCAGAAAATCAGGCTGCCTGTAGTGAATGAATCCTTCAAAAACAGTGATATTATTAGCTCTTCTGTGTCATTGAACAGACGAGCTAAATGCTAAAACCAGAAATTTCATTAAAGATTAAAGAAATATCCTTTCACGTTTCACCTGCTCCATTAATATCAAATATGAATTCGATCTTTCATGACACAACTGAAGTGCTATGTAAGATTTCGGGTACACTATTATTTAATCTCTCTTCCACAGGAAGAAAAAAAATGTTCAAAATCCTTGAAGAGCTGTGTCTCAGCATGACAATATGTTTTGTCTGACCATTTTAAGTCACTAAAGAACATCTTGGCCTTGTGATTTTTCAGTAGCTCCCTTTCTTCATGCACCACTTGAAATATGTTAATGGAGACATAATTTTCAGGAAATGCCAAGCACTTATTCTCTGAGCGTAAGGCCTCCAAAGACTTCTCTGGTGGAATACCCAAGAAGTGAGGCACTCAAAATCATTAAGTGCTTTTGGAAATCTCAGCCTTAAAATTATGGTCAAACTACTTCTTTTACCTGGAGTTTTTCCCAGTCATTTGTTTGTAACTAACTCCCTCCTTCATTTTTTTCTCCCTAAGAAGAGTAGTGTCTGAGCAGACCTCTGGCCTTTTCCCCGGAGCCCAAAACCCCTGGGGACATGATGGGTTGCACCTTGTGTCTCTGCAGTGGAAAAATTTTGAAGGACTGTAGAAGTTGACTTACCAGGAAAAAGAAAAACTGGAAAAGATGCCTGTCAGATATTTTTCTAAGAAAAGACGTCCTAGCAAAAAGGCAAGTAAAAAAGATCGTTCCATCATGTTAACATTACATACGTACCTCAGAGCCAGAAGATTAAAAAAGGACACCCAAATCTTCCCAGACAACTCATCTCTTCCCCATTGTTCCTATATAATTTTCAGCAGAGACTTTTGGAAGACTATCAATATCCAACAAAGTAACTCTTCCACACAGCAGGGTGAAGATCTCGGTTATGTCCTCTGCCTGGAGCTATGCATATATATATGCGTTCGTCACACCAGTTCCAGTATCCTCTAGCAGAAGCCATGAGGTGCTCTACCACAATTCTCCACATTTGCCATTTTCTGCACTTTCTCAGTGTTTCAGGCCCCTGCTTTTTCCAACAGCACATACCATTGTCCATGTACGGCAGGCCGTGGGGCTTTGTACAGTGGCGTGTATGAGCTTCCCCCCGGGGGAAAGGGAAACCTCCTGACAGCACCACCATGCTTGTGCAATGACTGAGGTTTCCTCAGCACCCGTTTGGGGAATAACGCAGCAGGGACTGCTCCAGTCAGCCCTTCCCTGCAGATATCCTTATCCTGGCTATGGTCAAACTGAACAGCTTTCCAGCCCTTTGCAAGGCTTTGAGTTCCTGTTTTAAGGAAAGAACGGCAGTAATGAATAAAGAGCAAAAAGGGTAAAAGCATGTATTTTTATGAAGCTACAACCACAGGGCAGCTTTATGGAGACTTTCTGGAATGCCAGGAGGGACTTTTAGTCTCCGCTATGCTTTGGGGAGGGGGTTGCCAACCCATGGCTAGGTAGGACCTACCTGGTCTCCCCGCCCTCCTCCTCACTGCCCTGGCCTGTGGGTGCATGCTAGGTAATGGCAACATCCCCCCCTTCTGCTCCAAGCTTCCCTGGGCCAGGGCAGGGCTGAGCTCACTGGGGCTGCTTTTTATTTCAGTTTTGGCTTTCCTTCGCAAAGTGGGTGCAGAGACAGTTTGGCCACGGGCAATCCCCCCCTGCTCCCTCTCCCTGAGCCCGTGCAGCCCCCAGGGGCAGGGGCAAGCTGTCCCTGAGTGCTCCCAGCTGCCTTGGCCGTGTGGCTCGCAGATGCCGGGGCAATTTAGGCAGCGCTGCCAAACCCACAGTGACAGGTCATTGGGTCCCTACAAACATTAATGTGATGTTTACTGCTTGCGCTGAAGTGCCACATGGGCTGCAAGCTGTTTCCTCTTGGCCGAGAGCTCGGAGGGAGATAACACGAGCTGCCTGGAGAGCAGGGACGTCTTCCGCTGCGGCCGACCAAGTGGGGCAATAGCTCGGGTTTGCTTTCAATTACAGGGGAGTCCCGGCAGAGATGAATCAACTTTATCTCAGCTCCTGAAAGGAATCTCTTTCTTATAGATACTATGTGAGGCAAGGGTTTACAGAGGGAAAGGCTCTCAAACATACAGCCTTCAAAAAAAGCCCAGCCATATCCCAGCTTCCTGATTTTGCAAGGAGCACAGGGTTTGTCAGTCAATCCTGAATAAATATGAGCTTTCCTTTAACAGCAAATAATCCCCGCAGCCTGACATTTACTCCCAGTCTAATTCTCCTGGCCGACCTTCAAATCCTTACCCAAAGATTCCTGATCTTCTCACTGCCCTGCCAAAAACATTGCTGAGATTGGCAAAGGTCGGGTGAGCTGAGCAGACAGAGGAGAGCAAGTGCAGCTGGGTTCCTTGCCAGCCCCGACTTCTCAACCTGTTAATTGCTCAGCAGTGCAAACAAGTGGAAAACAAACGGTTTCTATCGAAGGGAGGACCATGAGCATACCTAAACTAATTGGGAAAGAGAAGCCCTTCGGAGACTCCCATTTTCCTGATAGAAAGCAAGCTGAAGATTTGTAATGAAACGAAAGCATCCCGCCGCGGTTTCTGTGCTGAGGCTGCTGTCATTCAAAAACATGAATTTGAGGTTATCCTGAAATTGTTTCACAATCCCTAACATAATCTTTCAAATCCTCCTACAAACCTAATGTTATCCTTCAGGAATGTATCAGCAGAAGATTTTTATTTGATCAGCACTGAAATCATTTAAGAGTAACAAATTTAACCTTCAAGAGTACTACGTCATTCATTAAAGACAACTGAATTCATGTTTTTGTAGCCCAAAAAAGTTACATTAAAATCTTATGTTTTAAAACTTTTTAACCTACTGGTCTGGCAAAATTGTCTCATAGGAAACCCTATGGGTGGAAGCAACTTTGTCAAAGCACACCCCCAAGGACCTGGTTGATTCCCAGGTGTATAAAGTCTCAGGGGGTCACCTCCTTCTTGGGCAACACACAGGAATCATTTGAATAATCACAATTTAAACTGTGATCCTCATTTAAGGCTGCTTCTGGTGCCAGGGCCTGGGACTCTGTCCTTCTCTGCTTCACAGGTTTGAGGCTTGTGGAGATGCTTCCAGGAGTGACCCTGCCCTGAGAGCCTCCCGAGAAGAGTCCTCCTGTCCTGCTGGAGTTCATATTGGGGTGTACAGTAAACGTAAAACAGCCTCTGCGAATGATAAATATGCAATCAGGAGGGTATAATTTGTGTATAAGGCATTCATACGCAGACATTCATTTCAGCTTGATACTTAATCTGACCTCCTTTTCATTCAAACATCACTCTGACCAGTATTTTGATGAGATACCATGTTGGAAAGAACCCAGAAACTCACTGACACTTGCTGTCTTCTGGGGAATGGTTAGAAGGACAAACAGACACTCTGAAACACTGCTGGACTTCTTCTTTGGAGCCACTATCAAAGAACACATTTCCATCATTGATCTAGGAGACTGAATTCTTTCCTTTACCACTTGAATCCATATAATCCTCTGTGGATCTGGCCAAATTCAACTTTGGTAATTACATTTTCCAGAAGCAGAGTAGGCTTAAATCAATAATTAAACAAAATTAGTTAGCACTTTTGATTTTTGCATGTAGACTTACTGAAAGCTGACATAATTTATAGACATCTCCTTCAAGCATGTTCAGCCTAAACTATAATTTAAATGAACTGGGAAAAAAAATTACTTCTGTAAGTTGAATCAATATGTCATAAATTGACATACTGCATTAAGTAGGGCAAATAAAATTGGATAGAGCAATTATACATCCTAGACTACAAGGTGACTGCTGTGTTCTCTGAACCTCAACACTTGCAGCTTAATAAATGCTGAAGAGCTGAACAGGCCTGAGTATCTCAGTGGCCTGCCTTTATTTTCTGAAATGAAAAAGCATCCTTATTTTGTATCCCTGCGATCTAAGTCTGGGCTGCTCTGAGGGACTTTATTTAAAAATACAACAGAGTTTCTCTCCAGAGAAATATTGAGTTTTCATGGGTTAGGATGTTTTTCCTGTTTCCAAAGGAAATTTTGTTTTTTTTTTTTAATTCAGAGGGAGTAACTTCATAGTGGTTAGCTATAATGAGCTTGATAAAGTAATGGCACAGACTCTTCATATTTTTCGCATAGTTGTATCTTACTGAAATCTTGCACTTAGCTGTACCTGAAGAAATTAAATCACAACTTGTCTAATTGATTAGCAGTATTCACATTTGATTTATCATAATCGCAGTAAGGGACAGGTAAATGGTATATGCCACTCTTAAATCATGCTGTTTCTTATATCTGTGATAAAATCTGAAGTAAACACTGTAGCACACATCTGAGCTTTAATTTAGTTGACAGGTGTGATAATAACAATGCACTGAAACCTATGCCTTGATATCTTCAAGCTGTCCAGGTCATCTGAGACTCTGGCTGCCTGGGAAATGTCATGGAGATGAAGTTCCTGTTGTTATATCTTCACTGCTGTTGTTACTGTGATTGAGCTTGTACTGTTATTGAATTGCTTGAACTTGCTATTATTATTGAATTAGTGAGGTTAAGCCTGCTCGGATATGCCAGCATATACAACAATTACATCTGTGGCTGAAATGTAGACATAACCTTTGTGGGTTCAGGGGTAGTAGTCTGTGATGATTTTTCCTCGGAATGATTTGCACATTGCCTTCTTGGTCTTGTGGTGACTGCCCTCCTAGACTTGTCACTCTGGGCAAGCCCGGGCCCCAGGCTCTGCACACCATGGGATTTCCACACTTCATTTCTATCCTTTTACTAGGCAGCAACCAAATCTCACAAAAGCCCAGTGTTAAATGATGACTCTGAAGTCCACCTGCCACAGAGGGTGCCTGCACAAATAAAGGTGGGAGGGAGAAATCCTGATGAGGGTCCATTAAAATAGAAATCTGCAGGTAGGAGACGATTTCTGCAAACAGGCTGCTGGGCTCAGTGCACCACAGTCCTGCTGGAAAAGAGCAATGTTATTTTAGAGAGCAGCAGCAGAGGGTGAGGAAAGAGGTGGCTGGAGGTATCTGAAAGCTGACAGGGGTGTGAACTGGGAGGCGTGAGCGAATTCTCGTTAACCATGTACACCCTACGAGCTAGGATAGCAGCCACAAGGAAGATTTCAGCCCACACCTAGCCTCCAAATCCTGCTCTTGTGTTTAGAGTTCATGTTCTGAAGGCAATTCTTAAAATATATTTAAAAGAAAGTAATTGTAGCCTGTTGTATAATATGCACTTTGGATCACACAGATAACCTAAATGCTGGTATTTTCTGAGTGATTGAATTATCACCCTCATAACACCCTCTTAATATAGTTAGTGAATGTAACTAGATTGCAGAGGCTGGCTTAAAACATCATCAAAACTGCATCACAAGTTGGGATGCTCAGCTTAATGGCCCCTAATTGCATATCTCTCTATATGTCAGCCAGGCGTGCTTTAATTTAGATTCTCCCCATACTACCCACTGCTGACCCAATCAGTTTTCTGAGAGGTAGGCTCTGATGTTCTGGTACTGACAGCAAAAGTAACAATGTTAATATGTTATTGTTTTCAACAATAGGAAAGTGTCACATGAAAGAGATGAAGAGCACAAGACAAAATGCTGTTGGGGGAAGAGGAGAGGTAGAAGCTGGACTCCACTTGCTGACTCTCATTGTGTGCTTACTTTCCATCTTAGGGATGCTTGATCAAATACTTGGTTAAGCAGATGTGACAGGAGAAAAAAGTCAAGAAAGCCTGGAGTCAAAATGTCTACAAGACAGAAGTGGAATGAGGACCACCAGTGACAGCTACCTTCTCCCACCCATTTGAACCTGACGTGCATGAAGCACTCCAGGCTAAGAAGATGGGCCAGTTTCCATGGCTCATCAGCTCCCTCACAGTATCTGCTAAGACTGAGGTGAACATTATTTGCAAGTACCATCTGTGACGAAGGCACTTGTCACTAGCAGCTGGGTGCATTACATATAGGACACAGAATAACCAGGGAGCAGAGCAGGAACCAACCCGAGTACTAGAGACTCCCCATTCACTTCCATGCCTATAGAGAGCACTAACTCCTTTATAGAGGATGCTTAAATAAGCAGTTATGTCTTCTCACTCATCTCTGCAACCCATGCATGAGCAAGTAGATGAGTGATGTTGCAGGATCCAAGTCACAGTAGAAGAAACTTCCCTAGCTCATCTACTGGGTATTTTTTATCCAGTAGCTTGGTGTCCTAAGAAAACGATGCTTATGAACCATCACTTTTGAGTTCTCTGGCTAACTGCAACCAAATGTAAGGTACATGTTTAAAATAGCCTACAAGATATAGGAAAACCAAAGGGAAAAAAAAAGTTAAAAAATTAATCCCTTCATTAATCCCTTCATCTCCCTGACAGAAAGATAGGCGGACTTCAGGTGTTACACATTCTTTTTAACAACTGCTGGCTGAACGATCAGCACATTTGTCCAACTGGCATGTATCTTGCCCTCAGATGGAGGTGTCACAGGGCAACTGGGATTACTGTAAAGTAGGGAAGGTTTAGGATTGTAAGGCTTTGTTTCTTCTACTGCCAGTGGAATAATTGATTTTTCCTCTCACAGACTACTGAAGGCTCCTACCAATTGCACCACTTTGAGAGTAAATAATAAAGAAAAGGACTCTGCCTCAATTCCTGTTCAACAAAGAGGCAAGCACTTGAAGTAAGTCTGCGTTGTTCTCTCTAAGCCTTTGACTGCCTGAGATCCCAGGTAAAAAGTCAGCCGGTGCTGACAGTCTCTTGGATTCAAGACTTGCACAGAAAACTAAAGGACTCCTGGAAAGGGCTGTCCTTAGTACACTAGTGCAGGTAGCAGCCTTACTGCAGGGATGGGAAGGACATGTGGTATCCCAGATCAGCATTTCTCTAGTACCAGCAGGAGAC
The DNA here is from genome assembly GCF_047370975.1 of Nipponia nippon. Taxonomy (NCBI): domain Eukaryota; kingdom Metazoa; phylum Chordata; class Aves; order Pelecaniformes; family Threskiornithidae; genus Nipponia; species Nipponia nippon. Next base: position 48,963,319 of record NW_028262336.1, on the reverse strand, counting down.
TTGCTTTTCAATGGGCTTAGACCCAACGCCTTAGCCATTCACAAATCTTCCTCTTCCCAGGTGAACCACGCAAAGATGGAGAAAAGATGAAAAAGTGAAGAAGAGTAACTTAAGGGAGACTGACATTATATGGAGGTGTTGCATTACCTTCAAACCATGCATTATTTACCCAAGGTGTTTGTAGTTAAGGATGCATTTCAAAGAAAGGCAAACATTTTTAGGAATTAAAATACACAGCTGGCACTCGTAAATAGCCTTAAGTCTACCCTGCAGTGACACCTTGAGGGGAAAACATTAAAAATAAATAACCAGAACATGCATTTCAAATCACTGCTAAAGAAACAGGAACCGCAAGACTACCTGGGCGGACAGCTGCCTGGTTTCCTGAAGCAACGCATGACAACGTGGGGCTTTATAGCACCACTCCTGCCAAACAGCTTTCTGTTAAACCGTACCACTTCTCAACCTCTCCTGTACACATCCCATACTCCTACAGTCTAATTTTCCTTTCCTTTTTTCTTTTTCTCCAGAGGAGATAAAGGAAGTATTTTGTGATTTTCAAAAAATGTTCTGGATCGACACTGTTTTGACCTTATTATTTCTGCATTTGAAAATTATCTTCCACAAAAAACTGTTCTTTTTCAGAAGAAGCAACCTCTTATTCCTTGTGTCGTTAGAATAGCCTCCTGGAGAGCAAGGAAAGGCCCCAGGGAGACCTGGAGGTGGCATCCCCATGGGAGTCTGGTCTGGCAGATTTGGCTGTGGGGTCAGCCCAGTGCTTGCGGCCGCAGTGGGCTAATCAGCTCTCACCCCTCTCCCCCTCACCGGACTTTTCTCTTGTGAGTTTGTCTATTACACACTAAAGGCTGGTCGTATGCACAAGCCCTTACAGAGGCTTTTCTCTAGCCATGACCCAAGAATGGCATCGGAGATGTGCTACTGGAAATGGCCCCCACTTAGGGTTGCGTGGCCTCATCACTACTGAGTGCAGAGGCAGACGTTTTGGGAAATGTGCTCTGCAGAGCTGTTTTAGCAAACTACAGTGACCAACCATCTCTGGTGTCTGAGGGACAGTCAGTTATGAGGAAGAGCAGCTGCACATGACCACTGCTGCTTCCAAAGGGCATTCATACCGAAATTAATACTGGCATCAGGCTTCCGTAGGCGTGAGATGTACCTCTGCGCTGTGCGGTGAAATAGCAGGTTGACACTCGAAATGCTTTATAACTCCTCCAGCGGGGCTTTGGTTCAGTGTTTCAGAGACCAGGTAACACAGCAGGGTTTGTGTAGCTCACAGCCTTCGTGTTTTGCGAGTAAACACAGTCATTTTGAGTTCAGCGGGGGGGAAGGGGAAGAGGCAGCTCCTTCATAATGTTGCTGCCATGTACTAAGCAAGAGATAACACTGTGTGCTTTTACTAGGGAGATAAAGGGCGCGCACAAAAAAAATTCGTGCATTGGTTGTTACGTGCTCTGGCATACTAATATGAATTAATTTTAATTTCTAATCAGTATGTTTAATTTGTAAAGCTTTAGAAAATGCAATTGATGTCATTTGGGAAGGGCACATACTAAGAAAATGAAACTTTTTGAGTACAAAATTTGTTTTAACCCTGCCTGTGGAACTGCTCCTAACCTTGATAATTAAACTATCATCTCAAATGTCAAAAAATATCTTAAAATACAATTAAAGTGAAGGTTTGTGAGTTCAGTCAAATAATACAGTCAGTACATTGTTTATTCCTGCACGTATGAAACTCCACAAATTAAATTACACTCAAGACAGACAGTGTCATGATAGCAGTCATATGTGTCCTGTATGTGCCAGCACTGGGGGAATGGGAAACATTTTTTCTGCTCACTGCAACGTTAGTCTCAATTACCTTGAGATAAATCTACCAAAGAAAAAAAAGCCGATCTATTCTTGGTTTGCACTTACAAAACATAACAAATGACCGTAAGGGGTTAATCAATATTTATAGACCATTATGGGATTCAGCAGATCAACAGATCTCTAGGAAATCCCATGGATGTGAAACATAAACAACAGACACTGTTCCTGCCTTTCACATGCCAGTGTCCTCCTGTCCTGGTTTCGGCTGGGACAGAGTTAATTTTCTTCCTAGTAGCTGGTACAGTGCTCTGTTTTCGATTTAGGATGAGAATAATGTTGATAACACACTGATGGTTTAGTTGTTGCTGAGCAGTGCTCACACTAGCCAAGGACTTTTCAGCTTCCCATGCCCTGCCAGGTGCACAAGAAGCTGGGAGGGGGCACAGCTGGGACAGCTGACCCGAACCGGCCAAAGGGCTATGCCATACCGTATGACGTCATGCCCAGTATATAAGCTGGGGGAGCTGGCCAGGGGGGGCAGCGATCACTGCTCGGGGCATTGGTCAGCAGGTGGTGAGCAATTGTATAGTGTATCACTTGCTTTGTGTATTATTATTATTATTATATTGTATTATATTATATTGTATTATATTATATTATATTATATTATATTATATTATATTATATTATATTATATTATATTATATTATATTATATTATATTATATGTTATGTTATGTTATGTTATGTTATGTTATGTTATGTTATGTTATGTTATGTTATATTGTAATTATTATTACTACTATTACTACTATTACTATTACTACTATTCTGTTTTATTTTACTTCAATTATTAAACTGTTCTTATCTCAGCCCATGAGTTTTCTCCCTTTTACCCTTCCGATTCTCTCCCCCATCCCACTGCAGGGGGAGTGAGCGAACGGCTGCGTGATGCTTAATTGCTGGCTGGGGTTAAACCACAACACCTCCACTGGTCAGCTAATCAACCCACTAAAAAAACAGGGCATTTTATCTCATCCCAAATTAACCATCCCTTGGCACCAGTGATGCACAGGCTTCCTCCATCAGAGGAAGCTCATGCAGAGCCAGGTTTATTAGGCATGACTGTGACTATGCCATTTCCAAGGCTGCCTTGGGAAACAGCTACACCACTTCAGCTTGGTGTGCAGCATGGACCCAACCTGCCAAACCCAAGCTCACCACACACAGGGCCAGCCAGGGTCTGCCAGCATATGGTCCGTACAGCTGGGCAAAGCATCACAAGCACGACTCATCCTAATCCAGATTGCCTGGGTAGCAGCTAGATTTAATAAAGCTGGCCAGATGTGTCTTCTTGGATGGAAATTGGTACAAAACTCAGTGTAAGATATGATGGAAGGGGAAGATGATATTTCTTTACGAACTTCTCCAAGAAAGTAAATTTTACCTGTTCACAGCCATTCCTTCATACATTTTGTTCACCCATTCTCTCATACCACATACTCACAAGCACCAAGATGTCTGTGCTCAGATCTGACTTGGATCACTTGTGTATGGCACCAAGGACAAGGGACACCAGCTGCCAAGTCCTCCATTTGTCCCTGGGGTTCCTCTTGAGGGCCGCACAAAATGATATTTTGGACAGATATCTTCCATCCATTAGGAACCATCAGCTCTTATGGAGCAGTCCCTAGTCTGAGCATCGTGTTGACTTCAGGTCTCTAATTCTTCGGCCAGGTTGCTGTCCATTGCTTGTTTTTACTTGTTGGAAAAGATGTCTATCTTCCTCATGGGCTAATGGGAAAAAGCATATGTGCTATCTCATATGTGATAAGTTGCCATGTTGGTGCCACCCTCCTGTTGTTAGGATGCAGGGTCTGCTGGAGAGTCATCTGGGCTGGGATCTTCTCATAGTGTAGGTCTTCTTGGGTTGGTATAATGACACTTGCCTCCATTTTACTGCTGGAAAAGGTGTCTTTGGGGAGGAGTATCTATGCATTTAACCCTTTGTTCTGCTGGTTCTTCTGGTGCTCAATCACACACACTCGCTTCCCTTAGTACTTTGTTCCTACCAATCTTCATGTTTCTGTTAGAAATCTCCCCATCCTTTGGGCTCTCCCAGGTTCCAGGCAGACTTCCTACCTGAGATGAGGTACGATGCATGCACCGAGGTGGCTGGCACAGCCGTATACCTGGCTCCCGTTTTGCCCCAAATGATCCAGGCAACACTATCTGCTGGTAATGGCAGGAAGCGATACGCCCTTGCTTGTGCTACCTGCTCTTTCATGGCTGATGCAGGGAAGCACTTTGTATTGAAAGGAATTTGAGGGTGCTCACAGGTATTTTGTACACCATGAACTATGCTGAGCCTTAGCAATGGGGGTCTCTGCAGAGCAACCGCCCTGTCCCCTCTGAACCAGGCAGCCCATGAGCCTTGGTCGCTGTGACTGATCAGAGACAGCTGGCCTGTTCACCAAGAAACTCCCTCACTGCTGGGAGAAGTTGGGCCTGGGAACCACACAGCTACATTTGCTCCTGCAAACCCATGTGGCCAGCTGCACACCAGCTACCTCTGCACACAACCGGGGTCGGCCCTTTTTGTTCATTTTTACGTCTTGCTTGGGGTTAGCTCTCAGTGACTCATCTTGGGTCAAGTCGATGAAGCTCTTCACCATGAGAAAGGTGAATGAATGAAGCCCAGAACATGTTTTGGTTTGGAGAGAGGAAAGATATGTTCTTTATCACCATATATTTCTATCCAATCAACTTTTACACACATGCATGGTGCCCTATAAGCTCCATAAGGCTTTAACATCTGCAGTGCCTACAGCACTGCAACACAGCCTTAAGGAACTGACGATTTTCATTGTACAACTCAGCTCTATATTTTTAGATGAATGGAGCTCCAGCCTTCAGTAACTATCATTTACAGTTTTCCTTTGAGTAAAGACTACTGGGTAGGCCTTTTAAAAAGGGTGAAAAACAGCTTTGAATTGTACAAATTGCAACAAATAACGGCTAGCTGTATGTTGCCACAGGGAAGATGGATATTATAAATGTTCTGGGATTCCATTTCATCCTCTTATAGTAGCTTTTTCCCCACCACTGCATCCTCTCCAGTAATGGTGTTAAATAATGTATATGTAATTTTGTTGTTTTATGCTGTGTTTTGCTTCTAACACAGGATTGGGACTGTGTTTCCCTCCCTCCCCTGAAATTCATGGTTGAGGATATAGAAATTCTATCATTTGTTTCTGCAACATTTGAAGAATGGGAAGATTTGTCTGGAGCACACACCGCTTTTTCATCGGTGTCTCTTGACTGAATCAGATGGTCAGACACTGTCATGCCATCTGTAGTAAGCCCTGCAGGTGGATGTGCCATGCCAAGAGATTTTGTTTGACAGCCTTTATTCATCAGATGGGTTTGTAGGCAGCTCATTACAAAATGACGAACCTTCCTGTTTCTGGTTAATTATCAACTTCAAAGTCTGTTGGGTGAGATCAGCTCCCTTATAAATGACTATTGGTTCCTGTAAAAAGGATTTTTTTTTTCTTTGGGCTTTTTACTGCACCATTTAAAAGTAAATCAGCATTTCAGAAACTTTAATCACAATCATCTTTCAGTCTTCTATATAGACATCTTCACCAAAAAAAAAAAGAGGTGGAAAAAAAGTTGCCAAAAAATAGATAAATAGATGTACAGTATACTGGTCAGCTTTGGTAAATTTTTTGTTTCTGCTCTAGCACATTCACACTATCAAGATGAAAACCCTCTCCTGTAATTCCGCAGTCACCAGAGAAGTTGCACAGAGAAGAGTTTGGCCAGAATAATCTATATTTTTTTTCTCTCTTTTTCTATGTGAATATAATTATATAAATATAAAAATTAGTTAAAAAATTGATGTATCGCTCTGTTAAAAGTTGTGCTGTTTATTTTAGGAGTTTACACCTTTCAGGCCAGGCACTGTTTTATTCTGTGGCTGGAGACCATCTGTTGCATTCTGGGTACTAGTTTATTTTCAGAAGCTATTAGTTTTGTTTACGATCTTCACCATTCAAAGCTTAATTTCATACAAAGGTGGATGAACAATTCCCTTTCTTAACATCTTTCTGTGGGTCAATGCAAGAGAAATGAGTGCAGAGCAATAGGAAATTGCATCAGGAACTGTGGCGCATCAAGAGAGACCGAGCAAGCAAAGAGTCAGATGCCACCAGATATAGTTCTCAAAAACACTTCTCATGCCAAGCCAGGACCAGGGATAGTATTTTACACCTGGAGAGGCATTGGATTTGCTGGCATCGCAGCAGTCACACTGTACACCTGTGAAATTTGTATTCCAGGCTGGATCAGGGCAAGCATTAGGTTGTGACTAGTAAAGCGTCACAGAAAGCTGTGTAAAGGAGGAAAAATTGCATCATCTGTCTCATTCATTGCACAGACTTGATGGAATCAGGTGCCCCACACTGTGCTCCTTTAGCAGCACTTTACTGTCATCCCGTGCTGGCAGTGCTAGAAGGTACCAACCACCAGCAAGCGCAGAGGAGTGCTGCCGCAGCACCCTTTCCCAGGGGCACAGGCAGAAGCACCTGGTGCCTTGCCTGCTTTCCAGGGGCCACGGCCTCGCTCCCCACGCTGCAGGACACGCTTTGACAGGCGAGCAGCTTCGAGTGTTGGGTTGCACAGTCCCTCCTCACTCGGGGCTGACAGCAGCACGGTATGCCCATAGGTACCAGTCCCAAGGGGAGGCTTAGCACCCTGCAGGAGCATCCAGCCAGCTCCCACACTGCACAAACACGGCTCCCCGTGTACAAAATCATAACAGGGAAAACAAAGCAATTCCTCTCCACAGAACGGGTTCTGTCTTTGCATTACCTCTGCAAGCAGAATGACATGACACTGGAGAAAACATGTCTTTGCAAAACACAAAAATAACTAAGGAATACACAAACAGAAATGCCATGATCTTCCGTAACAGAAATCTGGGTGGATTTTCAGAAGTGGCAAAATGTCACTTATGTAGGAGGCAAAACAGACGTCCCATGCTATCCAGCTGGCCCACCAACCTGTCTATGGCAATGCATCAATCAAGAGGCATCTTGGGAAATGCTCACTATATATATTATGTATATAAACTATAGTTAAAATGGAGTGGGAAACATTTTCTTTGGGAAAATGCATCTCACAATTAAATGATGCTTCACAACTGTATAGTGCTCTAATTAGGAGATAACAAATTGATTTACTCACAGCAAGCATCGATTTTATAACAGGGTTCTCTAATCACAAAGATAAATTAGCTGCCTTTAAAAATTATTCTAGCAGCGAGTTTGTCGCACGCAATACAGCAGTGTGAGGGATTAAGTGCAATTCCTGCTTGAGTCACTAGGTGGCATTTGGCTGTGTTGGAAGAGTTCGATTTTGGACGTCAAACGAAATTAGATTGAGTATTGGATTTTATACCTAGTAATGAAACGTAAGCAACAGTTGAGTGACAGAAATGAGAATGTGGATGGATGCTGTATATAGGTTAATAAAAGTGCTAGAATAAACATACAAAATAGGCCATTAAAATACTTTAAGATTACTGTAAGGTGCTTGATGATAAGTAGCATTAAGGCTAAAGTGTAGTTAAGCTTGTTATTGAGAGAGTAGTAACTGTTAGTCTTGTGGCTGTGTCCCAGGCATCAGCCCACGCTGGTCGGGTGGGATCCAGGTACAAAAGGCTCGGCTCGCCTCTTCGCTCATGTAAAACAGAGAAAAATAAACAACTGCTGGACTCCCTTGGAGGTGACTCCGCTCCACATCAGTCTGCGCTGCTGCTCCTGTGCAGATCTCCTTCCTTCCAGGCAGGTGCACACTCATCTGGGTCACTCCTCGCCAGGCTCGGAGGGCTGCCAAAATATAGTTGTCTCACCAAATCCAGCAAGATCAGAGTGAAACAGGCCCCACTACTTAGGAAGCAGCCAGGCAGCGAGTTCCTTGCCTCCCTTCTGTTGTACAAATCAGTGCTTCGTACTGACAGAGATGTAAGTGTTGCTGAGTCCTCGTGGTCCATGGGCACATGAATTCATTGTGCTAAGAGGTGCCTTGGGCATAGATTTGCTCTCAGCTGAAGAAAACATGTATTTCAAATCTCCTGCTAAGGCTGTTGCCTTCCAGTTCCAGTAAAGGATTAAAAAGATCATCCAGAAAGAGGTCAATGTTTTGTTTGTCATTCAAAGGACAAAATCAAGGAGGAAAAAAATCTTTTGGAAATAAAAACTATGTTTTGTCCGCCCTTTGGAAAGAAGAAAAACTGATTACAAACTGTGTCCTTAACTTTGCTTCTAGAATTACTTCTACACATTTACTACCTGGGCACGTGCAAGGGGCTGGGAAGTTTTTTTGTTTTAAATGCAGGTCTGGCAGTTCTTACCAGGAAAAAACAAGCACGCTTTATAATAATATTGTGAAACAGTAGAGAAAAAAAAACAGGCAAATAAAATGCAATGAGGGAAATAAACATTTTCCCACACACAAATGCACCTAGTCCCTCCCCCATCTCTAATATGGAAGCCTCTTGATTTTTTGCTGAGCGGCAAAGTACTAATGAAGACATAAAAGTACATAGCTCACACCAGTTATTTCCCCGTACAGTCATCTGTAGACATACAACTGTTGAAATGTCCCTTTCCCTAATATTTGCAAAAAACCTGAAGCAAATAAATGAACTACTGTGTGTAGGCAAAGTAAGTCACAGTATATTTATTCACCTGAACAAATACTAGACTTTATTAGTATGCTTTAAGAGAGCAGCCTCTCAGTTGGTTTCCATCAGAAATATTATCTCCATAATGCACATGTTTCAAAGGAGAACATTTTATATCTGAGGAGGAGGCCATTTCTCAGAAAAAGTCCAGCTCACAAACCTTTTATTGAGCCATTTATTTCCTCTGCCCCATTCAACATTGCACCCCTTTTCCCGAAGGCTCATAAACATGCAGTCAGGGCCATGAACGCTAATTGTTGAGTTAGCAAAGGTGCAGAATTACAGTGATTTTCTACCTACTGCTTTACCTCCCTCACTCTGGCCTCTTTCTCTGGCAAAAAGCAAGAATTGAAACATGAGGTCCATCTAAAGGTGAGACAGCTGCGTGAAACTAATGCATTAACCTACTCACCGCAAATGATTCCTCACCTGCATCCTAATCATCACACACACACTGCCAGTCTCCAGCCACGATGTCACAAATAGTCCCTTCCCAACGTGTTTGCTCTTCAGTCTGCCGCCTGCATCCACCCACTGCCAGCAGAGTGATTTGGAAATGGATCCGTCAATTAGTGCTGGGAACAGAAAGTCAGACAATGGCACTTCGTGTTCAAACTGGAAATGGAAATGTTTATTTTTCAGCATTGCAAAGTGACATCTAACCACCCGCCTTGTAAAAAATGATTTTGCTTCAGGTTTGAATCACGAAGTCTCTTAGCTGGGTCAGTCCCAGTCTGGTAGCAGCTGAAAAGCATGACTGTGCTGAGGCTACCCAGGCTTGTGTGTCTCGGTCCTCCGTATGCAAACAGATGAATACAGAGCTTTTACTCTGGGCCATCAGTAAAGTACTCCTAAACTGGGATCTGTCTGTTTAATTTGGCAAACTTTTTTTTGTAGCTATCACTGCATGGAAAAAGCTGAGACTGATGGAGAAAACCAAGGACTTTTATGAATCTGGTTGCGTTGAGGAGAAAAACACTCAAAATAACTCACAGCACAAACCTGATGTTCTGTTACCAAGCTCATGGCGCTTCCAGACAAATAAACCAGCAGTATAGTACCCTGCCACTGTCACTTTAGCAGTACGTGAAGCTATTTATACGCGTGGGAGCACTATTTCTGCCACCCCATCCCCCAGAGTGTTACCTCTGGCCGTGAGTTTGCAGCCGCAGTGACAGCCACCTCCCTGCGGGCTGGCGACACAGGGCACTCAAGGCCAGCATGGCCCATGGCAGCTGCTGGCGGAGGGCAGAGCATCCCCAGCGCCACTGACTCCAAAATCAGAGATCCTCTCCCAGGGAAGGGTGGATGCAAGAAGGCTTGGGCTAACGTAGCTCCAGTTCAACAAGCCCGAGGCAGACCTCTCTGCCACGATTTCTGCTATTATCACTCCATAATGGCTTTTCTCTCTTTGACCTTTTAGGCCTGGGCTGGAAGGGTACAGAGAAGTGACTGAGCGCTCAGCAGTCAGCACTCCCAGCCCTGTGTCACCCTCCAGCTCAAGCCCCGTGGAGAGGCACCCCAGAAACATCGCTTGCTCAGCACGGAGATCTCAGCTGGCCAGCATTGCACTTGGGTTTTTTTGCCTGCTCTTCTGGTAGCTTGCAAAACACTTACTGGGCAAAGCAAACAGGAACCACAGAGAGATGTCACCCTGAGGTCTGCCAGTCCCTGAAAGTGCTTTTGGTGTTTGGTTTCATGCCACGCAAGAGCGAACCGCCTCCAACAACACAGACCATGTCAAGGCTAACCAAAACAAGCCCATGGCTGCTCCCTCTTGCTTCTGCATCAATAAGCCCTCTTCCTCCCAGACTGAAGGAGCCACAGCTACATTGCCCATTGGGACTGGCCCTCAGTCCCCCCGACCTGTGCCCTGGGACCATGGGTGAGGAGCGCCCACTGGCCTCGGCCAACACCGTGCTGGGAAGCGCTGACGCACGCTCGACCCTGGACAAGCACCATTCCCACAGCCGGGGATGCCGGGGAGCGTTCTCCTCCAACCTTGCCTGCCGGGGAGCAACTGCAAGGCTGCTCCGGGCAGCGCCCACCTCCTCCCTAGCAGAGCGCAGCCAGGCTGCGCCGGCAAGGCGGGACGTGGAAAGTGCTGTCGCAGTCATGTGAAACTTCCTGCCTGCCCCCCTGATAAACACAGCTGCAAAAGGTCGTCTTAAAAATTCTCCGTGCAGTTTTAAGAAAGACCATCCACTGGGCATAGACACAACCAACCTCACTTACGGCACCTTCTGCTATTTTACGTATCCACAAAGGCCAACTGCAGACAGATGGACTTTTAGAAAAAGGCATCTTAATCTACCATTGATTATTAATCAGTAGATATACTGTAGGCTAAATTCAAGTAAATGTCACAGGGAGATTTAAATACCATTTTATTTCTTCCAAGAGTATTTGAAGGGCCGTATTTTGCCAACTTCAAGTAATATACTGAAATCACTTTTTCTTTTGGAAATAACATTTCAATTTTCAGGTATCAAATGAACTTCACTGTTCTTTCTTCAGTGATACAGTCTTGTTTTTAAGACAATACAAATTCAACTCTAGGTTTTTTCCTTTGGAAAACACAAACTTCCAAATGGTTTTGTAATTGCAGTATGTTACAAATGGAGAAGCTCAGCACAGTTTACTGAGATAAGATTTGCTCCAATTCAGAATAGATTGGTAAGGGATTCCAGCACAAAGGTGAGGTAAATCAATGCACATCACCTGCAATAAAGATAAGGCTTGTAAACCAATAAGGGAAAAGATAAACCTTGTTTAAATGTATAAGAAACAGCTTAGGAATTTATACACTGGGTTTTTTTCAGTAAGTGATGTAAGGTAACAACTGTTTAGCACCGACAGATGTCTTTGAAGCATTTTATCAGGATCAGCTATCTTGTAGAAGCTTCTTAAAATAAATAACAGGTTCTGTACTAACATCACTATCTACACAAGACCACAGAACTATATAAAGAATGCCTCAAAGCCAGCAAGCTGATTCCCAAATTGCAGTCTCACAAATCACCAAAATCACCTCAGAGTACCCTACAGCTAGCTCGCTGGTGGCCTAATGCTTGTGTTCTTCATCTTTCAAACTCATAAGAGCAATAGTTTAACTACATTAATTATTTCGATATCACTTTTTCACTTACGAGTACCAGTCACAGGGAACTTGCATGAGTTTTGAGTAGGAGGGTAATGGCCAGAAAACTCCATATGTTTTGGTTGGCACACTCAAAACAATTTGATAATTCCTTCTGGAGGTGTTTAGTTGAGTACTACTTAGCTTTTGAGTTACTCTTTGTATCTTTAAAAGTTTATGTTAGAAGTGGGAAACATGAACTCCTAAGTGTATCTTTATTCCTTTGCTATGATATTAAAAGAACTTGAATCTAAAAGGAAAAAAAAATATAGTATTTCTACTATAACTTGAAAAAGGAATGGTGTCTCCTTGCCCTGAAATTATATGTAACCTTAATGATTTCTCAGAGTTCATGACTGAAATCTGGTTTTATTTTCCAGCACACCTTTGGTATTCAAAGCATATGTATTTTAGGATTTGTTCATTCAGTCCTCAAAATGTGCACTTTGCTATGAAGATTTACAACCTGAAATATCATTATCAATGACTACCACAAGCTGTATTGTTACCTTGTTGAATATGGGCACATTATTGACCAGCTTTATTGCAAACAATTTCAAATAAAATTGAAGCATGACATCTGTTGCCAGTGTAAATAAAAAATAAGAACAGAGACTCAAATAAACAGTCACTAACTGCAAAATAAATGCAAGTCTAAATTTATTGCTGTGTTTATAATTTATTGGGTCTCTGCCTTTAACATCAGAAATTCAGCCAAGTTGTACCTACTAAAAAATTACACTAACTCCTGATAAAAGCCTGGGCAAAGGTGTGGAATATTTGTGAATCTGAGTCAGTGAAACCCACTGAGCCCTCCTGCTGGGACAAAAAGCAGGTTCTGAATCACGATGGGGATGTCCAGACCTTGGAAGCTCTCAGAAAGCCTTGCCCTTGTCTTGGATGAGGCCAGAATTTAACCCAAGGAGCATACCAGGTCTAAAAAGGAGGTCAGAATGGGGGAAGTGGAGGCAGTGGAGAACAGGAGGCATTGCATTGGATCCCAAGAGGTTTAAAAATGGATATTCAGAGGGGAAGGACAGTTATAGCTGTATACAGATGAATGGCCACCTCCCAGCCATATGAAAACAAAACGCCGACATGTCGAAGGTTTTGTGATCTTAAAAGCAAAGATTCTTAGTTTTTAGGTGTACAGCAAAAATTAAATTCCACAGCTGCAATGCTAGCATGGGAGGTACGTGGGGTGGGTTGAGCAACCAATATTACGAGGGCATTAGAAATAATACTGGGCAAGATGATGGCCCATGAACGGCACATGGCAGTGTGAGAAGTGCGTTCTCCCCAGACTAGCTGTGTCACTGGGTAGATTTACATGTATATGAGCTGTCTAATATGCCACAAATTCCAGTAACTTAAAAAAAAAAAAAAGTACTTCAGATGGTGTTAAAGTAATCATTATTATAACCTCAGGCTATCTGTAGTCACTTAAAACATTCAAATCCTGGATCATTGATACTGTTAATGTGCTACTGTTCAGATATGCTACTAATTTAGAGAAGGTTAATGTGGATTTTTAAAGAATCCAATTCACTCCAAGTGTTTTCAACAGCCAGTAAGAAAGAGTACTTAGCATAGAAGGACTCCATTTCAAAATGACAGGACTCCCTTTTCTTCATCCTCTTTCTGCCTACATCCTCTTCATCCTCTTTTTGCCTACAACATGTCAATTTATCAAGAAAATACACTAATTTGCACAAATTCCTGTCTCTTTGGTGGGAAAATAGAGTAGGGATTTATTCTTTCCCTAAGCCTTTTCAGTAATTTTTTTTCCAGAGAAGATTATATAGTTTATGTTATTTCAGTGGATTATCTAGTTACAACTTCAGAAGACAATATATTCATGTTTGGGGAAAATGCAATAAGCAGGGATCATTTATTCATCATCTTTGATTATTTCTGCCAAGTCTAGTTCGATGTCCAATGCTGAAAAAAGAGAAAAGTTTTTAAATTAGCGATTTCTTTCTGAAGTAAAACACATCAGTAATAAAGCATCATGTTTTTTACAGGCTCTGGGTGAAATGTATCAGTCATAAAGCAATAATATTTGCATTCAGAGCACATTTTAAAAAACTGAGCTACTTTGAAAAGAATGAAACTGGTATATTCTTTCCATAAAATTACTAAAAGCTGACCTCTAGCTAAAAAAATACCACGTTTGTTGAGAAGGTGGTGTGCACTACTGAGGTACTTCACATTGGAATAGTTCACTTAGTTTTGCAGTGAGATGAAAACACGAAGATATTACCTCAGGAATATAATTCTTTTCGTTTTTGCATTTACACAGGCACTCCTTTGGCCAAGTGGCAGGTAAAATATGCTGCAGTGCACGACTTGAAACCGCATGGAGTAAACTGAAATTATAAATTCTTGAGCATTTTAGTTAAATAATCACAACTGAAACGCCGTGTTTGAGTAACTAAACACAAATCATTTACTTTGAGAAAGTTAGGGACATCATTAGGGTAAAATAATCGCAGTGAAACCATCAGCATTAGGCGAACGGTGATTATCCCCCGCTGGAACTTGTAATTTCAATTCAGTTCCTGCGGAGGTGGCAGTTACTGGTATTCATAGGACGGTGGTTGTGTTTATCTTCCTGTCATTCACAGACAGCCTTTGGATGGGACGGTGAAAGACAACCCCACTCCTACATACAACATGGCTGCTACACTGACTCTCGAGCATGGGTGAGAATTCATAATCTAATGAATGTGATCAGAAATGTGAATTAATTCTTACCCACACTGCATATTCTAAGAAAGTTCATGGGATCTTCAAATCCAACAGCTGCTCTCGGTGATTATTTTAGACCATGCTGACCAACAAAAACAAAAAGCTGACAAACAGTGAGGAGTGCTGAACTGGTCCGACTGTCTTGTATCATTTCTTCTTACAGTTGTGTTGAAAAATATACATACCTACAATGTTACATGATTTTCTCAGATTTCTCTGATGTAACTATCTTGTGCAACTGATTTGGGGGGATTAAAGAAGCTGGTACATGTTATCTGCATTTGGAGAGACCTGGACGATTTGATCATTAAGAAATTTCATACTAGTTTGGAAAAAGAAAGTAGAAAGATTCTGCCAAAACCCCCAGAAATTCAATCCTCTCTGGATTTCTACAACACTTGTGTATTAAAAATTCACATCCAAATATAAATTAAAAATTGTAGTAGTACACTAACACATCCAATGAGTGCTGAATTTTCTTAAATGAGGTTGAGAAGAGGCAAAATTAAAGCAAAGGCTTAAAATGTGGTAGGCAGCATTAAAATCCACTGCCAATGAGTAGAGCTGAATTAAGAATGAGCCTTAATTGCAGAAAGCTTAAAAAAAAAAAAAATCCAACAGTTTATTATCATGAACACTCATGAAGTTCTCAGCGGGGTGGGGGGGGCAGTGTCACGGGTGTGGACAGGAAATGTTTTTTCTGTGTTACACAATTAATTGCTCGAGTGCACCAGGCACTTGAAAGCTTCATCAAGGTGCACTTGCATCAGGGACCCGAGCTTTATCTGCAGATTATTTCGTATCCCTTGGAAAAGAAAATATACCTGTTTCCTACATGATAAAGCGAGGCAAAGTTAATTCTTGCATTTTAGAAGTGTCTGTCTTTTTGGTCTTCAGCATTTGATCCCTGGGGTGAGAGGAGGAGGGGAAGCATGAAGGCTCTCAAAATACACTGTTGGTAGAGCCTGTGTGGAGGGAATAGTACAGACTGTACAGAAACAGCAGACTCCCACCAACCATGAATTTTAGAAGTTTTTGGCAGCTTCCGCATTTCCTCTCATGCTCGAGATCACTTCAAAGGCAGGATTACAAAAGAAGACATCACATGTTCGATTCAAAACTGTAACTGGGGCTCTGGGGAGAGGAAAGGGGGCAGGTACAGAAGCAGCGCACGCTGTTTTGAAGGACTCATTACAAAGCACTTACCTTTATACCTCTCTGCACAGGTAAGGATCGCAGCCGGGCCAATGATTCACCACCTCACCATTTAGACAACAAGGAGGATTAGTTAAGCCGAGACTGCTTTACCAACCTGTGGATCTGACCTAAATACCACAGTTAAGCAACAGGGTTTTGTGAATGTAGGACTTCAGGCACGCACTGGCCTGATACGAACCTGACGCTTTGCCAGTCTTTGCTTTAACCAAGTGATTTATAAACATGCAGCTGTCGTCTTGCACCTATGAATTATGAATTTCTCAATACATTCAAGGGGTAAGGTTGCCACATACCAGAAACCTGAGGTCACAGAAAAGACCAAAGTAATATCACTTCCTTAAAGCAATCATTAATATGACTAAACAGCAGCATTAAACCTCCCACTCTTTCACCTTTCCCCTGGGAGGATTTGGTACAACTTTTCTCTTGACTAGAAACTCCTACTATGTACTAATCAAGATGATCATCTTGTTCCTACCCAGTGGCATGCCTAGAGTGCAGAGAAGAGAGTACTGAAAAAAGCCAACCAAAAACCAAAAGAAACTAAAACCAACAACAACAAAATGCCTAAATACATGTCTTTACATCTGTTCAAGATTTTAAATCCTTGCATCCACACTTACCTTCCGCTAGTTTAAAACTTCATCTCTCTTAGGAAAGTAGACAAGAGAGGAGAAAACTACCACTACTTGGATACTCCTTTTGCTGACACCTATCATCTTTGTTAATAGTCTCTAATGAATAACTCGCCTGTGGATAAACATGCTAGCATTATTATTTTTATCTTAGCAGAGTCAGCAAGATTCAGAAGAGAGCAGTCATAAGACTGCCACAGCTCCCAAATGGTCAAAAGCTGTGGGAAAACAAAAATTAGTAGCTGGGAGAGAAGGCTTAACTCTCACTACCATGAACAACCTGGCAGCCTGTTGGTTGATCTGAATACATATAGACACACACAAACTTAAAAAGGAAATATTGCTATCCAACAGAGACTACTCTAGAGCAGACAGGCTTCTCCTGCCTGAGAACGACAGAGAAAAATCACTGTAAGTAAATTTATTTATTATACCAACTTGGCTGGAAAAACAGAGTTCTTTGACAGACAATCCCTCTTCTTAGGGCCTTAAATCATGCTGACTTTAAAAGTACTAAGATGGACGTAAGAGTGAATTTAGGCATGGCAGCTCGTGCTTCCTATGCCAGGCTTCCTTTTTGCATCCGTCTTTTAAAATGGGTGGTAATAGAGCCATCGGAAGATACGTGTCTACATGCTTATCACTGCCTGGCCAGAGGACTGAAACCGTTCCTACAGATACCTGCCAGAAGCCACTGACATCTGCTGCTTTTCAGAAATCAAAACTGCGTTTTCTTGACCCTTTAGGGTCAAGACAAGTTGGCTCTGGGCATAATTTTACTACCTTGTCAAAAAGTTTATATGTGATAAAGACCCATTCTGTATGAGTTTATGTGAAGGGGTTCTACAGCTCTAGGTAGAGGAATGGTTACCAGCAAGTAGCAGGCTGAGGAGAAGATTACATGCTGAGAAGCAGCATGTGACAGTCTCCCAGAAACTGGTAAGCTCTGCAGACCAGTTGTCCTGTTAAATCCACCAGAACACCAAGAGCCTGCTGGCTGTGTACAAAGCCACCACCCACGTTAGTATCTACCATGGGTTGCATTAACTTGAATCATGTATCAGCAGGTAGCAGTTGCTATATGCAGACAAAAAACCTACAGGATTACATATACACAGCTGATGAAGCAAAGGGTTCTTCGCGGAACTTTCTAAACTACCTGCGTAGGAGCCAGACGTCCCAGGGGTTGGGATTGGCCTCCCAGTTTTTGCTCCTATAGAGTAATTATGAGTGTGCGAGTAAGCCGATGTGTTGTGTGAATATTTATCTATTACTAACAAAAAGCCTTCTGTTGCTTGTGATCTGTATCTCTCCCAACTTGATCTGCTATCATGGAAAAAGGAATTTACAGAATCAAGCATCCAACTATTTTATCAGTTATTTCTTGGCAATACTAATCCCCAGTAACTAGGACTGCTGCTGCTACTAACTGATTTCATTTCTCAAATGACTTGCTCAAGAAAGTACTTGCAGAACGCACTCTATGCAGGAACTCACTTCCAAGACCTTCTTGGAAGTCCAGAAAATGGGACTCCAACTGTTCCTGACAGAAACATAGTGAGCCAACCTAACCAGCTGTTGTGCAATTTGGACTCTCCATTTCAATGCCAGCATGCGCTGAGATTAATCATCACGATAGACCAAAGAAACTGAAGGTAAACACCTTTAGTTTCTTTTACTTCTGAAAGGCAAGTTTAGGAAAGCAAGTATCTCTCAACAAAATTCCTACTGCTGCCACTTGAAGATAAGATTCTAGAGAGCCTGAACCTTTGTTCAAGCCCGCTCCATTTTTCCATGATTCCTGGCCAAAAAAAAAACCCAAACAAACCCAAGAAAAAAAACCACCAGCATAAACCTTCCAAGTATTTCCAGCAGATCTTTAGATTTTGGCACATAAAAGTATGCACATGCAATACACCTACCAATTGCATCACTACCACTGAAAGTTGTGCCATATCATTATGCATTACTAGTCAGGTGAAGAACTACTCCCAGGAATCTTAGAGCTGTTAGGAAAGCTTTTAACGATCTCATCTGATGATATGTAAGCTCAGCACTCATGCCTCTGGAAAGACTCTTTAGTAGGAACATGTTGTTGTATGTGTTATTATTCTACTCTAATAATTTCACTTCTACACTTCTGTGATTTCACTGTTTGCTTCTTTTAAGTAACAACTCCATGTAATTAGAAACTGGCAGCTTCTGTCCTTAGCAGCTTCTCTTCATTTGTCCCACTCTCCCAGTTCCACAAAGGCATGCGAACACAAGTGGAAGTTTCTCTTCAAAGACAGACAGACATATCATGGTTAGTTACATGACACCAGGCTGCCACAGCAGTGCTAATAAAAATCAACTGCTGGCCTGTTTAGGCTGCTTTGCATAAACTCCTTCAAGTGCCCTGAGCTGAACAGTAGCTTTGTTGCTCTGAAAGTTTCTGCTCAGCTGGTTTACCAAGGTCTTGCCCTCAGCTGCAAGCTACAGGATTGTACCTTTAGATTTTTCGCTTCATTTAAGTGTTTATAATCAGGAACTGTCTTCTGGAAATTCCAGTGGCAACTGACTGCCCAAGCCCCGACAATGAGCTCTTAACCTTTGACTGTGGGCCAAACAGAACCGCGGCTTAACAAAGTTGTTTTTTTTAACGATTCTTTCTCATCCAGTAAATACTGAGTTTCAAATATCCGTGACAATTTCTTAAGGCATTCTTGACATCTTAATGCAAAATTTCCCTTCTATATAGACAAAAAAGGAGACATTTAATACTTTGAGTATCTCAAAAGTGAGACTACATCACTAAACTGGGTTTAACTTATAAAGCACAGCGTTCTCTCATTTACTGTTTTTCTAGCTAGTGTTTTGTGTTTAGATGTGCATTGGTTTACTCCTGTTGCCAATATGAGAAGACACTCCAGACTGGAAAACATCACCACTCTAATGCTTCTGGAGAACATACATAGGGAAGTTGAACTTTGAGGGAAAAAAAAGATAGAGAATTATTCTGAAATGCCAGTGTTCCTTTGAGTTAATAAATACCTTCCCTTCTTCCTGCCAAACTTTTATTGTCAGAGTGCATGCTGCAGATGTTAACTATTAAAACTTTGTTTACAAGAAAACTGAAAAGCAAAATTTTGACAACTTTAGAAAAATGGTGACAAACACTAGAAATGTTTTGCTTACATAGAGCAGAGAAAAAAAGGAAGCAAATTATTGTGATTTGGGATTTTTTAAGATTTCTGCCCCTCACAAAGCTGAAAAATGGTGGGAAAAAATTGATTAAAAAGTAACTGCCTCAGCAAGTAGTACCTGCAAGACCACAGGTAGTTTTCTTCCTGGATGTATAGGCGGTATCTTGTTCAAAGCAGAGATGGGAGGAATAATAGGAAAAGAATTGCTCATTATTTAATATACTTGAGATAGGCCAAAACCACTGAGCAGCTAGTGTCAGCAGACACTCATTTATGACTCAGGGAATGAGCAAACAAATCTTCTGCCATTGAAGCTAGGTTAACGTCCAAGAAAGGACAGCTTCCTCCAGGATTTACCTATGAGATTAGTCCTACCACTACATTCTACGTGGGAATGGACCTCTCAGACCTGAAGGCCTTTTATTACAGAGTGAATCTTCATGAGTTCTTGAGATGTTGTAAGAGGCCTGATCTGGTTCTGCAGCTCCAATAAATACTCCAAAATCTCTCAGATCTGAGGGTGGACTCTAGAAGATAGGACTGCAAGATACAATCAGAGTTTTCTTCCTCAAGTGGTATCATTAAAAGTTATTTAAAAGGCTTGATATATCACGAAGATAAGCTGCCCCTTCTTGAATTTGTCAAACCCCATACTCAAATTATGAATTAAAATTGGTTGCTTAACTTAGATTTTTTTTTTCTATAGCTGTCTTAAGATTTCTAAAAATAGCTTAAGTTTTACCCATGTAAACAGTCATCTTTCAAGTTTAATAGGACTATTTTAAACAGTACATGCTTGTTAATTTTTTTCTAATATAGTTCATTTATAGTTCAAGAATTATGACTTTGGAATAGGACTTATTAGAAAATACCTTAAAAATATTCTTGAAATCTGTAACGAAATAATAACTCAGCTGTCTTTAATATTAAATTCTTGCCAAACCAGCTACAAGTCATCAACCAAAATACCAATATTTATCTGTAGAAATAACTAAGCTATAGAATAAAAAGTAATATAAGAACGCATGAAAATATAAATATTATTTAATAGCACAATTTTAGTAAAATTTTATTCAAAATAAATTTAGCGAATAGTTTCTAGGACTTGCTCAGTCTCCACACAATCATATCTGAACTGAGCTGAGCTTCTGCTATTTTCAAAGCAATTTTCTGGTAAAGGGCACCATTCATTGTTTGATTCATACTTAGCACGCTCTCTTCCCGTTCATTTTGAAGCTTCTTTCTGAATTGCTGAACTCCTTCCACACTGTCCAGTAAAGAAGCCACAGGAGCATCACTGATTTTCTTGCCAGGCTCATTCCCCCATGTCAAACTGTTCTCAGCTTTACTTTCTTTTGAGAAGAAAGAACTCCTCAAGGTGAGCATTTCTTTTTCCAAAGCCAGTGCTAACTGTTCAGTAAGTACACCTTTGCTTCCGGATCTCAGGAGTTTTACATCACAGCTTGGTGGGAGAACTCTAGTAAGGCTATGAAGGCACTGGAACAAGACAGTCAGATTTCTGTAAAATAAAATTATTGTTATTAAAGCTACCTTATATCTTCAAAATTCTATAGTGGAAAATAAAACAAAGCTACCTTAAATCAAACAGGGAAAAACACTGATTATGGTTTCAAGTATTATGTATACTGAACATACAGGAGCAAGCAAGGGCTTTCTAATGGCGTGTACACTAGCCACTCTATGTCGAAAGAACTGACACTAAGCAAACTTCAGCAACATAAATATTCTATGCTAAAATATATGTCCATGATTAAGGTTACACGTGCATCACTTGTTTCTTTAAGAAGCAATTCATTGTATATGAAGGACACAGGTAATAGCACAAAGGAAACGTGTTGTCTGGTGTACATTTAGGAGCAGAAAAAAGTCACTTATATTCATAGATTGTCACTGTCAATAGGTATGTACAGCATGGCTATTAGGTGGCCCACAGTGTCTTTTTAAAATGGTCACTGGAGGGGGAAAGTTGCACTTAAAAATCAGACATTCAAAATTATTAAGAAACCAAGATAAAATAGTGCTGGTAATCATCAGGGAACCTACTCTCCTGGATTACCGGTGTAGCGTATATGACACAGTCACACATTCCTTATTCTAAGAGGAATGTAGAGTTTGTCCAAAAGACTTATTTCCAGTGTTTTCCCCGATAAACTCCTCGGAAGATGTCTTTTGATGAAAAAAAAAAAAAAGTCTCTCAGGAAAAAAAAAAAAACCACCACCACAACCCACCAAAACCAACCAACCAACCCACCCAAAAAACCCCACAGGCATCCTTAAGTAGCTGGTTTCCTCACACAGATCAGAAAGACACTTTTCCTTAAAGTACTTCTATTTCAATTTAGTTATCTTAACATTCCACTACTTATAAGAGATATAGTTTATTTTGGTTCTGAAAGGCTGTGAAAAAGAATAGTCTGTAGCTCCCACCTATCACAGAAATATCCTAGCTGGATAAAAGATCAACCCAAAGATGGGAAAAAAAGATATGGAAAATACAGTCATAGTTACACCATAAACATGCAGCTCACTAACTATTAATGCAAAAGTGGATCAAAAGTGAATAGTATCAAGTAACCTAACTTTTCAAAAGGAACCAGAAGTCTTGAGTCTTAAAATTTTAATGATTGATTTCTTAAACATTTCAGCCTTTCCTCTTACATAAAAGAAAGAAATCAACTCCTAATGTGAGTAAAAGATTGAATGTCACTCTAAATTAGACACTCTTAAGAGATATACCTTTTTTTTCTTCTATTTTTTAGCTTGAACTCTTCAAGACAAGCAACACTTGTCAATACTTGAGAAGTAGTTTTTAATGTCGTGAGCCTTATCCAGCTAAACTGTAAATCATGGCAGTATTACTAACTTGTTTAGCCTGGTTTAGGAAATTTTATAGACATTTGTCCACGAATCTACATAAGAAAAGGAAATCACTACGATTCTTCAGATTTCTTTTTCAAAATCATGGTAGATAGGAAATAAATATATTAGAAATATGTACAAAATTAGACTAAATTTACGTTGCAGTACTAAACTACAAAATGACATAGCAATAAATTTAAATTTAGTATAACTAGGGGTTTGTTGTTATTTGTTGGGGGTTTGGGTTTTTTGGTTTGTTTTTAACATCCCCTTAAGGATTTTTTTTAAAATCAAGCCATGTTGAAGAAAAATTGTATATTATACTAAGAATAATGTCAGAAAAATGAATATAAAATTATGATGCAGTGAAATGAACAAAAGAAATAGTACCAAGCAGATATTAAAGGAGACTAGACTTATTTGTAATTCAACGTTCTAGCCTAGACAAAATTAAACAATGCATTTCAGGTTCTGCCATAGTTCTGATTTGAAAATAACTGTTGTTGCTGATGGTTATCATATCATCATATTGCAAGCCTATTGGTTATGATTTTGGCTGTTGTTTATGGTAGCCATAAAAAATACTGTAAAGATAAAAAAGTGTGTATGCAAGATGAATATACTCTACACTTTTTGAGCAATTTTACCTGCAAAATAATGTTAGAACTCCTTCAAATGGATTTTTCAGGGTCCAGTTAAAAACCGTACCATACACATCTCCTGCCTTATGACAGAATATGTAGTCATGGCATTCCTTAAATGGTGTGCACTCCATTTCTCTCAGTAACCACAGATTTACTGGAGTCAGTGTACAGTCAGAAGATGCAATCTGAAAGGAGAACCTGACAGATACTGCAAGGACAGCAAGTATATCTTCCATGGAACCTGAAAAAAAATACAGTAAAAAGATATTTGACCTAAGTATTTTTAACATGTTGCATGCATTAAATGTGCTTAGATTTTTGGTTCACACTCCCAATTTTACGTGAAGAGTTTGCACCTGCATTCAGGCATTCTTTGGGAATTTTCTTCTCACCTAAATTCTTATACCTACTTCTGTCAAGCAAAATAGCTGATTAACAGAGCCCCACCTATATAATGAAAGCTCTAAAGATAAACATCACCTTGCCAAACGAAGACTATTAATAGCCTCCTGTGACAGTAAGATGACATGTTGGCTTTAGCCAATGATACAGCATTAAAGGAAGAAAGAAATGAAAATTAACTGCAAATGATCACAAGGATATTTTGCTACATGAGTGGAAGCCCAGTTCAAAATCAATTCAATCAGGAATATTAAAAGACAGGAAAATAAATGACCTTAATAGACGTGTAGATGACGAAAAGCTTCAATTACTTTGGTATTATTTAAGAGGTAATACTATGTCAGAAAAAAAAAAAAAATCTATGTATCTAATCAACAGTATCTTATTTATAGAAAAAACGCAGGCATCAGCATTCTGTACTCAGACTTATCTTCAAAATTAACCTTTCCAGATACACTTCAGCACCAATGCTAGCACAAAACCTTACAGCAACTCACTTAACATTTTTTCCATTTTGAAAAATGTTCCATCTTGTATTTCACCCAGCTTTTAATTCCCAACAGGTCTATGCAGTTTGTGTTCAAAGAGACAGATGTGATTATACCTTGAAAACTTAGCTTAGCATCACCTAGCGTAAACAGAGGAATCAAACATATATTTATTAATCCAAATTATATCAACCCATTTACCTGTACAGTAACTATTATCCCTTAGCATCTTTACTGAATATTTTCCATTTGAAATATCTTCCAGACTTAACAAAATTTTCCCACAAAGTACAGTAATCTTTTTGCTCTCCTGTAAACAATCATTCCGGTGTTTTTGTTTCTTCGCATGTAGAAGAACTATGCAACATACACGATGAAATGCCAATAACGGTGAAAGGCTGGCAACAGCAATGACTGTCTTTGCTCCACCCGGCTGAACCCTTGAACATCTCTCAGGAAACTCTTTTTTCAGATCATTCTTGCTATGCAAGTCCAATTTCATCTTTTTTGGAGGAGGCTCAATTTGACATGAGGAGACAGCCAATGCTGAGAAGGCTTTGTTCAGCTTAATGATTTTATTTCGACACTCGATAATTGGAGAAATCGAAGAGAAGTCTTGATCCATCACTAAGGATAAACTGACATCACTCAGTGACCTGTGAAAATCCATAAAAGATGACTGCACTCCCAGTTTGTATTTTGCCTTCTGACAAATAACCAGAACTTTGCAGATATATACAAACATTTAAGACTACCGCAAACTCCAGTATCATTCCAGGTTAAGTCACAGACTGTGCAAAGAGTGTAAGTCCTTCAAATGACTATTTCATCTAAGCTTAGTATAAAGATTTTCAAAATAAGGACTGAATTTTCTAAGAGCTTCTAGGAGCTAGATACCTCATTTCAACTGAAAGAATTTAGATGTCTAATTCACTCAGAAAATGTTGAAAATTCCACATAACCCATGCAGATACTCTCTGACATTTATAATTTACTTTTAAAGACTTAACTTCCTTTTAATAAAAAATTACAGAAAGTATCAATTCTGCCCTCTTTGAGGACTAAAACATCTTCTGATGTTCTATATTGTTTTATAGATATTCAAACAAAACTGAATGTAGAGAGTAAAATAAATGGTTTAAAATACTATTACCTTAAACTTGCAGTAATTTCGTGAAATGTATGAAGTACTTCATTCATTCAATACAGGGTTCTTTCAATGAAATCCTAATATTACTGTTTCAGATCCTCTCTTAATGAATATTTTATTCTGTCAGTCAATTCAGTCGCAAGATGTCACTGACATCTGAAAGTCTTATGAATGTCTAATTTTCTTTATGGAGAAGTATCACCACCTCATAATGCAATCTAAAACATCACTGCAATCTTGCATTAGTAAGAAGCATAAAAAAACCCCAATAAAGACATACAGTGTTGGGGGTGGAGAGAAGGCAAGTCTGTTTCCCCAAAAACACAGGTCACTGTATATAGCACTGAACTGGAGCCCAGAAGACCTAGGTTCTGCTGCTAGCCTATCAGGTAACCTTTGACAAATTACTTCATCTTCACAGATCTTTTCTCAACTGTAAAAATGGGGGAGAGGGCAATATTGCTGCCAGTTTTTAAAGAATGGTTCCAAATCTTCTGAGGATTTCTGAAGCTCTACAGGAATTAAGTATTTCATTTTCAAAAACAAAGTCATCATCATCAAAGCTAAAAGAATAAACACTGGAAAGGCAAAAACAATCTCTTGCCTCAGTGGCTCTTAACAGAGGCTGTCAAGAAGATGAGGTCAACTTTCTTGTAAAGTTATAGCAATCTGGCAGTTGAGAAATAATATACCCGCAGCTCCAGCAGAATGGCCAAAGGGCGTAACAGGTCAGCTCCCTCACAACCACTTGAATAATTTTCAGTGGCATCAATAGTCTTTAAGTTTACCCTAACACAGCCTCAGCTACACTGCCTGTGGGAATATAGGTCAAAAGGTAAGTTCTGACTCCACCAAAGTTTACATTACACAATGCACATCGTAAATTTATGTTTCATGTAATCCTTTTTTAAACTGTTTTTTTACACTGTGTTCCAAATTAGTTCCCTCCCTGTAAGGGGGAAATGACAAGTAGTATTTACAACTAGAATTGAACAATTAAAATGAACAGAATAAACAAATCATTTTAAAGACAATAATAAGAATAAACAAATAATTTTGAAGGTTTAAGTATTGTAAGTCTGATTGTTCCACATAATTAACACAATACATAAGCTTAGCAAATATTTTATTTGATTTGATCCTTGACTGTAGCACAGTTCAATTCAAATGCTGAGTATTTATTAAGTTGATCAGAGAATGTAGAATGTTTTCTTTTGCGCTGCTTTAAGCAAACCACTCTTTAGGAATGGCAAGATGTTAACAGTAAGGCATCAGGAATTGTATAGCTAAGACAGAGCTTTATCTATACCACATACTGATATCAGCATAGCTATGTCAACACCGACTACAAAGAACCATAATTTTTGTCAAAGAACACTCTGTTGTAAAAGGCCTCCAGTAATGATGTGGTTATACTGACACAACTCATTTTTGGCTATACAACGTATTTTTTTGCACAGTGCTGGAGAGAGACAAGCAGCAGCAACAATACTGACAAAGACACACACTTGAAACTTCATATACA
Source organism: Nipponia nippon (assembly GCF_047370975.1). Taxonomy (NCBI): domain Eukaryota; kingdom Metazoa; phylum Chordata; class Aves; order Pelecaniformes; family Threskiornithidae; genus Nipponia; species Nipponia nippon. The sequence goes on along the minus strand of NW_028262336.1, from coordinate 48,936,719 downwards.
GATGTTCAAAACGAGAAAGTTCAAAGCTCAAAAGTTGACTCTTGCTACTGCAG